>NC_092822.1:1035000-1374166 GCF_023375885.2 Dermacentor andersoni
ACAACAATCAAACCCTGCCCCTCAGTCCCCAGCAGCTGCGAAGCAACTGACCACGGCGGCGGTCAGACCTGTGACGCAGCAGAGGGTGCCAAGAATCCCTGGCTCCGAACAGGCCACCATTGGAATATGAACCTGGCAACGTTTAACGCTAGAACGTTATCTAGTGAGGCGAGTCTAGCAGTGCTATTGAAGGAATTAGAGGGCAGTAAATGGGATATAATAAGGCTCAGTGAAGTTAGGAGGCCAAAAGAAGTATACAGTGCTAAAAAGCGGGCACGTCCTGTGCTACCGGGGATTAGCGGAGAGATGAGAACTAGGAGTCGGATTCCTGATTAATAAGAACATAGCTGGTAACATACAGGAATTCTATAGCATTAAGGAGAGGGTGGCAGGTCTCGTGAAACTTAATAAGAGGTACAAAATGAAGGTTGTACAGGTCTACGCCCCTACATCGAGTCATGATAACCAGGAAGCCGAAAGCTTCTATGAAGACGTGGAATTGGCAATGCGTAGCGTGAAAACAAAATACATTATACTAATGGGCGCCTTTAATGCCAAGGTAGGCAAGAAGCAGGCTGGAGACAAGGCAGTGGGGGAATATGGCATAGGCACTAGGAATAGCAGGGGAGAGTTATTAGTACAGTTTGCGGAACAGAAAATTATGCGGATAATGAATACCTTCTTCCGCAAGCGGGATAGACTAAAGTGGACGTGGAGGAGCCCGAACGGCGAGACTAGAAATGAAATAGACCTCATACTCTGCCCTAACCCTGCCATCATACAAGATGTGGACGTGCTCAGCATGGTGCGCTGCAGTGACCATAGGATGGTAAGAACTCGAATTTGCCTAGACCTGAGGAGGGAACGGAAGAAACTGGTACATAAGAAGCCAATCAATGAGTTAGCGGAAGGAGGGAAAATAGAGGAATTCCAGATAAAGCTACAGAATAGGTATTCGGCTTTAACTCAGGAACAGGACCTTAGTGTTGAAGCAATGAACGACAATCTTGTGGGCATCATTAAGGAGTGCGCAATAGAAGTGGGTGGTAACTCCGTTAGACAGGATACCAGTAAGCTATCGCAGGAGACGAAAGATCTGATCAAGAAACACCAATGTATGAAAGCCTCTAACCCTACAGCTAGAATAGAACTGGCAGAACTTTCCAAGTTAATCAACAAGCATAAGACAGCTGACATAAGGAAGTATAATATCAATAGAATTGAACATGCTCTCAGGAACGGAGGAAGCCTAAAAGCAGTGAAGAAGAAACTAGGAATTGGCAAGAATCAGATGTATGCGTTAAGAGACAAAGCCGGCAATATCATTACTAATATGGATGAGATAGCTAAAGTGGCTGAGGAGTTCGATAGAGATTTATACAGTACCAGTGGCACCCATGACAATAATGGAAGAGAAAATAGTCTAGAGGAATTTGAAATCCCACAGGTAACGTCGGAAGAAGTAAGAAAGGCTTGGGACATATGCAAAGGGAGAAGGCAGCTGGGGAGGATCAGGTAACAGCAGATTTGTTGAAGGATGGTGGGCAGATTGTTCTAGAGAAACTGGCCACCCTGTATACACAATGCCTAATGACCTCGAGTGTACCGGAATCTTGGAAGAACGCTAACATAATCCTAATCCACAAGAAAGGGGACGCTAAAGACTTGAAAAATTATAGACCGATCAGCTTACTGTCAGTTGCCTACAAACTATTTACTAAGGTAATCGCAAATAGAATCAGGAACACCTTAGACTTTTGTCAAGCAAAGGACCAGGCAGGATTCCATAAAGGCTACTCAACAATAGACCATATTCACACTATCAATCAGGTGATAGAGAAATGGGCGGAATATAACCAACCCTTATATATAGCTTTCACTGATTACGAGAAAGCATTTCATTCTGTCGAAACCTCAGCAGTCATGGAGGCATTACGGAATCAGGGTGTAGACGAGCCGTATGTAAAAATACTGAAAGATATCAATAGCCGCTCCACAGCCACTGTAGTCCTCCATAAAGAAAGCAACAAAATCCCAATAAAGAAAGGCGTCAGGCAGATCTCTCCAATGCTATTCACAGCGTGTTTAGAGGAGGTATTCAGAGACCTGGATTGGGAAGAAATGGGGATAAAAGTTCATGGAAAATACCTTAGTAACTCAGGGGACCAATTGCAATGCATGCTCACTGATTTGGAGAGGCAAAGCAGAAGAGTGGGTCTAAAAATTAATCTGCAGTAAACTAAAGCAATGTTTAACAGTCTCGGAAGAGAACAGCAATTTACAATAGGTAGCGAGGCACTGGAAGTGGTAAGGGAATACATCTGCTTAGGGCAGGTAGTGACGGCGGATCCGGATCATGAGACGGAAATAATCAGAAGAATAAGAATGGGCTGGGGTGCGTTTGGCAGGCATTCTCAGATCATGAACAGCAGGTTGCCATTATCCCTCAAGAGAAAAGTGTATAATAGCTGTATCTTACCAGTACTCACCTACAGGGCAGAAACCTGGAGGCTTACGAAAAGGATTCTACTCAAATTGAGGACGACGCAACGAGCTATGGAAAGAAGAATGATGGGTGTAGCGTTAAGGGATAAGAAAAGAGCAGATTGGGTGAGGGAACAAACGCGAGTTAATGACATCTTAGTTGAAATCAAGAAAAAGAAATGGGCATGGCAGGACATGTAATGAGGAAGGAAGATAACCGATGGTCATTAAGGGTTACAGACTAGATTCCAAGGGAAGGGAAGCGTAGCAGGGGGCGGCAGAAAGTTAGGTGGGCAGATGAGAGTAAGAAGTTTGCAGGGACGACATGGCCACAATTAGTACATGACCGGGGTTTTTGGAGAAGTATGGGAGAGGCCTTTGCCCTGCAGTGGGCGTAACCAGGCTGATGATGATGATGATGATGAGTCCTTCTGTACTGTGGAACCTTTATAGCTCACCCACATTTCCTATAATTCTTATGATGTAACATACTCCAGGAAATGTGCTTCTTATGCTTTTTAGCAACAATCACACAAAGAAAGCAAATGCCCTATGCACAAATTAGCCGACTGCAGCGTCACACATGCTCCTACTGATGGCTGTTAACCCCCAAATTCCTTCAAATGGCATGATGCGAAAGCCATTAGACATAAGGTAACCCCATTGTTGCATTATTCAGACTTTTCAACAGTGCACCACGCAAGAGAAACTTTAGTAACAACACTAGCAGAAATGGTACTTACGTTGTGGAAACGCTAGACTCTCTTACGCCCCCATATGTTGTTTTCCCCACACGGCTCATGCATTTCCTATAATCCAGCTTTCCCACTTACCTAAGCACTATCGGCGGTCAGGGTGGTTGCAGAATAGTATGAGAGATGATAAGAGTGTTATGCTGCAAACGCCACCTAATAGTGGGGTTACTTGAGAGTAAAAAAGGGTGGCCGACGTCATTGGCTTGGGGTCTGTCGGATGCACTGATGTTTCGCACACCCACCAGCATGCATCGAGGGAACGTTCTGTGAGAGGCTTCAGAACGAGACACTGACGTGCATGAACACGTAATTGTTCGCGTGACAATGATTAGGCATTGGTGTCCAGCGTGGACGCGAACATATTCGCTCAATATCCTGTCATGGTGATTGGACTTCGATTCATCAGTGCCCATCAGCAAGTTCTATTGGTAGCAATACGGCTAGCTGGCATTGGCATATCAAAGATGCAGTAAGTGCGCTTGTGATTGTTTGCATTATTCCATTGTCATTCCTTCGTCATAACACACTGACATTCACAGCATATATGAGCAAGAGTCATGGCGTTGACGCAACTAAATATAATAATAACAAAATTCAAGAAAACAAGAGGTGCGGCAGGCAGTGTGCGGATGCTAACGTGTGTGTTTCTGTGGAGTCAGCGCGAGCGACACCACGTGACTCCACTCCACCAACAGGGAGGCACGGACCACCTCACCTGCCTTCGCATGCCGGCTCGAGTGGCAAGATAAAGGAATGTCATCACCTTTGATTTTACACAGGTGGGGTTTAGTAACAGGCAGAAGACACTGCCATCTTCTGGACAGGAACTTCTCTTTGAAGCACACAAGCCTGTCACCATCTGCTACAGTATTGCTTGCTGGGCTCCAAATACATGCACACACGCCACCTTCTCCGTCTGACCCTACACAAATTACAAGCGTGAAAGCTGCACGATGGCGCAGTGCGCCCAGCTCTGCTGAACTGCAAACAGAAGCTTTACAGCAAGAGTTTTCTCTCTCCAAAGGAAGGTTGACACCTACAATGCTAATAAGGGCTACAGCATAGACTCCCTCAGCACTACTAATTTGCTCTGTGATTCATGGAAGGAACCATTGTCTGTGCTTACTGATGCAGATGTTCCCGTTATGACCCCCATCATGGGCACCAAGATCATAGATGTCTAAAGCAGGTAAAGGATAGGACACGAGAGCAGACGGCAGCATTGGCAGCGTTTCAACCAGAGCAGCCCAGGCAATCTCGAGCTCGCGCCTCTCCAGAGAAGTGGTGATGTGGCTGCAGCGCCGAGCATTCCTCTTCACTACAACCATCCCCCATCACAAAAGGAGCCATCGTGGTGACTCATGGTGAACATAGTACCAGTGGGTCGTAATATGGCTTCAGGCACTGTATGTGGACAGTTTCACGAAAGCGACAGCATTGGTCGACAGGTGGCATGACAGGCTCGACAATATAGTTCACAAGTGATGTCTGAGCTACAGCATGGTAGGGTCCTTGATATTTGGAGACAAGCTTGCATGAGAGGCCAGCAGGAACAGCCAGGGATGGAAGCGGCCAAGGAAGTTTTAGAGCAGCTCTGGGAGCAGCAAATTTGGCACCTTGGAGCCGGTTTGGAGCATGAATTGTCCATTTTGGAGCAGTAAATACGTGTTTTGGAGAAGTTTGATCAATGATAATATGAGTGAAATACAGGCATATGAAGAAAAGTGTTCCTTATTTCACTTTGCAGAACACTATTATGTCACGGCGGATCAGTTCTGCGGAAGACGGCAAGGCAAGCAAAACTCATGGCAGGGAAAAATTGTCCTCCACCTGACTGTAGCATGAAGCTATCAAAAAACCCATACAGGTTTCCCAGAAACCACCATTAAACTACATAGTGGATATGCCTGCTAAATGTGGCCAAGAAAAATATAACCGAGGGCTTCCCGTGAACAGCACTCACTCTATGTTGATAGGCTAGTGTTAATGCTAGTCGAGTGTTCTTTCTTTTTTTTCATTGTGAACAAGCAACTAATATTCAATTTTAATGAACTAACATTTATTACCTTACTTATCCAATAAGGTGCCAATGCAAAGGTTGTGGAATGCGTCGTGAAATGACCAATAACAGCATATATAGCGACCTAGGTCTTGTTTGATCCATTTTTCCGGAAAAAAAAAAAAAAAGCCTGCAATTTTTTTTTTTTAATCCACAGGACAACGCATCCCCACATCAGTAATATAAGTGGTCTCACACATAAATGTCATCACCAGTGCATTGTGTTGTAGGTTTATGCCTCAGGAGCGAAGCTGACCCGAATCGACACCGGAATAGAACCGCGAGCTGTGGCTTCATTTGCCATGACCAGGCACCGTCTTTATTTTCTTCTCATGCGTCCGCACGCTATCCGGGTTCTAGGTGCCGCCCAAGGGAGGGCACTACAGTGTATATTACAAACATGCAATGGATGGAAACAACTTTATTTTGAATCCGGCAAATTTGACGACCCGGGCTCAGGTCTCCCATAAGGGGACTTCGAGGCCTTGCCTCGTCGCCGCCTCTCGGGCTTGCTGGACAGCCCACTCTTGTGTCTTGAGGTTGGAGCTGCGCAGAGCGGCGGCCCACTTCGACGCAAGAGCCTCCGGAGCTACTGCCATTGTAGCTGATGTAACCCGACACTCCCACAACATGTGTGACAGCGTTGCTCTAGTTAACTGACATAATTTGCAAATAGCAGTCGGGTATTGCGCGGGGAAAATGTGCTGCAATCGCACCGGACTGGGAAATGTTTGCGTTTGCAATTGTCGCCAGATGACTGCCTGGCGACGTTTCAGCATAGGGTGAGGTGGGGGCAGCAACCGCCTGCCTAGCTGGTAGTGCTTGGTGATGTCATTGTACCTGACCAGGCGTACTCGCGAGTTTTGAACGAAGAGTTCCGAACTCGAAGAGGTGGTCACCGATTCTGCGTGGCGGGTCAGTTCTCGCGCAGAGCGGTGTGCTACCTCGTTCAAGTTAATGAGGCCTTCATCGGTCGGGGTGGCGACGTGCGCTGGAAACCATATGATCGCGGTGTTATCGAAGTGCTGTCGACCAGCTTTCCTTAGAATCTGGAGAGCTTCGGAGGAAATGCGCCCCCCGCGCGTAGTTGCGAACTGCGGATTGCGAGTCGCTAAAAACTACCTCGCAGAGGGGGTCGGTAAGCGCAAGCGCAATCGCTACCTCTTCCGCTGTTTTGGGGTATTCCGTTGCGACACTACACGCGTGCGTAAGCCGGGAGCTAACGACTACGACTACCGCCGTGAACCGGTGTTCTCGTGTGTATTCTGCGGCCTCTACAAAGCGCGTAGTCCTCTTTCCACCCAAGGAGCGCAGCAGTGTCTTGGCACGGGCCTGGCGTCGGCCCCGATTAAATTCGGGGTGCATGTTTCGAGGTATAGGGGCGACAAGCAGCGTGTCGCTGAGGTCGGGTGGAATGACCTGTTTCTGACTGTGTTGGACGTGGTAGTTGAAGCCGAGTTTCTGCAGGATGTACCGGCCCGTGGCTGTCAGAGACATGCGTTCGAGTTGAGAGGTTCTTTGCGCTTCGATTTCCTCAAGCGTGTTGTATACCCCCAGCTGTAGCAGACGAGCAGTGCTTGTGGACTCCGGTAGGCCAAGGGCAATCTTGTAAGTCTTGCGTATAAGGGTGTTGATTTTCTCCCTTTCAGTGACATTCCAGTTGTGGAAGGCAGCCACATAAGTGATGTGACTGATTGCGAAAGAGTGTATGAGGCGCATGACACTGTCCTCCGTCATGCCCGTGTGCTTGTTTGTAATGCGTTTGATCAGGCGGGTAGCCGCTGTAACCTTGCCTTCGATTTTGCGAATAGCTTCTATGTTTGACCCGTTGGCTGTTATATGCATGCCTAGGATGCGTATCTTCGGGACTCAGGGAATGCAGGAGCCGTCTGTATAGAGGATTATGTCGTCACATTGGCGCGATTCGGCTGTAGGCTTGGGCCGGCGGCACGGGCGGTAGACGAGCAGCTCCGATTTCAGTGGAGATAGTCGGAGACCTGTGTCTTGGAGGTAGGTTTCGACTGCAGAGACCGCTGCTTGTAAGGTGCATTCTATCTGACCGTCACTGCCCTTGTTGACCCACAGGGCCACAATTTTGTAACGACTCTGAAGGTGAACTGTTATAAAATTGGGCTACTTCACTTTTGATAAGGACCGAAGATCCGTGCCAAGAACATCTGACATGGCTGTAAGGCAGCGAGAAAAAAGTGCGGCCACTCGTTCCCAGTGCCCCTATTTGACGAGGTTTGCGTAAAGATTGATGCAATCTTTGGTGCTCAGCGGATTTTTAATTCCTTTTTTTTATTTTATCGGCTTTCTTTATTGTAAAAAAAGTCTCAAGGAATTAAATTAAAATTAAACTCTGGGGTTTTACATGCCAGAACCACGATATGAGTATGAGTCATGCCGTAACGGGGGGACTCAGAGTTAATTTTTATCATGCAGGATTTTTTAATGTGCACCCAGGGCACAGTACACGGGTGTTTTTGCATTTTGCCCCCGTTGAAATGCGGCCACTGCAGCCGGGATTTGATCCCGCAACCTCGGGCACAGCAGTGCAACACCAAAGCCACTACGCCACCATGGTGGGTTCTTCACGAATCCCAGGTTGTTTTAAATGCTGTTATCGGTCATTTGTAAACGTCATTCACAACATTTTCATTGACATCTTATTAATTAGTTTAATTTATAAATTTAGCTAATAAATGTATTCATGCACAATGAACGAGGAGTATTCACAGTTGCCACCATGAACAACACCCATCAAGGTACAGTGAACACCGTTCGCGTGATGCCCTCAGGTAATTCTTAATTCTTGGCGACCTTCAGTTAACATAGCAGAATGTCGCAGAATAATTGTCAAGTGACATACTGGTCATTGCACGTTTGCCAGTATTTCACATCACTTGCCGAGTAAAAGCTGCAAGATATTTTTGGAAATATTAAAGGGATAAAAATGTTTAGTCGCTTTCCAGTCTGTGTCATGGTCCAATATTTTGAATAGGCTCGATTATTCGGGCTTATTCGTGGTTCTGCCACAGGCTCCATAAACCAGTGTAAAAGGGCAACCGATATTTCGTTCACCAAACAATGGTTTATTAAAAATTTTGGACTCAATCTATGCAAGCCGCATACTGAACATCATTGCCGCAAATGCAATTTTGGAGGGGACGGTTTTGCTAACTGTTTAATTATAACCACAATTTGGCCGCTAAGGTTGACTAAATACGAAAATTTACATCCTTGGTTTGCTTTCTCAGGCAGCAAGAGCCTGATTTTGTGTGGTGTGGCCGAACAGAAAATAGTGTAGCCCGAGTGCAAATTTGAGTGACGATTGTGGTTGCCATCGGATATTTATGACCAAGAAGTTTCATAAATGCAAGCAGGTCGCTTGTCGGCATGCTGCTCTACCAGCTCGGTAACCGGATGCGGTGCACTTGTTAAATAGATTAGGATGTCACATGCACTGCGTTTACCCATTAGTAGACGCAGATGTACCAATAAGGTGCAGAATTTAGTGCTAAAATTTCTAACGGAACTGATGAGCTACATGCTCAGCAGACTGTGCAACCTTTTTCAGTCAGTGCGGCTTTCCTTCCCGATTGCCCCATGATATGAGCGCCATTCAACTCATCTTTAGTTAGTCCGCATGTGCACAAATGTGCAACACTTTTACAAACATTTTCGATGCATTGTATAGCATAAAACGGTTTTCATTTTCTTGTGGCCTAGTTACAATTACGCCACCAAACACACCCACACTCCAAAGACGCCAACACTGAAACAGATTGCTTAGGCTTGCATTGCAGGGCTAAGCACTAGCCAACACAGGTGGCTAGTGTGGTTGCCACTGGACACGCACATCCTGCTAAATTTGGCGACTTCATTCAAAATGAGTGTTTTGGCACAGGTTGGTGCAGCACTTCCATCTCTGAACAGCTGGAACCCAAAGCCACACAAAGGAGTTTGGAAGAAAGTGACAATGCACATGGTCATCATCATGTCAAGATTTTTCTTGCCATTGGTCGACTGTTGTAAAGGAACGGGTAAGCTGATGGCATTCTTTGGCGTGGCAGGCAGCTTCAGAGATGGGCATACATTCGGATAAGTCGGGTCAGTATGGAAGAATGTTGTCTAGTGTAGTCGAACGTTCGTGGCCATTCAAGAAGAAAAATTGGGGAAAGTTGGTGGTCACCTGTGGTGCAGCGTTATAGGCTTTTGTCATGAATGGCGAAATAAGGTCCAAATCAGTGTGATCAGAGGCAACGTATTTGGAGAGCATGTTGCCAAAGGTGCGATTCAAAATTTAGGTCAAATCATTTATTTGCGTGAGGACGGTATGTGTTGCGATGAACGATGCGACATTCAGCAAGGAGCGTGTTTATGACTTCAGAGAGGAACACACGTCCTCCATCGCTCAGAAGTTTGCAAAGGTGCTCCATGACAGAGAATAAAGTTTTTCAGGAGGAAGGATGCTATATCACGAGCTCTGGCAGAGAGGCTGTTTCCACAGATTGCATAAAGTGATCGATGGTGACGGCTATCCAGCAGTTTCCGGAAGCCATGCTCAGAAGGGGTCCATACTAGTTAATGCCAATGCAATCGAAAGGCCTGGCAGGGCATGAGATTGGCTGGAGTGGACCAAAGACATGCTAATCAGGAACCTTGCGGCGTTGGCACTGAAGGCACAATCAAATGTACTTGCACGGAAAGGAGTACATGTTGCGCCAATAAATCCTGGAGCGAAGCTGGGTGTATGTTTTGAAGAGACTCGCATGTGCACACTGTGGGTCAGTGTGGAATGCAGAACCTACTTCACCACGAGGATGTCAAGGTATGACCAGAAACCACTTGTGGCTGTCAGAATAGCAGTTCCAGCGATAAAGAAGGCCATCCCACATTTCGAAGCGAGAAGCTTGATGGCGCAGAGCTCGAGAAGGTGGAGGAAGAATGAACGGGTTTGAAAGGAAGCGGATATTGTCACATGGTGGCGACGTTAAGAACACAGTAGCAATACTGTGAAAGGCAAAACTAGATTTTATTGGGCGAACCTGTGCCCACAAAACAGGCTACACTTATAGCACAAAGAAAGCGGCGAACACAGTCGCCGATCATCGGAAATGTGATCAGCGGGTCAAGCGCGTCGGCTTTTATACAACAGTCGTCGAATGTTCCAGACTAATCGTTGGGACCCGCATGCCTTCCACAAAGTTCTACAACATTCGAGTCACGCGATGAAATCAGATAACACAAGGTTCGGCGACAACAGACAGCCGGGTAGAAGCATCGATAACTTTCCAGAAACGTCGGATACATGCAGGCGCGTCCCTCGCTGTGCGATTACAGTTGTTAAGCGGCGAAACGTGGTCGGCCGATAAAGATAAGCACACGTGTCAATACCCCCCTCTTAAAAAGCATCGACCCGATACTGCAAACAAACGAAGTTAATAAACAAAAGCACTTGTAGCAAAGAAAAGAACAAAAATAACGAAGTTCGTCAGCGTCCGTAAAAGGGTTTAAGGCGCACCACGTGGACCACTTCAGATCGTGCGCGGCACCGCTGTGAATGCGAAATGCCGTCTGACACGACCTCATAGTCCAGAGCGCCAATACGTCGGATGACCTTGTAGGGTCCGAAATAGCGTCGGAGTAGTTTCTCACTGAGTCCTCGTCGGCGTATCGGGGTCCAGACCCAAACACGGTCGCCAGGCTGGTACTCGACGAAGCGTCGTCGGAGGTTGTAGTGTCGGCTGTCGGTCCTCTGCTGGCTCTTGATTCGCAGGTGGGCGAGCTGCCGGGCTTCTTCGGCGCGCTGGAGATAGCTAGCGACGTCAACATTCTCTTCGTCAGTTACGTGCGGCAGCATGGCGTCAAGCGTCGTCGTCGGGTTCCTGCCGTAAACCAGCTTAAACGGCGTGATCTGTGTTGTTTCTTGCACCGCCGTGTTGTACGCAAAGGTTACGTACGGCAGGATCGCGTCCCACGTCTTGTGTTTGACGTCGACGTACACTGCTAGCATGTCGGCGAGGGTCTTGTTCAGGCGCTCCACGAGACCATTCGTCTGCGGATGGTAGGCAGTTGTCCTCCTGTGGCTTGTCTGGCTGTACTGCAGAATGGCTTGGGTGAGCTCTGCTGTAAAAGCCGTTCCTCTGTCGGTGATGAGGACTTCTGGGGCACCATGTCGCAGCAGGATGTTCTCGACGAAAAATTTCGCCACTTCGGCTGCGCTGCCTTTTGGTAGAGCTTTAGTTTCAGCAAAGCGGGTGAGATAGTCCGTCGCCACGACGATCCACTTATTCCCGGATGTTGATATCGGAAACGGCCCCAACAAATCCATCCCAATCTGCTGGAATGGTCGGCGAGGAGGTTCGATCGGCTGTAGTAATCCTGCTGGCCTTGTCGGTGGTGTCTTGCGTCATTGACAGTCCCGGCATGTCTTGA
Source organism: Dermacentor andersoni (assembly GCF_023375885.2). Taxonomy (NCBI): domain Eukaryota; kingdom Metazoa; phylum Arthropoda; class Arachnida; order Ixodida; family Ixodidae; genus Dermacentor; species Dermacentor andersoni. The sequence continues at coordinate 1,046,740 of NC_092822.1, forward strand.
CGTAACGGGCGACGTCGGCGGTCAGACGCGGCCAGTAATACCTTTCCTGTATTCTCGACAGCGTCCGGGAGAATCCGAGGTGCCCAGCGGTTGGATCGTCGTGTAGGGCGTGCAGTATTTCTGGACGAAGCGCTGACGGTACAACAAGAAGGTAGCTGGCGCGGACTGGTGAGAAGTTCTTCCTCACGAGCAGGTTGTTTTGTAGCGTGAACGACGACAACCCGCGCTTAAATGCCCTAGGGACAACGTCGGTGTTTCCTTCCAAATACTCGACGAGGCCTTTTAGCTCCGGGTCTGCTCGTTGCTGTTTAGTGAAGTCTTCCGCGCTTATTATTCCAAGGAAGGCGTCGTCGTCCTCGTCGTCTTGCGGCGGGGGATCGATGGGGGCGCGCGATAAGCAGTCGGCGTCGGAGTGTTTTCTTCCGGACTTGTATATTACCGTGACGTCATATTCTTGTAGTCTGAGGCTCCACCGCGCCAGCCGTCCTGAAGGGTCCTTTAAGTTAGCTAGCCAACACAATGCATGATGGTCACTGACGACTTTGAATGGCCTGCCATAGAGGTAAGGGCGGAATTTAGCTATAGCCCAAATGATGGCGAGGCATTCCTTTTCAGTCGTAGAATAGTTGCTTTCCGCTTTTGTCAGCGACCGGCTAGCATACGATATCACCCTTTCAAGTCCTTCTTTCCTCTGGACTAGGACGGCACCGAGGCCTAGGCTACTGGCGCCAGTGTGGATTTCGGTATGGGCGTCCTCGTCGAAGTGTGCACGTACCGGCGGCGACTGCATGCGTCGTTTGAGTTCTTGAAATGCCTTGGCCTGCGGCGTTTCCCACTTGAACGCGACATCACATTTGGTTAGATGTGTTAGCGGCTCCGCGATGCGTGAGAAGTCCTTGACAAAGCGCCTATAGTAGGCACACATGCCAAGGAATCTGCGCACTGCCTTCTTGTCGGTTGGCTGCGGGAACTTTGCGATGGCAGCTGTCTTCTGTGGGTCGGGGCGTACTCCTGATTTGCTGATCACGTGGCCTAGGAACAAAAGCTCATCGTAAGCGAAGCGGCACTTTTCCGGCTTCAGAGTGAGCCCTGATGACTTGATGGCTTCTAACACTGTCGCAAGCCGCCTAAGGTGATCGTCGAAATTTCCGGCAAAGACAACGACGTCATCCAGGTAAACAAGGCACGTCTGCCACTTCATTCCGGCTAACACCGTGTCCATGACGCGCTGAAACGTTGCAGGCGCCGAGCACAGTCCGAATGGCATGACCTTGAACTCGTAGAGGCCGTCTGGTGTGATGAAGGCAGTCTTTTCACGATCTCTCTCGTCGACTTCTATTTGCCAGTAGACAGACTTGAGGTCCATCGACGAGAAGTATTTAGCGTTGCAGAGCCGATCCAATGCGCCGTCTATCCGTGGAAGGGGGTACACATCCTTCTTCGTGAACTTGTTCAGTAGACGATAGTCGACGCAGAAGCGTAGGGTTCCGTCCTTTTTCTTTACCAGGACTACAGGAGAGGCCCACGGGCTTTTCGACGGCTGGATGATGTCGTCGCGCAGCATTTCGTCGACTTGTTGCCTAATAGCTTCACGTTCTCGCGTCGAAACTCGGTAAGGGCTCTGGCGGAGTGGTCGAGCGCTCTCTTCGGTTATTATGCGATGCTTTGCAACTGGTGTTTGTCGAATCCTCGATGACGTCGAAAAGCAGTCTGTGTATCGTCGGAGAAGACTTCTGATCTGTTGCTGCTTACTCATAGGAAGACCTGGATTCACGTTGAAGTCTGGTTCGGGGACAATGCTCACGGGGTAGATGCGGCTGAATCCGAGAGGACAAAGGCATTGCTGGTTTCCACAATTTCCTCGATGTATGCGATTGTCGTGCCCTTGTTGATGTGCTTGAACTCTTGGCTGAAGTTGGTTAGCATAACTTCCACTTGCCCTCCGTGGAGTCGAGCGATCCCTCTTGCGACGCAAATTTCACGGTCGAGCAGTAGATGTTGGTCGCCCTCGATGACGCCTTCTACGTCAGCGGGTGTTTCAGTGCCGACGGAAATAATAATGCTGGCGCGCGGCGGGATGCTCACTTGATCTTCGAGCACACTCAAGGCGTGGTGACTACGACAGCTCTCCGGCGGTATCGCTTGATCTTGTGACAGCGTTATCGATTTCGACTTCAGGTCGATGACTGCGCCATGTTGATTCAGGAAGTCCATGCCGAGAATGACGTCTCGTGAACACTGTTGGAGGACAACGAAGGCGGCGGGGTAAGTCCGGTCATGAATGGTAATTCTTGCCGTGCAGATCCCAGTCGGCATAATCAGGTGTCCTCCAGCGGTGCGAATTTGAGGGCCTTCCCATGCGGTCTTAACTTTCCTCAACTGGGCGGCGATGGGTACACTCATGATGGAGTAATCGGCTCCTGTGTCTACTAAGGCGGTGACTGTGTGGCCGTCAAGAAGCACGTCGAGGTCGGTGGTTCTTTGTCTTGCGTTACAGTTAGGTCTCGGCGTCGGATCACGGCTGCGTCGTGTTGAACTGAAGCTGGAACGTCGCGTCATCAAGTCGTCTTTCGTCGGTGTAGTCTTGGCTTCCTGACTTCGTCGGGACGGCGGCGTGTCGTCATTAGGTCGTCGAGATGGTTTCTTCGTCGTCTTCGTCGGCGGCGGAGGATCTTCGTCAGTTCGACGAACAGCAACCGCACCTCCATCGGTTGCTGCTTTTAGTTTTCCGGATACAGGCTCGCTGACCGGCCACGGGCTGGGCCAGTGTATGGTCGGCGCTGCGGCGACAGGTAGCGGCCTGGTGATGGCGAACGCGACGGTCGTCGAGAGCTCCACTGAGTAGCGGCGAGGTAGTCGGCGATATCGCGGGGGCGTTCACCTTGCTGCAGGCGCGGAGCGTTAACGGCGAAACCTCGCAGTCCCAGGTCGCGGTATGGGCATCGGCGGTACACATGGCCGGCTTCCCCGCAGTGGTAGCAGAGCGGGCGGTGGTCAGGAGCGCGCCAAACGTCTGTCTTCCTCGCGTAGGTGCGCTGGGCGACGGGTGAGCGTGCTGGCGGCGGCGGCGGACGACGGAATTGCGTTGTTGCAGGGCCCTGGCGTGGTCGCGGAGGGGGACCTTGACGGCGTGCGACGGCGGCGTAAGTCATCGCTTCTGGCTGGGGCTGCGGTAATTGAGGTTGCACCTCAGGAACCCCAAGCGATCGCTGAACCTCATCTTTCACGATGTCAGCGATCGAAGCTACTTGAGGCTGCGACGAAGGCAGGACCTTGCGCAGTTCTTCGCGCACAATGGCCCTGATGGTCTCTTGAAGGTCGTCCGAACCCAGTCGTTGGATGGCATACTGCGGCGTGTGCCCCTGGCGGTTATATTGCCGGGTGCGCATCTCCAGAGCTTTCTCGATCGTCGATGCCTCTGCAGAAAACTCAGCCACAGTCTTCGGTGGGTTACGAATAAGTCCGGCGAAAAGGCCTTGCTTGACGCCGCGCATCAGGAAGCGAACTTTTTTCTCCTCCGACATTTCCGGGTCGGCCTGCCAGAAAAGACGGGCCATCTCCTCCGTGAAGATCGCGATCGTCTCGTTTGGCAGCTGCACTCTGGTTTCTAGTAGAGCTTGGGCTTGCTCTTTTCGCACGACGCTTGTAAACGTGTGCAAGAAGCCGCTTCGGAAAAGGTCCCACGTCGTTAAGGTGGCTTCCCGATTCTCGAACCAGGTCCTGGCGGCGTCTTCCAATGCGAAATAGACATGCCGCAGCTTGTCGTCGCTGTCCCAACTGTTAAACGTAGCGACCCTCTCATGCGTCTCTAGCCAGGTTTCCGGGTCCTCAAATGTTGATCCGCGGAACGTCGGAGGTTCCCTGGGCTGCTGTAGCACGATGGGGGACGCTGGGGCTGCCATTGGGGTTGCCTTGTCCACAATCTTCTTGGTCTTCTCAGGTAGAAGTCCGTGCTCCCGGGGCAGCTGTTGAAGACGGCGGCTTGCTCGATACTCCGGGACTACGTTGGTGTTCTCTTTGCGGTCCGGGCTTGGATCACGGCTTGTCGGGGGCGTCCGGTACATGAACGAAAAGCACCTCCGCCAGATGTCACGTGGTGGCGACGTTAAGAACACAGTAGCAATACTGTGAAAGGCAAAACTAGATTTTATTGGGCGAACCTGTGCCCACAAAACAGGCTACACTTATAGCACAACGAAAGCGGCGAACACAGTCGGCGATCGTCGGAAATCTGATCAGCGGGTCAAGCGCGTCGGCTTTTATACAAGAGTCGTCGAATGTCCCAGACTAATCGTTGGGACCCGCATGCCTTCCACAAAGTTCTACAACATTCGAGTCACGCGATGAAATCAGATAACACAAGGTTCGGCGACAACAGACAGCCGGGTAGAAGCATCGATAACTTTCCAGAAACGTCGGATACATGCAGGCGCGTCCCTCGCTGTGCGATTACAGTTGTTATGCGGCGAAACGTGGTCGGCCGATAAAGATAAGCACACGTGTCAATATTATTGATCCCAAGACGATAAGTACATTGGTTATGGCATAAAGGTGGGGCCCTATAACTCTCGTAGGAGTAGTACAGAGGGCCCCTAAGTAATATGCTGTTATACAAACACTAGAGCGAGTGAGAATGTGTGAGATAGTACAAATATACATACATATTGAGCAAGTGACGCAAGCATAAAAGAGCGAAGGTTAGTTCTGTAGCTGATAAATGCCTTTTCTGCTGTTAGATCTGTTGGTAATTTATTCCAGAGCTGCAATGCGGCATGCGAGAATGTAAATGATCCATAATTACTGCGAGATTTTGGAACGGTTAGCGTTTTCGAGGTGATTGATCATAAGGGTATGTGGTATTTTGATAACAAATTTTTACAGAAGGACATAGCATAATTTTGCGCATGATCTTGTAAAGCTAAACTACAATGTGCTAATCAGTGCAATGTTTCACGGGTAGTATATTAACTAATGGGCACGCGAATCTGATTGAGTTCGATCTTTTTAGAAAGAGAATAGCTTGAAGTGCTGTATATTGTGCTGCAATAATTGGCAAGAAAGTGTTGGGGTATGAGAGTCCGTATATGGTAATAGCATACGTAATATGCATGTATAAAATTGACATAAAGAGTACGGAGTGTGTTCAAAGGAAAAATGTAACGTAGTTTATACAGTAGTGGGATTACCTTATAGATGGTTAGTGTAGTTTCATGGATATGGTTATGCCGCGTTAGTTGAGTATTAAGGTAGACGCCTCAAAATTTCATCTCATTAACCCTTTGTAAAGGAGAGTTGAAATTTAATGATTTAGTGTTCATTAGTCGGCTGTTTTTTGCAGCGAAAATTATGTAGTTACTTTTCTTTGTGTTTGCCAGAAGACAATTAGATTGAAGCCAGTTGGATACTACCTCCAGGGCTAGTTCGCTGTGCGGCTAATTACACACTCCACGCAAAGCCACCAATACAGCAGTTAGATAGTTTTAGCAGGACATCATTGCCTTTTTCGTAAAGATCTGTTTCCGTACCAGCTGTCAGGAACATGTTGGTATCGTCGGCGTATAAAATGCAGTCTTCTGAGAGATAGTCGGGTAAATCGTTGATGTATGCCAGAAAAAGAAAACGGCCTGTCGCAGAAACGAGACGAGACAGCAGCGTTAGATGCAAACGAAATCAAGATTCTTTTTTTTTTGTCTTTTCTTTATTGCTTTTTTTTAGCGCTGTAGGAGTTGAGGAGGACTTCGGGATGAAAAAAACTTGGGAGGATTTATTTTACATTATTTATAGTGAGGTGAGAGTCAAGTAACAGTCGTACAGTCATTACGGGCCGGCAGCAACTCGGACGCTGCGGCCCGTCGCAAGAAGTTCGAGAGAGGTGAATCCGGGAATGCTCTAGAAATCTGGCATGCTCGGTCTGCGTCTTTTAAGCCCTTCGATCTCTGGAAGGCGCGTCATGTTCGGCCAATGGGAGAGCCCGCTCATATGACGCCATTTTCAGCCAATGGAAGGCGCCCGTGCGATGGTGTCACACCCGGCGGCTCCCCGCGGTCTTGCCTTGCTGTGGTGCAATGCTCTCTTCAAAGGCGGCCGGTGCGACGCTGCCAGGCCTTCCCGGTACATCACAGCCGTCTTGTTGTCACGGTGCATTACAGCCAGAAGGTTGTCACGGCGCATTACAGCCGTCAGGTTGTCACGGCGCATTACAGCTGTCTTGCTTCGGGACCCAATTTACTTGCAACAATGCCGGGCTATCCCTTCGCTTTTTAGCAGAGTCAAGCATTGAATAGCCCCACCGGCGGCGTACGAAGTGGGGGCCTTCAACTTGTTTGCACGTGCCCGCCTCTGGAAAGTGGCATCCGTGTTTCCGCGCTCCTCAATGAGCTGTGGTGCGATTCGATGTGGTCTGGGGAACTCGAAGGGGGCTCAGGAAACAGGCCCATATCTAACAGCTCGTCCTCGCCCCGGATGTTCTGAATGGCCGGTGAACTCAATTCGCTGGCCATGAGGAACGCTGAAAGAACCTGCAGGGTATTGGTGTCGAGCCTCGTTTGACGAACTTCGGGATCCTGGGCCCTGGAGAACATACGTCAAACAAACAAAACAACACAGCGCTGCACCACGCGTAAGCGCAGGCTCTTCACCCCTGACTCGCCAGGCTATTACTGAGTCAAAATCAACCCTGATCTTTTATTTCCCCAATTTTGACAAAGCAGTTCCAACCACCCTTCCAAACCACTATCCATTTCTCCCCGAATGCCGATAAGACCAGAGTACTATTGTTGTTGCAAAACAAAGGGTCGCTGACGTTGCAAACAACAAATGAAAACAGCCGAACATAACTTAAGTGGCCTAACTACACGAACAGCATGTTTCCAATCTATCGCAGTCGCGTACTTATCGCACGTATTGGTGCCACTGAACAGTCCGGTCAACCTCACAAGTACATAATCACAAGCGCGCTAGCCTTGTGGTCACTAAACCGAACGCGTAATTGCGTTGTAGGCAAACTTTTCATTTACGCTTACTCACGTTTCTTCCCTGAAAGTCCTACAGGACACGTGACTTAAACGAACAATTAAACTTGCGAGACTTACACACTCCACAGAACCTTAAAATAATGCGTCTTCTAATAACTCGTTCCACGCATACTTTTCAGAGAAGTCAGAATACGGCTGCCCTCAACACACGAGCAACCCAGTCATAAATCTGCTTCCTTCCGTCCACACAGGACACGCGCTAATGGAACTAAGAACGCTTCTCGGTGCAAATCATGCACTCACTGAAAACCCACGCGGTTAACCTTAGAAAATAAAAAAACGCTTATAAAAAAAAGAAAGTTAACTAAAACACACGCCCGTTACGATAGGCCTCTCAACAATAACCTTCACACTCACGTTACTTACACACACACACAAAAAAAAGAAAGCCTATCTACTTATTAATGAACACCTCGCGATACTACATGTTTACAAAAAAAACGCCTCTTTCAAATCTTGAGCTTCTCAAACAAAACATAAACATAGCTCAAACCTTACACATTGAAAGAAATCCTAGTCTCAATTCGCGAAAACTTTCCGATGCTCAAAAATAAAAAACAAAACACTTCATTTCTACGGAAACGCTCTTGGCCTCCCTTTCCAAACGCTTATGTCTGACTCATACTTTGAGTCGTACCTGAGGTGGTCGCGGTTTGAAAGCTACTCTGGCTGCCGAGGAACGACAAAAGGGCTGACTCACTATCAGCTCCCCCAAGACGTTACAGTCTCCCGCCAATTTGCGTCCTGGCGCCCCGCTTTCCTCACAAACTCGATTGACCGCGTCGCTACTCCCCACCTGGTCTCGTCCTGCCACCTTGCGCTTCTTCGTACTGCACGCTGAGCTTTGAAAAGAACTACGGAACGACAAGGAGTTTAACTGCCCCGTGCCCTTTGTCCGCGTCCGTGCAGAACATGCTTCGCGGTCCCCCTTTGACCGGTGGCTCGAACGTTTTGGATGCGTCAACATCGTCCGTGACGACCGCACCTTTTTCCTCGCGCCCTGCCCTTTTGGGTTTCTCGCCATCTTTGGCGGCGCTCCATTAATTACCGTCTTTCGGTCTTGACCGCGCTTTTTTTTACGGCGCTTTCTCTTTGCACTCGCTTTCATGTCGCCTTCTCGTGCCTCGTGCTGGCCGGTACACATTTCGTCGGCCCGGATCGGTCTCTTACCCGCACAGTCTGAGTGATTTACATTTAAATCAACACTCTCTCTGCCTCGACTGGCGGACAGCTCAACCGACTCTGGCACAATGCAGCTGGCTTTACTCGAGTTATGCAACTCGCACTCTTGCGAACTGCCCTCTACTACATTGCCCAGCTCACGCTGTGCATCGGCACACAGCCCGTCGGTATCGATCGCTGTCTCACGCGCACAGTCCGAATGATTAACAAATGAATCATCCCTATCTAGGCTATCTAGACTGGCGGAGAGCTGCACCGATCCCTGAACAATGCAGTTGTTCTCTCGTGGACTACGGAGCTCGCCATCCCGAGGACTACTCTCAACTGCATCGTCCAGTTCGCACCTCACTGCTGCACGCAAATCTGACCTGACATGGGTGCTCGCGTCTGTCGGGTCAGCAGTACCCTTTTCTTCGCTAGCAACCTCGCTAACATTACCAGTGACGCACACGCGCGGTAACTGTGCCAATTTGTTCGCAGCTGGCCTAGCTGTCTCTACAGTCATCTGTTGGCACAGCACCTCGTCACTCTCCTTGCGGCCTTTAACGGCCTCTGTTGCCACTAAGGCATCGTTAGCAGCTAGCCTCCTCCCTTCACTTATGAATCTGCAGCCAATCTCACAGGCACTACTCTTCTCGTCTGCTTTCGGCGAAAATCCGCTCGATGCTGCCTCATTCTTTCGCTCTGTACTACCTACAGAATTCTCAGACAGCCATTGTCTCTGTGCCATTAACTGATCACAATACTGTATCTCTTTGATCAGTGCTGCCTTCTCTCTCTCATACTTTTGCTCACGCTCACGCTTACGTTCATGATACTCACGTTCGCGTTCATTCTCACGTTCGTGACGCTCACACTTAAGAGGAAGTTTTTGAAGCTCACGCTTCCGTTTATTCTCGCGTTCTTCACGCTTACGCTCACTCTTACGTTCACGACGCTCACGTTCACGACGCTCACGCTCCCGTGGTTCCTGTATCACTTCCCAAGCAAGCTCAATGCTTATATCATCATTGCCACTATCGTTAATCGCCTTTATGATAGCTGGCGTTTCCATCCGTTCGTCCGCCTCAATTCCCAAATCGTCGCACACCAACAACAAGTCTAACCTCGTCAACCCTCTAAGATCTATGGCAGCTGCCCCGACTGGTGGTTAGAACTGTTTTCCTTAATTAATTTGTGCAAATACACAATGCATCAAATTCCCGATTCCCAGAACTATCAAAATGAACACACAACATTTGAGTCTGGCGAATCAAAAGGAAAAAAACCACGCGCTCACTTACGGTTGCAGCACCCTGCCATCCGGTTCATTTGTCCGCTGTTCCCGGTTCCTGCGGACTCCCTGGGTCGAAGGCTTGCTCTTCTTCGCTACTCCCAGTTTCTTCGGACCTCTTTCGACGAAGGCTCTCTCTTCTTCGCTCTTCCCGGTTCCTTAGGATCTCTCTCGACGAAGGTTGATCCGTAGCGCTGCCACCAGCTGTTGTATTCGGAGGCGATCTCACCACTGCCAACCAGTTGTAGGGGTTGAGGACGGACTTTGCGATGAAAACACTTGGGAGGTTTATTTTACATTATTTACAGTGAGACGTCAATGAACAGTCGTACAGTCATTACGGGCCGGCAGCAACTCGGACGCTGCGGCCCGTCGCAAGAAGTTCGAGAGAGGTGAATCCGGGAATGCTCTAGAAATCTGGCATGCTCGGTCTGCGTCTTTTAAGCCCTTCGATCTCTGGAAGGCGCGTCATGTTCGGCCAATGGGAGAGCCCGCTCATATGACGCCATTTTCAGCCAATGGAAGGCGCCCGTGCGATGGTGTCACACCCGGCGGCTCCCCGCGGTCTTGCCTTGCTGTGGTGCAATGCTCTCTTCAAAGGCGGCCGGTGCGACGCTGCCAGGCCTTCCCGGTACATCACAGCCGTCTTGTTGTCACGGTGCATTACAGCCAGAAGGTTGTCACGGCGCATTACAGCCGTCAGGTTGTCACGGCGCATTACAGCTGTCTTGCTTCGGGACCCAATTTACTTGCAACAATGCCGGGCTATCCCTTCGCTTTTTAGCAGAGTCAAGCATTGAATAGCCCCACCGGCGGCGGACGAAGTGGGGGCCTTCAACTTGTTTGCACGTGCCCGCCGCTGGAAAGTGGCATCCGTGTTTCCGTGCTCCTCAATGAGCTGTGGTGCGATTCGATGTGGTCTGGGGAACTCGAAGGGGGCTCAGGAAACAGCCCCATATCTAACAGCGCGCATGCCTTTAGAGCCCGCAGTCTTCTTTCTCGTCTTGTTCGCTCCCATGAGTTTCAATAGCTTCTGGCCGTAAAAAGTTTTCTTCTGATCATTGGAAACAACCTTCAAGTGTGTAAAGATGTTGTACAGGCCTTCGAACGAGTCTTCCTTTCGTTTTCAAGAGACAGGAGCATGGTTTCGCGTCGACTCCAGAACATACTTCAATGAACTTAGCCAGGTTCCAGAAGGATCTTGGAGTGCGTGCACCGATTAAAACGACATCTCCTTGGTTCACTGTCCTTTGTTGCTTTCTTGCATTACACTGCTCTCTCAGTTCTTTCAGATATTCCCTGTTCCATCTTTTCCACCAATCTTTCGTGACTTTTTGCTTATTCCTCCACATTTCTTCTATGCTGACCTTTTTTTCAACTTCGGTAATGTCTTTAATCCTATGCTTTCCACCTATTATATCAGCTGGCACAATAGGTAGAGGCTCATCCGGTTCGCTGTATACATAGGTCAACGGTCTGTTATTAAGGATAGCTTCAACTTCAGTTGTTATTGTTTGCATCTCTACTCTTGATAACAGTCTTTTTCCAATAACTTTCCTCATTGCTGATTTCATGCTTTGTACCATCCTTTTATAAAAGCCTCCCCACCAAGGTGCTTGTTCTGCGATGTACTTCCATTTGATTTGATCTCCTTGGCTTGATCTTTTGGAGACTTCTTCCCGTAGTTCTTTAATCATACGATTGATGTCTCTGTTGGCCTTCTTGAATGACCGCGTTATAGCCTACACTAGCCGGCTACTGACAACCGCAGAGCGCAACTATTCCATTACCGAGCGGGAATGTCTTGCTCTCGTCTGGGCTGTTTCAAAGCTCTGCCCATATTCATATGGCAAGCCCTTCTCAGTAATCACAGACCATCATGCGCTCTGCTGGCTTTCATTTTCATTTTCTCTGGGCAGGACATGTAATGAGGAGGGAAGATAACCGATGGTCATTAAGGGTTACAAACTGGATTCCATGGGAAGGGAAGCGTAGCAGGGGACAGCAGAAAGTTAGGTGGGCGGATGTGATTAAGAAGTTTGCAGGGACGACATGGGCACAATTAGTACATGACCGGGGTTGTTGGAGAAGTATGGGAGAGGCCTTTGCCCTGCAATGGGCGTAACCCAGGCTGATGATGATGAATCCAATTGACTGTTGTAATCTGTAGCTTGTTATTAAGTCTGTGTAGTTATAAGTGTCTGTTCGATTAATGTAAATGTAGATATCACCCACTATAATAATCTGAGTAGTATCATTATTATCGTTATCAAGCCACTTCTCTATAATTTAATTTTCGTTGTTTTTCGGCGACCTGTAGACAACGCCTACTAATGTGCGTTTATGTTTATGAGGTCCAAAGCTTCTGGCTGCTTTATCTGGTGGTATTTTGATAACGAGTACTTCGCACCATGTAGATTTAAAACTATGTCTATTCTAACTCTGTATATTACATTGTTTCTTACGTAAAGAGCTACACCCCCATGTACCGTTTCATTACTTGTAGTGCTTGAGGATAAGCTTCGCCTACAAGCGAGCTCCAGCTAATAACTGGGGACTGGATATGTTTAACATGTGTTTTCAGATAACCAGGTTTCTGATAAAGCAATGAATTGAAACGTGTGGTGTAGTGTTCCGCAAAGTTAAACAAATTCATCGTAATGTTTCTAGAGGCTCCTTATGTTCAGATGCAGTAATGATAAATTAGATGAAGTGGATAACTGATTACTAGATGTTTGTGGTTCTAGACATTCAAACGCTATCTTGGTCTCTTTTCCCCTTCCGTCTGTCATTGAAGCTTGGCCTTATGTGATAACATGTAAGTCATCTGGTGATCTTATCTTGTGGACAGCACCGGTTGTGGTTTTTCTGGCTTTTATGACACATTGGGCCATCCACAGGAACTGCCATTGTTTGCTTTTCTTCCGCTTTAATGCTTCAGAGAAGAGTGCTTTGCTTTTTGCGGACTTAAGTGGTCGCTAAAAAACACTTGGCTCGAATCTTTGCTTTTGCCGAGATCTATCGCATTCAGCCGAGCTTTTTTGGCTTTTCTCTGGAAATTGTTCCTTTTTTCTCCTGAGATAAACCAAACAACTATGTTATCTGCTTTCGGGTTATTAGCAGTGGGCACTCTGAACGGTATGAATGTCTGAAGGGGCAATAGGGTATTCAACTTTCGTGCCAATGTCAACTACTAGTTGCACAAGGTTTTCATCTGTAGCATTCGGTACACCATATACCTCAACATTGCTCATGCGCTAATATTGTTCTAGTCGTGCGATTTCTTTTGCGAGGACGGCAGTAAATTTTTTCAATTCCTCATTTTCTTTCTTCAGAATGTTGCTCTCGGCAAGTATAGCATTTTGTTCAGCCTTAATGCTGTCATACTCACTGCTCAAAAATGTAAGACTGCTTTGTATTTCCAGAATTTCCTTTTTCTGAGATAATGCTTTTTTGTCACGGAGAACAAGGGCTGTTCGAAGCTCGCCTGCTAGCTCTAGAAGTGACAACTTCAGGGATTCGATCTCTTTCTCAAGTTCGGCATTTGACGGCACAGCGAATACCAGAAGAGTGATCCACAAGGGCCCTTTTCAGCTGAGGTGACAATATAAAGATAAGCAACACACTGCGGAAATGTGACAGACGAGCACTAATCTAGGCATATTTGCATTGTTCCCAAGCCAAAATGACAAAAATTTGCCAAAATGTTTTTTTATATCTTCAAATACAATGTACTTTATTACTCTTTTGTTATTGGTGCTTGACTATTGTTTATGAACAGTAAATAGGACATAAAAAGTCCTTAGGAGCTGGTTCCACAGTTTGAACCTCAATATAGGGTCATTCCACACCAAAGTCCCAAACATTGCGCTCGGCCCTCTCCAAATCAATTCTAAAAAATTGTGGACAATCATTTTAGTGCCCTATTTGTCCTCGTAAAGTATTTTTGAAATAAAATTTTTTTCTCTCTTACAGTGATGTGAATGTTGCCGTAGTGGGCGAAACCTAGGTTGTCAAAAAATATTCTCAAGAATACAATATTACATGGAACGCCTTGAATATCTGCTATTTGCTATAAAAGGAATGGCGCTTTCTCATTATCTCCCATTGGCGGCCACTACTATGTCTCACAAAGTGCGTTGTGATGAAGCAATACGGCAATTCTGCGCCCATTTTGATTATTTATTTAATTCCTACAAAACTTACAGATACTATAAGACTACATCACGTGGTTGGATAGTTGGCAGTAAGCGTGTCAAAAAAGTATTGAAGTCGCTGACTAAGCAGTTTCGAAGTGGAAGGGGCGGAAACATTGGGAAATGTGTGAAATGCCCTATGTTCAGGCACAAGCACATTGGTGATGCGGTTTAAGTAAAAATTCACGCATGCACTCATTTGGAAGAGTAAAAAAAATATATTTGTGAAAGTTTAATGGAGCGATTTTTATCTTAAGCGTGAAAAAAAAATGTTACGTTGAACGTTCGCCGTGTCCCTGGGCACCGGTTCGTAAGTCCACTTCACTGCACCGCGACACTCCCTTAGGACAACAGAAATATGCAGCAACCATGCGGGTGGCAAGATCTTATTCTGCTGTGTGCTGTCATACACTGTGAAAGAAGACAATAACTCTAAAAGAGAAGTACATGCTATGGAGACAAAATTAGCAGAGTGCGTATCTGAGTTTTGCTCGCTGCACATATTGATGGCTCATGCAAACTGCAGCCGTCCATTATCGGCAAAAGCAAATCCTCATGCTGCTTCAAGAATATGTACAATATTAAAGTATGACACTTGTAAAGCCCCATTTAGGATTCTGTACCTCTTCTGTCACAGAGGGACATACCCATTCAGGGGCATTGGCTAAAAATGGCCATGGCCCCAATGGCACATACCAAATGGCTCAATCAAAAACTAAAGTAAATCAAAGGATTTGTGATATACCGTTACGTTGCAAAAGTCACATATAACAATGTATTTGCAATATTTACAAGAGAAACAACAATGCATAAACAAGATGGCTATCGAGACCGATTCCACCTACACACGTCAAATCGTCTTTGACTGGCGCCACTCTTGGCTGAGCCGTAACATAACCCCCGTATGTAAAGGCGCCGTTTAGGCGCTAACTATAAGGGAGGTGAACTCTCAGCAAAGTAAAACTTCAGCCAGGACACATGCACAATGTCTGTAGGGACATGTGAGTCCAGCGGAGCGATCTTGTAGTTCCCATTGCCAAGCTGATGCACTATCATGTAGGGTCCTGCGTAGCGCAGCAGGAGCTTTTCAGACAAGTCGATGCGGCGACATGATGTCCATAGGAGGACAACGAAACCAGCAGGAAGTCGAACGTCCAGATGTCGGCTGTTGTACCGAACCTTCTGCATGGCCTGATAATCTGCGAGCCGGCAATCTGGCATGCTGTGTGAGCCAGGCCGAAGACGTCTTGAGCATATTCAGTGGGAGTGCTCGTCGAGGAAGGAAGCAGTGTGTCAAAGGGCAAAGAAGGGTCGCAGCCGAACAGAAGGTAAAAGGGTGAAAAGCCAGCGGTCTCGTATGGTATGAAGAACTTTATTTAGGTCCTGAGGAATCAGTCTGGGACTGATGCAGGCCGCTCCCACGTTGGGACAGAGAGGCCAAGCCTCTCTGCCATCACACGGGCCCTCTGGACAACCCTCAGTTGGTCCGGCAGCACTTCACTGTGCAGCATCCGCTGCCACCACTGTTCACCTCGAGAACCATCACTGGCCAATGCCGAGCAGCGCCAAAGCATGTGTTCTAAATTGAACGAACCCCCACACTTACTACAATAGACTGAAACCCCGCACTCCGGATGAATTTTATTCATGATGGCCGGGTTAGGGTACGTTCGTGTCTGCAGAAGCCTTAATGTAACCACCTGTGGCCTATGTAATTTAGAATTTGGCAGGGGCAATGCCCTGAGCCCTAAGTAATAGTGCTTGGTGATCTCGTTGTAGGTTAACAGTTGGTCCCTGAACTCAGAAGCGGAAAATCCAGCCCCTTCAGTGAGTACACGGCACACTAATCCTCGTGCCTCCCTGTGCGCCACCTCTTTGAGGTTATGCGGGGCTCCCTCCACTGTCCCCATGTGCGCCGGGAACCAAGTAACTGTATGCGAAGTGATATCCCTACCCTGCAACAGTCTGTTAGCCGGTTCCGCAACAAGTCCTCTCGAGAAGGCTTTAATCGCAGATCGCGAGTCACTAAACACCAAAACTCTTCTTGAATCAATTAGTGCTAGAGCAATAGCTAACCTGCTCGGCGACCCCCGGATCTTTGGTATAAATGGGAGCGGCATTTCTAACGCTCCCTTTGCCATCTACCACCACCGAATAAGCATCTTTCCCATTAATCCATACGGCGCCAACAAACAGACTCCTCCTCCTGATCCTTTGCCTCTCGCAACAAAGCCCTAGCTCTCGCGACCCGCCTCCCTACATTGTACACGGCGTGTACAAAAAACAAAACAAAAACAAAACAAAAAATTTTGGAAAACGATCTCTCCAGTTAAAGACTCCGACATTTCACAAATACTTGACAGTTCTGGCTTGCCGATTGCACGAGAACTTTCACAATAGCATCTATCTTTAACAATTGCTTCAGGGCCGTATTTACAAAGGAAGACCATTCGAAAATACCAACACCCACCGAACTCGATTATTTATACATGGCCCCCATCAATATAACAACCACTGGTGCTGCTGAGCTGATCAACAACCTCAAGATGTCAACTTCTTCCAGCATGGACGGTATAAACTCAAGAATCTTAAAATATACAGTAGTACCCTCTAGCACAGTCCTTTCCTGCTTGTTTCAACAGTCCCTCTCCAAAGGGGAAATTCCGTATGACTGGAAGGTCGGTAAAGTTATCCTTTTCTTTAAGTCTGCCGATAAAAGCGCTGTTAACAATTACCACCCAATATCACTAACAAGCGTTCCCAGTAAGTTACTAGAACAAATAATCTTTTCAAATGTAGCGAATCACTTGGAAACTAACAAATTCTTTAAACAACAGCGTGGTTTCAGAAAAGGGCTATCTAGTGAAACACATCTATTCGAAATGACTAGGGATATTTTCTTAAACATGGATCAGGCCCACAGACAGATTCCATTTTCATAAACTTCGCTAAGGCTTTCGATAGCGTTGCTCAGTGCCATCTCATAGCTAAACTTTCATGCTTAAACATCGATTCCCTAACAGTATCTTGGATAAGAAATTTCTTGTCATTCCTTAAGCAATTCACCGTCGTCGATAACTTTATTTCCAGTATCAGCGATGTAACATCTGGTGTACCACAAGGAAGCGTACTTGGACCATTACTTTTTCTGATCTATATTAACGATCTGCCATCCGAAATAACGTCATCCATTCGCTTGTTCGCAGACGATTGTGTGATCTATCGTCAAATCTGCTCACCTTCCAATCACGTCACTCTCCAACAAGATCTTGACCGTATCACTAACTGGTGCTCATCTTGGCAAATGACCCTAAACACTGATAAATGCAAACTAATAACATTCACCCGCAGAAAGACATTTTCCGCTTTCGATTACTCACTGGATAACGTAGTAGTTCTGCGGAAACCCGCAAGGTGGAGAGAAGTAATGAATAAGGACAAAATATATGGATGTCTGATGGATGTCTGATTTTGTATTTATTCACTCACTGGATAAGAACCCCGTCACACGCACCAACTCATACAAGTACCTCGCCATTTTTCTTACACCTAACCTGTCATGATCTGCACACATCGAAAAAATAACTGCTAAAGCCTCACATATGCTCGGTTATTTTAAACGTAACCTGCGCGATGCTCCTGCCCTCACCAGACAAATCGCCTATCAGACATTCGTAAGGCCACGGCTGGAATTCGCAGCCCCTATCTGGTCACCTCATGAAGCTTACCTAATCGTGACTCTCGAGTCGGTCCAAAACCGCGCCGCCCGCTTCATTGTCAGGGATTATCACCGCGACTCTAGCATGACTAGCATTAAGTCATCTTCATCCCTCTCATCTTTTGAATCACGAAGAATCGTAGCATTGCTTTGTCTGTTTAACAAAATAGTCCATAGCACACGCCCGTCCTCCCTGCCACTCACTCGTCCATCTCGTACATCTCAGCGTCTGCATAATCATCTGAGTTTCCAGCGTATCTTTGGCCGAACCAATGCTTTCAATTCTTCCGCGCTACCACTTGCCATTCAGCATTGGAATAACCTACCAAACGACATAGTTGACCTTCTTGACCCTGTATCCTTCAAAGCAAGCTTATGCATATTATTTCCATAATTCATCACAACTAAACCACACTGCGCACCTAAGTAAATACTTCTAGCGAAGTTGTATAGTTCTTTTGTTCGTTTTGTTTTAATGTTTGTTTTGTATTGCGTTACATTGTTAGGGACTTGTTCTTTCATCTTCACCAGTTACCATTTGTATAATTTCTTGGTACACCTTTTTTTTGCTACTTCACACAGTCGTTTTGTTTCATTTATAGCGTTATTTATATTGTTAGATATTTGTTCTTTCATGTTTACTCACTAAAAATGTATAATTTCTTAGCACTCCTTTCTTTTTGCTAATTTCCTGTATCCTCCCCTCACACAATACTCCTTCGGGAGCCTGTGAGGTAATTGGATACATGTAACTGAATAATAAATAACATGCTCTGCTTTACGCTGCCATTGAACAAGTACAGGGCCAATTCCATGGCCACTGGCATCTATGTGAAGTTCAGTGGCGGCAGATGGATCATAATGAGCCAGCAATGGAGGAGCCATGAGAAAGCGCACGAGGGCGGAGAAGGCTTTGGTTTGAGCAGGGCCCCATGTGAAAGCAACGTCCTTCTATTCAACCATTCTATTACCAGATAGGTGTGCTTTAGATATTTCTGTGAGCAGACATTATATCTTCATGTTTTATGTATGAATCA
Source organism: Dermacentor andersoni (assembly GCF_023375885.2). Lineage (NCBI taxonomy): Eukaryota > Metazoa > Arthropoda > Arachnida > Ixodida > Ixodidae > Dermacentor > Dermacentor andersoni. Next base: position 1,065,180 of record NC_092822.1, read on the forward strand.
TATATAGTAGGACATGCCTATTCTGGAGGAGTGGCCAAGAACCCAGTGCGAAATATTGAGTGGTTAAGTAAATAAAAAAATTGAGTAAATCAAACAAAGCGTTAAATATAATTCGCCATAACATTACCAACCGGTCTGTATTAGAGATGCCTGAGCCCTGACAATATAGAGTAGGTTTTACATAGGAAGCTACTTTTTTGTTACACAGAACAGATACAATGTTCATATATTATAACATTGTAGTGCGGGTTCGACGGGAGCATCCAGCACATGAACGCAAAAGCACCTCCACTAGGTGGTGCCTGTAGTGACGGAGAACAACACAGTAGCAATAGCTGTGATTCACAAAACTAACTCTTTAACAGACGAACTTGTGCCAACAAAAGCAAGGGACACTCAAAGCACAATGATAGCGGCAAGCACAGTCGGTGATCAGCGAAATCTGATCTGCAGGTCAAGCATGTTGGCTTTTATTGATGACTCGTCGAAAGTTCCAGGGAGGCACGTTGGTGCCTGCATGCCTTCCACAAAGTACTACTAAAATTGTGTCACACACACTCAATCTGATTATGAAAGGTGTGGTGAGAATATACACAACAGATAGAATCAACGATAACACTCGAGTAAGTTACAAATCATGCAGGCACGTCTTACGCTAAGCAATAACTTTAAGTTGTTAGCAGATGAAATGCAGTCCACGAGAAAAGGATAAATAAGTACACATGTAAATATGAGCCATTTCATGGGTACCTTCATATAACCTTTGTATATATGTATATATCCGAGAATATATTCAGCAAGACAGCAGCAGCCACGGTCAGGAAAGACTGGAAGGGGTCGCAAAGAAAGATTCACTTTAAAGTGCACGACAAACACTCAGGAACACAAACACAAAGGACACAGGACGAGTGCTGTCCTGTGCACTCCGTAGTCGTCTTGTTCGTGCTGTTCCCATTATGAATGTATACCAACTCGCCCAACTTTCCACTTTAATATAGTTTTCGTCGGGGGTTTAGTAGAATAACACAGCTCGTAGAATTCTCGCATGACATTTCACGAGCTCCCGACACTGTAAATAAAATATATGCCATTTTTATAGATTTTTCCAAAGCATTCAACACCATTACACACTTAAAGCTTCTCCATAAGCTTCGAGCTATACTTAATAACTCTTCCTTAGCTGACTGGATCGCTAGCTTTTTACATAACCGTTCCCAGTATGTTTAGTTTAATTCCTCAAACTTGTCTGTAGTAAATATGACATCCGGAGTTCACCAGGGTTCAGTGCTGCAGCCACTTTTGTTCTTATTGTATATCAATAATTTGCCAAATTATGTGTCCGCAAAAATCCGCCTTTATGCAGGCAACTGTGTGTTGTATAACGAAATTAACACGAATGCCGACCACCTTTCACTTAATGATTCTTTTGCATAATCTTGTAGGTGGTGCGACAAATGGCAAATGAATATAAACTTTACAAAAACAGTCACTTTATCTTTAAGTAAGCGCACTTCAGTTTCTCTATTTAACTATTCGTTTAATGGCTCTTCCCTTGAACAGGTGTCTGAATACAAGTACCTTGGCCTCATCTTCACACCTAACATGTCATGGTCAAGGCATATTGAATACACATGCAATAAAGCACTAAAGAAAATAGGCTATCTATATCGTACATTGCGAAAAGCTCCAAGCGAAACAAAATTACTATCATATAAATCACTCATCTGACCCATTCTCAAATATGGTTGCCCCATCTGGAACCCTTATAAAGTATCTGACATTAATACCCTCGAATCAATTTTTAAAAAAAGCAATCTGTTTCATATACTGCCGTTATGACCGGGACTTCTCACCCTTGTCTCAGCTTTTTGCACTAGGTTTACAACTCCTGTCTGAGCGGCGTGATCGTGAATGCCTTAAATTGTTACATAATCTAATTAACACCCCACGCTACTCATTAAAGAACAACTATCTGTCTCCTGATAAATTGAAACCTACAAGTAACAGCCACAAACTTAACCTTGCACCATTTCAACCACATATTAACCTACTTAAGTATAGCTTCTTTCCTCATACAATTGAAAAATGGAACTTACTCCCAGGTGAAACTAGGTCACTGCCTTTAGAGGAATTTTTGTATAAATTAACTGGATTGTTTATTATACTGATTGTATCTTTTATGTTGAAATCATGTTCCTTAAGGTGTTGAAGTAGATTTGTGCAGAAGAATATTTTGTTATGTGCAATGTACAAACCCACTCCTGGGATAGCCCAAATTGGGCTGCAGTATGTGAAAATAAATAAAATAAATAAATTTTGCATTACGGCTGCGGTTCAGAGGAGTAGTGGTCCACAGAGCACTGTGGATGCTATTCTGGGTACGACCAGACTGTGCCACCTTTTCCTTTTCTCCTGTGAGCCAATCCCAGCAGACAGGCAGAGCAGCAGAAACAAGTTTCTGGCATAAAGATCAGAGTGCGCTCACCATCTAACACTCTCCCAGGTGAAGTGCTTCCTTCTCCCTGCACGCATGACGTACTGCCAGTCTTCCTCAGTCAGGGGCAGCCTGTCTGGCTGAGCTTGCTTTGATGGCCGTTTTACTGCTGGCAAGGGCTGCCAAGGTGACAAAGAAAGCAAAAAATTAGCCAGTCACTTCCACCAGCAGTCTTGGAACAGGGCAAGTTTTCATGCTCAAGACTGAGAACTACATCTTTCTGCACTGAGCATACCGTTAAATTTCGAACAAGCGCCCCACCCATGCAACCACCCCCCATTTTTCAAGTGATTTGAAACTGGCACCAACTATTGAGCAAGCGCTCCCCTCCTTTCTCTATAGTGTTTACCATTACATGCATCTTCGCCAGCTTCAGTCTCTTTTTTTAAATGTTGCCGTTTGACCAACTTACAGAAAATGGTGTATTTAGTGAGGATGAGAAATTTATTGTTTAGCTACATTTCTACTGAGGCCTGTCAATGGCACCACCATAGCCAAGTGTCTTTTCGCATAGACTGTCAGTCGCCATTTTTGTCAGATGCTTCTGTTGTGAGAGGTGTCCGTTATCAATGTGGATTTGGTGTGCGGTGCTTTAGTGTTACTGTTGTGTATGCAATGTGACAGCGAAAGAAAAAGTTGCACTTATGGAGTGGCGCTGGTGAACCTAGATAATTGTGAACTGATGTTTGTTCTGTACAACCAGAAGATTTCGGGCTCCTTCAGGCCAAATGCGTGAATCTAATTCTTGGGTTGATCTCAGAGGAGTCATCTGATATTTTTGAGGGCGATGACATGAATAAACACAGTAAATGCATCTTAAATAGAGCTTTTGAGTCAAATAAAAACTGTTTGGTCATGACTGTTCCACCACCAACTTGAATTTTTGTCTGCGAATGAGAAAGGGCCCTCCCCCAACAATTCTTCAACTATTAAGGCGAAACCTTTAGATAACTCACGGGTTGAAAATTTGACCGGCCTGTGTTTATCGCACCAAAATTTAATGGCACCAAAATTGGGAGTCGAATTCATGACCTTTGGTGTTAATTACGGCAAAGTTAATCAAGGCACAGTTAATTAAGGCACTTGAAACCACAACCTTCGGCAGGAGTCGAACCCACAAGCTATGGTGTTAACTAAGGCAACGTTGAGGCACAGTTACCACTCGAACCCACAACCTTTGGTGGGAGTCGAACCCTCGACCTTTGGTGGGAGTCCCACCCATGTAATAGGAAGTAACGGATTCGAATGAGAATGTCAAACAATTTAATGAATATCTGAAGAACGCGCAGGCTTTTACCTTCACCCTCTTTAGAGCACGCTAAAGTGACTGTCAATTTTCTTTGACTCTAGGGGGAGGGCGTGCTTGCTCACAATTTTACGGTAGTTTCTGCTAAGTATAGGCCTATAACGTGCAACTCAAAGCAGAAAAAGAAAAGCTGTTTGGCTACACCATAGTAAACTAATCGAGCTTAACGTCTTGGAGCTGCAGTTTTAAGTTTCACTCTGATCCCCTGTCCATCTCTGCATTCCACCACTGGTCATTCTCAGCAGCAGAACACTGTAGCGGCTAAACATTAGTGCTCCTGTATCACTCAGCTAACAAGGTGCATGTGCTTGAGCAGTAACATGTTCACCACAAGTCAGACGGTTACGGCAGAGTAATCTCTGCCACTGTACATGGACTTGCAGAAGGCCTGGATGAATACCGATCTTGCGTGGCAGTCATGAGAAAAAGCAGCCTCTCATTTGGCACACCTATGGAAGCAGTCTCCTCCACTAACCTCGAGCTTTTCTGGGCCCTTGGAGAACTTGCTCAGGACCCTGCAGGGAAAGTGAAACCAAGTACACCCTTTCAGCCACGTGTCAAAATATGCAAGTTGAATAAATGGGAAGAAGGAAAAACAATACAATTTGTATTTTATGGTGCAACATAAGCATTCCCAAGAGTGTCTACATCATTTGCCGTTTCCCTTAGTGGCTTCGTGGCTGGTTTGTTTGTGAAATGTGCAAATTGCTACCACATAGCTGACAACAAAAAACAAAGCAAGTGATGGAGATACTTACACAAAAGGCATCTACCCCTCTTTGGACAATATACTATGTAGCTGGTCCAAAAGCAGCTTGTTGAAGACACTAGGCTAAGGATCCATAAGGCAAGCCACCTAGGTATAATGATGGTGTCTTAACTAGGGCTTGGTATTGATTAAAATTTTTATCCCATTTGATTGGAACAATTTAATAGATTAATCAGATTTTGTGTACCTGAGCAAAAAACATAAAAACTGGCATTTATGAGCCTAAACTTTGGGAAAGAATGTTAAGTAATTACGTGGGCCAAACAATATTTGGCCATACCTGTACGGCGACCCCTTTGCTGTTATTAATGATTCCCATGCATTGGGCTTACAGCATTCTGTCTACTGGTACAGCGAGAAGCTCAGCAATGCTCGTTCTCTCTCCTTCACCAACAATGCCTGCTGTATGGCTCCCTGTCTCCACCATTCACTTCCACTGAGATGACTTTGGAACCGAAACCGTGGCTCTAAGCTTTGCTACTTAACCTGCCCGATTTGCTAACGTGCCTGCCTTCTTGAGTGCTGTGCTGACCAGCTATTACCTTGATTATTCACAATGGAATTTTCCCTCACCACAACTACCCATCCGATGACGGCAAGTAATTACAGCTTAGACCACTTATAATGTAACAGTTTATAGTGCAGAACTGGCTACAACACCGCCTTTTCTGACTTCCACTTACCCTCCCATAGAACTTCATATAAAGCATACCGCTTATAGTGCAGCTGCACAAAGTGAAGTACTATTTACAATGCGGCTTTCATGGGAAAATTCCGTAGACAAGCATGGTAGTGAGAGCTCTTCTCAATGAGGCTTGAGTATCTTTTCACCACACCTACCCAACATGAAAATAAAGTTTTCTCTCTCTCTCTCAATGAGGTGCACCAGCGATTGGGAGGACAGGGCAACAATAGCAATGAGGACGAAGAGGAGACGCAGAGCAAATGAACGAGGAACAAAAAAATACAAAAATCGGTGGTAGCCGGATGCAGGCAAGCGGTGGTTGGCTAGGCTACAGAGAAGCCTTCGCTTGGCCATATCAGCAGCGCTCACTTTGCCCTGAATGCCGCTTTAGCCTGTGCGTGCCTGTTGCGACGCACATCGTTGTGAAGTGCAGATATCGCGTGTGCGACCTTGACTTCAGCTTAAGCGGTGTTCTGCAAATTTAGTTTGGAGCTTTTAGGCTTTACGTACACATGCGAGCCTCCACTGTTTTTACCAGTATGCGCACATAGAAACTTTGTAGGTGTTCCCAGTAGCAGTCGCAGCTGATCGTCTGTGGAACCAAATGCTGTTTCACACTCACTGCAGTCAGTTAAGCTTATATGTATGTGATTCCGTGCCCAATCTCTATGTAATCAATCGTCTACGGGTACGAATTTATCAAAGGTGAGCTTCCTGCAATGGCGTGCCAGCCGACACCCCTACCGGCTAAGCCTAACCAGCGCGCCTCGGCTGGAGTCGGTAAACAAAGTTGTGGTTTGGTGCCAAGTCAACGAAATGCGCCGCAGTGGCTGTACAGCAACGATCGACTTCTGGCCTTGGTGTCACATTTTTGATATAGTGTTTTAGCGCGGAAACCATTTCACACATACACAGGAAAGGACACACACATGCACTAAGTTTCAACAGAATGCTCACTGGAAGCCGGATGACTATATATATATATATGCCATGCAACAACTCCAGTACCTGCAGAGATGCATCGAGATGCGACAATTCTTTCCTTCGTAAAGATAGTGAAGGCATGCTAACATAATCTTGGCCTAGCTTCTCAATAGTTTCAGTTATCAGTGTCATTATTAGTCTTCAACTAGACATGACAAAAGAATTAGCAAGGTTCTGAAGTCAGAATGCTACAGACAAGCCTGAGTATATCACCATTTGCTGGCGTCCCTGCTTTTTGGCAACTTGGATGAAAGAGGTAAAACATTGACTCCATAATTTTCTTCGCGTCACAGACCAAGTTAGTGAGTCTACTTGGAATCATCCACTACCTTGGCTGCGCATGCAGGCTCCTCAGAGGCAATCGATGCCCACATGTGCATTCCATATGCTGCAGCCTTTGGACATTCCCTGCAACGTTCGCAACATGCTTTCCCTAGAAACAAAGTTTGCAGTAGAGCCTAACCAATGTGCCCCTGAACTGCTGTCCCATGTGTGTCGCATCTCCAGTCCTGCGGTTGATTCAGAGGAATCGCGCTGCATCCCGAAAGAAGTCAATATCCTGACCCAATGTAAGCAATGATTATTGAATATTCCTGTCAAACGCATTGAGTTTTTTTTTAAGGAACATTTGTTATGTGTACTCCCCACAGATAAGGAGGGAGGATATGCTGTAATGTTGCATGGCCTCTTTCTGTCTAAAGCCAATGAAAGAGTTTCTGCTCTTCCTGATTGCCGAGTCAATGCGCGCACGTCAAAAATCAAGAAAAGGGCAAAAGACTAATGCAAGAAACTAAACCTAGACAATGTGGTGCCAAAAATGGGGAAATGCAAGAAGGATTTCTTTCACGTCCTCTTTAGTGCAAAAACGCATAAGCCACAAATTACCCTAAGGGTCATAGTGTTTGAAACATACACGTGGCAAGGTCCCCTCGCCTTGTTCTTGCCTGTATCTTGGAGGTAGATGACCCTTTTCTAGTGAAAATGTCTCAAAGAAGTCTTGAACGTTGTGCCTCCTAGTCCACCGAAGGCCTTTGTGCCCTCTCTATAGATATAAAGGACTTCTACTACTAATTAATATGTGACACATTGCTTGAATGCATAATGAATGCCTTAACAGTTTGGTTAGACCAATTTTAAAGGTGCATTTGGTATTTCGTCAAGGCATCAGTTGGAACTTGTAACTATGACTCGACGTACATTGAATAGGATAGGAAACCCTTTATTCAAAACCAAGACGTTTGCATTGCATCTCGTGTCCCGTCTATCCTTGGCAATTCTTTTGTATCAGGTTGTGACAAAGTACTTTTGATGCATCTTAAGGGCACAAAAAGTTTTTAAATGTTTTAAATACATGGATGACTACTTGTTTTTGCTTAAGTATGAGAAAAATTCCGTCGAATCTGAAGCCTCTAACTTACTAATGTTGGTTGGAGATTGTTTGCAGCTCTTCGAACTCACATACAAAGTTCCAGGTGATGATTGGTCTATGAGGTTCCTTGATATATGTTTTCATTTTCATGCAAACCACATGTACTGGTCTTATGAACATATGGGGAAGAAACCATTGTTGCCATTTAGCTCCTCAAACTCGAAATTGGTTAACAGGAGTATTGTCAAACACTGCTTTGATAATGTTCGCAAAAAATCCTGTTCCCATCTTGCAGTGCCAGCCTTAACAGCCAAAAGACTCGCCTCATGCAAGCAGGATATCCTGACCACATTCTGGTATCGGATGCAGAAGCACTACTCAGGAAATGACCTTCCAGTTGTCAGGATTGCAAAACAGCTGTCTGTGAAGGCCGAAGAAAGTTTGCCACTGTGCCATACCTGCAGAAAATATCCCACGACATAAAAAAGGTGGGTGCTTGGGCAACTGTTAGCGTGGTTTTCACGGCCCCGGACAAGCTGAGAAAACTGCAAAAGCAACAAGCCAGTTGCTGATAAAAAGGGTAGGCTGGAACAAGAACCATAGAACACAGTTCGTGCCCTACAAAGAAGGCATTGTAAACCACATACTGCTATCGTGTGGTAGACACTATGTCAGGCAAACCGGGTGATGTCTAAACGATAGGCTGGTTAATGTAAAGAAAGGTGGTGATGCCTGGTTAGCAGCCCACTGCAGCTTGTGTGGTTGCTTGCCTCTTTTGCAAGAATGTTTCACTGTGCACAAGCACAAAGAAGAAATAACGGGGGTGATAACTGAAACTGCAACTATTGAGAAGCTAGGCCAAGACTGTGGTAGCATGCCTTCACTATCGTTAACAAGGAAAGAATTGTCATATTTCAATGCATCTCTGCTTGCTTATGCCGAGTTGTAGCACAGCACAAATAAATAGTGATCCAGCATGCAATAAACATTCTGCTGGAAGTTAGCGCTTCTGTGTGTCCCTTCCTGTGTCCGTGTGAAAACGTTTCCCCACTCAAACACAATATGAAAGGCTGTACAGTACTTTGAAAGTGAAAGAACCACCTTGATAACGAAAGTGAGGGCACCGTTGGCACAGGCAACACTCAAATGGCGGCAACTTGATAAGCAGTTGCCATGTTTTCGACACTGCGCACATGCCAATAAGTTCAAGAAATAAAACAAGACACTGAATAGAGTCCAAAATTTCGGTAGTCTTTCTATGTTAGTTCTGTAGAGTAGTGGCACTGCCGCAGGGAATTTCGAATAATCAAGCAATTTTTTTCCATTACATTTTTTTTTTTACTTTCTCTGTTTCACGCAAAGATCGCAGGTGCTCAGACAATGGTTCCTTGGACAATGAGTCCCCAGACATTAACCTTTCAAAGTTTGTAAATTTAAATGGACACAAACATCCCGGTCACATGCTTCGATTCTTGGGTATGCATGGCTGCTTTGTCTACATGTGTTGCACATGTGCAGCCTTTGAAGATTGTTGTTTTGGTTATAGTTTGGTGTCATTTTTGGTGCAAATATTCATGACACCGGCAACTTACGCTATAAGCAATCTATGCTGTACTGGTGGTTCCCAGACACCTCCCAGACAACTTAAATAATGCAAAAGGATGGACAGTTGGTGAGTTAGTACGGTAGCATATTCTTGGTTTATAGCATGAAGGGACACAGATGAAGACTAGAAGCAGACAGGATGAGCACTCATTCTGTCTTCCTTTAGTCTTCGTCTGTATCCCTTCGCACTATAAACCAAGAATATTTTTCCAAACAACTACCAGACACCTCTGCACTGATGCACTCGTACAAACTGCTTTCCATGCCGATTCTCAGTGTGCACATGTCGGGCTGTTCAGGACGTACACCAGGCTTCTTAATAGTGTGGCATGTTATTGCAACTCAGGGTTAAGGACGAGAGACAGACTCTTGGAGCTGACAAAGAGGAGATGAAAAGGTTGATACATTAGGTACAGATATAACAGAAAATAGCATACAGGCATATAGCATAATAGCATACCGACACAGTGGCTGGTGGAGACTAACTTCTCACAATGGCCCAGTTCTACCTTAAATCCCTTTAGCAATCCATCGTCGGCAGGAACGAGGTGAGACAGGAGGTTATGCCACCAGCGTTGCATTCCCCTTTCATCATGGCAGCATTCTTGATGCGGCATGCCACCCTATTCCTCATTTCAACCCACGGGAACGGGTCAGCAGTTTCGTGGAACATTGCAGGTTGTCACTCACAAGGGCAACCACTTCACAAGAACCAGGGAGGAGGAGGCAACGCCCATTGCCTCAATGATAGGCATGCAGTGTGGCACAACACATGTACATTTCCGCTCTTACTCTGATGCCATAAGCCTAGTCCTTGCTGTACCTTCACACTAATGGAGCCACTATCGTGCTTCTCAATATCCTTACGTCACATTGGTATAGAGCCTTACGACCCACTGTGGTGGGAAAACACAGGGCTAGTATTATTTCAATATGTAGTATGTGAGAATAACCAGCCTCCCATGGCTCATGACATCGTGTCCTTCCTTTTCAGCCACATCGTCCTATGTCCATAAACTCCTCAGTGCTGAGGCCATGTCTTACTCCAAGAACAAGGTAGAAAGTTACAGCATGGGAACCAACGGAGACAAAGATAGCACACAAAGTACACGGACACAACGCTGACTTTCAGCAGAAAGTTTATTTTGCCACTGCACAGCTAGCTTTAAAGTGGACCCTTGGCAACAAGATCACACATGCACACAGAACCTGCTCATACCGTTATCGCATGCTGGCATTTGAATCAAGGTAGGTAAGCTCTTCTTCAAACAAGGCTATCGAAGAACAACCGACACAGTTATTTCCTGCATGTGAACTTGCAGTAGCCTTCACAATTTCTTCAGTAAGGCTTGATTTGCTCCTAGATACAATCTTGCATTTGTCAAAGACCGGTTTGCACCAACAGTTGCAACACAACAGTGCACACCTAGATAACCTTGAATAGTGTTGTTAACATTGTTGTGGTGTTCCCTAAGCCAATCATTAATGCATCGGCCGGTTTGCTTGATGTAGACCTTACCACTAAATAACTTCAAGCATTTTTTGTCGAATGCAGTTCTGTTCACTACTGTACCATCATATGTCACCTGCAAACTAATCACCTGACAGAGTGCTTTAATCACACATTTGCCAACATGATTTCAATGCACGTTACCTCTAACCAGACAAACTGGGGCTTCATTCTTGCCTTTGTCACACCTGCCTACAACACCACAACCCAGGCAATAACAATGTTTCCCCCTTCTTTCTGCTCTAGAGCTAACAGCATTCAACCTCTATCGACACCTTCCTTCCTACTGCATTGGTTCATTATAGGTTTCTGAGGCTGCTTAATATACTGAAAAATGTCGGCAACTCGCCTGCTCCCTATGACAGAAGGCTAGGTGCCGCATGTGTGGCCTGAGGTACTAAGCACCGCAAGACAACCCTGTATAACCCACATTGCAATTCGATAGAGTGGATTAACTAGAATCTCAAATTGTTGCTTGCGGCCTTTGTGCAGCAACACAGGGATTGTGATGCCAGTTTTAATGACAGAGGGTTCCTCTTGCACTTCACAGTATGCCATTCAACAGGGTACATGCCCACTTTTCTCAACTTTGAATGAATGAATGAATTCTGGGATTTTACATGCCAAAACCACGATTTGATTATGAGGCACGCCGTCGTAGGGGACTACGGATTAATTTTGACCACCTGGGGTTCTTTAACAAGTGCCCCCAACGCATGGAACACGGGTGTTCTTACATACAATGCCCATCAAAATGCGGCTGCCACCGCCGGGATTCAATCCCACGACTTTGTGCTTAGCAATTTCGCAAATTTTCGCCAAGAAAATATGGTACTGGAGATAGTCGGGGGTCACCTAACATCACATAACAAGAATGCAGCAAGTTATTAGTAACTAAGATACATATCCATCAAAACATACAGTAAGGTCCTGTTTTATTAAAGGGAAGACCAAATTATATGCCAGCACCGATTAAAGCTCAGTTCTAGTATGTGCAGGTGTGAAAAAAATTTTTTTTTATCAATAGATGAAGCAGTCTGTGCTGGACACATGAAAGAAGATGAAGAAATGGGCTAGGGGAGAAGTGAGAATGAAGAAGTTGGAATAAAATGGCGGACGACACCCGTCTCACTGAGATTGTTATTTCTGCTGCTGTTCTAGTTAGGAACGCTACATTTTGGCGCAGCCGACAGTTTTCGAAGACCAGCCATGCGGGTGACGTTTTTCATCGACCAGGTGTCATCAGAGTCTGTTGTGTTCACCCGATACCAAGTGCACGGTGAGCCAGCGACGGACCTTCCTCTTGAAGTTAGTTCTACCGCGCTGATCAACGTGGTGCTGCAACAAGCTGCAATCAGCCGCCAAGCCCTCGTGCAAACAGGATCGGTGACAGTGATCTACAACTGCAGACACTGAGCGAACTCGTTCTGAAACCCATACGACGTGGCACCCTCAAAGAGGAAATGCCTGCCAAGAAGGTGAGCCTAGACTTGACTGTTATTGAACTGCAAAGGCACATTATGCAACAGATCGAAATAATGAGAACTTTTGTCCAAGCGCTTAATCGAGGGCAATCAACATGAGGCATTGTTGAACCGGATGTTTTTGAAAAATACTCGCAAAGTGCACACTACTGGCTGTGGTTTTTCGAGTATGCCTCTGACAAGTATAGGTGGTGCTCCGACGACACAAAGATTTTGAATATGCGCCGCTATTTGGGCGGTATAGCCAAAAAATGGTATAATGTGCAACTCATGGATCATGGAACAACATGTTGGGAACTGTGGAAAAGTAACTTTTTAGCGGCTTTCAAAGGCAACGCAGTAGACAGATGGGATGCGCCACTACGGTTCAGTTATACAGGTGGCTCTCTGCTTGAGTACTGTCTTGAGAAGCGTCGCCTATTGTATTCTGCGGAACCGAAGCTGTCGTCTTCTGCTGTTGTAGCTTTGATAACGCAAGGGTTGTGTATCGAGATCCGTAGTCATGTCCAGCTCAATGGTCCAAGAACGTTTTATGACCTTCTGAACTTTCTACAGAGCTCAAGTTTCAAATCTGCTCCTGGGCTAGCTTGAAACTGACTTCGTGCATTATTCCAACATGGCAGCCTCCCAAACGAATGTTGCACGGAGGTTAGCTGCTTTCAGGTTTGCTTGCCACGCCATGGATACAGCATTTTCAGAGGCGCATCCCTTGCCCAAAATTCTGCGACCCGCCCTACGTGACCGAGGGAACCCGATGGAGTTGTACGACGACGAACAATTCTTCGGTCGCTAAAGATTCACAAAGAACGCCATGCGACAGCTCCTCGCTATGTTGCCTATCCGGGTAAGCGGGGACAACAGAGGACAACCTGTGTGCCTCCCATGCTGCAGTTGCTAATGGCTCTGAAGTTTTACGGCGCTAGAATGTTTTAACCCTCTGAGGGTCGAATTATTTTGAAAAAAACTTTCCCAGGTGGTCAAATTACTTTATTGCAGATCTTGAATGTACAAAATGTATAAAGTGAGGAATAAATAGTAAAAAATAATTAGAAACAGTATTTTGGTGTCGGCATCACTCAGAACTGCAAAATGTTCAGTAGTATTTCCGAGCGTGGTACTCCTTGAAACACGGGTCTACGCACAGCGCCTTATCGCAGTCTGCACACCTAAAATGCGTGTCTGTTCTCTCGGAGCGAGGAGTTATGTTGACACACACATGACATCTCTGTGTGCGGCTGTCTTGGGCAGAGGTCTGAGGCACCCTCTAGCGTAAGCGCGTTGCCGCAGAGAGCGAGAATACCTCGTGAGCGGCGGTGATAAACAAGCTAAGAGCAGTGCCAATCATGATAGAAATCAACTTCTGCTGCCCCTGTGATAGCGTGCCGACAAAGAGAAAAATCACGTTTCGCGCGCCTCCGTTGCGATCACGCGGCGGAACCGAAACCGCGCTGCCACTGAGAGCGAGAATACCCCGCGAACGGCGCTGATAAACAAGGTAAGAGCAGCACCAATCAAGATAGAAATCAACTTCCACCGCCCTGCAAGAGAGTGCCGACAAAGAAAAAAATGACGTTTCGCGCGCTTCCGTTGCAATCACGAGGCGAAACCGAAACTGCTAAAGGGGCGTTGCCGCAGTCTGACCGACGCGCTGAAGCTAGCAATCAGTTCTGTTTATCTCCCCAAGAAGGTAGCACCAATTTCAAACGCATCTTGTAAGTGCTAAGAGGTGGCAGCACCTCCCGGTGAGCACGCATCGTCATTATGGCGCGAAATTTCAAACGGAGGGTCGGAACCATACCCGTATGGCAAAGACCTTGCGGGACAGAAAACCACCGCCGTACATGTACGGCAAAAACCTTCAAAGGGTTAAACAGTCGCCGAGGGTCAGGTCCGCATTCCTCAGTCAACAGTGTGCCGCGCAGTTGGAAAGATGACTCTGCTCATCGCGAAGCACCTGCGCCCGATGCTGGTGCGCTTCCCGCAGTCGCCGTAAGATTGATTATGAGCGTATTTGCTCATCTCTAATGACTACACATGCCATCACTAGTTATTAGCGCTCACTACCATATTTATGCTCAGCATGCCGAACTGTCACGCACTCGTCCACCAAATACAAAACATGCGCACGAGCATAATAAAAAGTAGCCCAAATGAGTCAGTCATGCTTACCAGTTTTGTGGCACTCTAGCTTCTTTTTTTGCAGCTTCCTCTTTCCGCTTTTGCTTCAGGTTGTTCCAGCATTTTTTCAGTTGCAAGTGATCGCGCCACGTAATCCCGTGGTTGGCGTTATATTGTTTTGCTATTTCTTTTCATGTCTCATTCTTCTTGGTCAACGAAGCGACATCAGTTTTCTTGCATTCCACAATATGCTTGTAGTCGTTCACGAGTACCGTCAGCAGGCTCTTTTCGTCTTCTGTAAAACGGGCTGCCATCTTGCATTGCAGTCCATTCTCTTGGGAGGAGAGCATACGTGAGTGCGACATTTCAGCGTCAAAGCCTGTTGACAGGAGAGAAATTTCGCATCAAATGCGGCGCGCAGCCGTCGCGCAAGCCCCACAACTTGTTTTCCTAAAGACGACACTTTCCTAGCAGACGGCACATGTTGCCAATTTGCGATGTCTACGACTGTGCCACACTCTCCCTCTCCTCGTTGTTCTCGACAAAGATTCCACGCGAAGTAGACAAATCGTTTGCACATGTCATTTTATGTTTTTATTTATTTATTTATTTATTTTGTTCTTTATCGGGTGTTGTCACCCATATGGGTCCACACGGCGCTCGGTCCTCCTCGTTCGCAACACATGTTGCAGTTTTTTTCTTTTTTGACTCTGGCCTAGCGCGTTCAAATAGGTTGGCCTTTTTTTCAAAGGGTCACGTAGCCCAACCAGAACAAGGGCCGTCGTCTTCCTGCTGCAATATCTATAGGCGAAAAGGGACGCGCGAGCTCCCTCAGAAACCGACCGTATGCCTCGTCTCGGCCTCTTGCATCCGGTTGCTGGCCCAGACGGAGCATGAACGCCTTGCGCCAATCGAGAACAAAAGCCGTTGAAAGACCACCATACGAACCAACCATTTCGTTTGCTTATCAACGGCCAGTTATACAAACGCGCAACAAGATCTCTAAGTTAAAAAGAAGCTAAAACCAAAATAAATGTGACTATAAAATTAATTTGCACTCAAATACACTGTCGCCTAAATGTGGAGCACCGACTTGAAAAAATGGTGAAACCTTCAAATCAAAAAGCACGCCAAAACACCGAAACTTGATGACCACCTAAACCTGCCGGTAACGGGTGCTTTACGCAAGCAACACTGTGCATCTCAGCAGCGAACGTCGCCAGATGGAATAGATTTACCCAAACTATACTTCAGCATTTATGCCTCGTAGAAATTTGGAAAGATACATACTTTTTTGCTGTACAATATGCCTCACGCATAGATTTATTAGATTTATTATTAACCTCGAACACAGACGAGCAATCTACTTTTGCATAGAAGCACAATCTTGACTTGACAAAGCAAGTCAGCTTGAGCGTCTATGAAACGCGAAAGCCAACTTGGGCGTTTTGAAGTCTGCTTCTTGCTTCGGGCCGACTTCGTCAAGTCAAGCCCAAGCACAATCCAAGTTAGATCTTTGCATTCGGGAGTAAGTACCCAGAGCTTACATGCATGGGTAGCTACCCTTCAGCAATGAAATCACATGTCGGTCCTTTCAAGCTCACAGATAAAACAGTGGTTCGTAGAACCTCCTATAATATGTCCAGAGATAAAAAGGTGTGGCTGAAAAAGGAGTTGCAATAAATGTTGGATGCAGGTATCATCCGGCCTTCTGTATCCCCATTTGCTTCTCCTATTACTATTGCACCATAAGTAGACGGGACATTCCGCCTCTGCATAGACTACCGGGCTCTCAATCGTCAAACTGAATTGATACCTTATCCAATGCCATGAATTGACGACATCATTGACGAAACTGGTGGTTGCCATTGTGTTTCACAAATAGACCTCTGCAAGGGCTTTTGGCAGATTCCACTAAGTGAAGAAATGAAGAAGTACACCGCATTCATAACCCCATTTGACTTGAGTACAACCGCCTACCATTTGGTTGGAAAAACTCCACTGCGTGGTTTCAGATTATGACGGACACCTGTCACACTGAGATTATGTTATTTCTGCTGCCGTTCTAGTTAGGAACGCTACAATAGAATTTATGTTGTTCAGATTCAAGTGCTTTCTTCCCCCTCTGAAACTAATGAATTACTGATGTTCTGTTGTACTGCATACCAATGAAGTTTTAAATAGTGGACCTGTGATTTGGGGCAATCTTTCTTATTGCAGAGAATGCTTTGGTTTCCAGTTTTTCTCCAAAATACAATAGGGCTATTCTAACTTTATGGCAGGTGGGTTGTTGTAAGGCCAGCAGAGGACATATTCTGCGACGATCACTTTCAGCGATACTATCTCCTCGGCCGTCAGGTGTGCGCCGATTGGCTGGCTGAGCACTATGTCACGTGAAGGAGATAGTATCACTGAAAGTGATTGTTGCAGGATGCGTTCCCAGCCTGCACAGCAGACGAAAGGACCATGCACCACATGACTCAATCACTGTTGATTCTCAAATCTGGAGAATCACAGCAAGTTCACATGACCCCACCCCCCCCATCTCTCTTTTTTATCCTCAGTCCGAGCACATACACACAACCGGGTCATGACACTTCCGCACCCACCAAATAAATTCAAAGCTAGTCTTGAGACAAGTTGTTTGAAGAAAAAAAAAGAGAGTAATGTGGCTGTTTGGGCTTGTTGGTATGGCATAGTGAACCCGCGAAATACTTGAAGTTGAAAAGATTTCGCGACTTGGCTCAGGGTACGTCCGCACACCACCTGTGTACTTGTCAGATAAGGAGTTCACCTGTCTAAGGGTGTGAATTGCACATGTGCAATGTGATGAGTGACGGCTATAAACACCGGTCGCCAAAAATAAAGCTTTCCGCTGGAAGTTATTGCTCGTCTGCCGTCTCGTCTTTGCTGTCGTGTATATTGTGAGGTCTTCAATGTGCTCTTAGGACATAGGAACAACGCAGTAGTGCAGACAATCACAAGGGCATTTATTGCACCTTTTATATACTAATGCCTGCTAGCCAACTATGGGCTAGCGACAAATCGAGGAAGTCAGGCTCACCGCGATCGGATACTGAGCGAATATGTTTGCCCCCATGCTAGACACCAATGCCTGATTGTTCGTGTGTATGGTCACATGAACGGTGGCACGTTCGAACAATCATGTTCGTCCATTCTGATGTCCTACTCCTAAGCCTTTCCCAGGACAGCCCTGCGAAGCATGGATTAGCCCACGCATGAAAGGTCCATGCTGCTCACCAACCTCAAGCCCAAGAGAAAGAGCCTACTCCCTTTTGCACCCGAGTAATCCCTTTGTTAGGTGCGTTAGCAGTGGAACACTCGCACCATCTCTTGTAATATGCTGCAACCACACTGACCACCACCAGCGCAAAGCCACACGGCACAGCCAAGTCGTAGGAGACAGGAGTCATGCAGAGAAAACAATATCAGGGGACACGTGAAAGTCGAGCGTCCCCACATCCCCCAACCTTAAATTGCTACACACTCTGGTGAAAACATGCTAGATGGTTTAACCTGAATGCATTCTTCATGAACAAGGGTTACATGCGGCAGTAGCCACACTGAGAAAATGTTCACGCACTCCTGTTCATAACCAACACACCGACAATGTCTCTGGGATACATCGCTGGCGCCCGTCGGTCACAGCAGCAGCTCTGCAGACTGTATGGCATGACTCCAGGCCAGGATCATGGAAACGGTGATGCACTAGTTGGCACGAGCAAGTGTCGCTCGTGCCAACGTGCCCTGCTGGCAAGAGCTGCAGTAGCCGTTGGTGACTGCCAGCTCTGCCGAGGGTTGCGAGCCAGACACAGACGGCCGCTGAAGTCACTGCGCGAACCAGACACAGGCATCTACATTGCCTGGGGTGGCTCGTTCACAGTCCGGCGCAGCAGCGCAGACGATGTGCAGGTGACAGCAAACCAAGAATGACTTCACTCACGATGCATACTCAACGCTTTGAACAAGCACTAAAGTAGTGCAAGGGAAAGGAATTCTGCATGTGCATTGCCCATGCGGTACAATGTTTAATTCAGCTAGCAAAAGATCAGGAGGCTACTCAGATGCTAAGTTCACGTGAACAGAGCTCAGTTACTTGAGTCAAACGAGTAATTTCAATTTGTGCAAGGCTAACTAGAGTGTGGAAAGCAAAGTGCGACACCGCAAAGCCACATTCCACCAGGTTGTGTCCCTTCACATGCAACAAACAACTTTGTAAAGCCTTAGGCCTAAGTAGTCACTAACCTGACAACAACCGGCATCTAAAAACAACACCCAAAATGGGCGCAAAATAGACAGCCGTGAGGAGACTTCAGCTCTGTGAGGCGGCCATACCCTGCTCAGTGTACACAGCAATTAACTTGACAGTGCCCACCATCCCAGACGGTGTCGGAGCTCTCAGTACCAAACCGCAATACTAGGCAGCTTGTAGTGGCACCCTATGGCGCGCGGCCATCCGGCCCCCAGAGCTGCGACTTCCAGAGTCAAAATGGAAGAAGCTACTGATATAAGAAACTTGGACCACCCACAAGGCTTCCATACTCCCTCGCTTCAGGCTTGCCAATGCTCTGCAGGCGCTAAGCCTCACTCTCCCAGGATGCAGACCATGTGGCTCTCATACCAACGAATGTTCTTCAAAAACACTTGCAAAAAGGCTTAGCATGTTGAAAAGTTCAAACGCTACAGCAACCGTTGCCTCGCTCAAGAAAGCGTGCCGCCGACACTAGTGATCAAAATCCATGCTAGGCCTGCGCTTAAGTTCAAACAAAGGTTGTACCGAGCAAAACTGTGAAAACTATCATCCGATGCCCCAAAAGGTCCATGTTGGGCAGCTAGATGTGTGGTCTCCAACATGCTCTTGGAACAAAGGAACAGCAACACAGTAGTGCAAACAATCACAAGGGCATTTATTGCACGTTTCACACACTAATGCTTGCTCACTGAATATGGACACAAGACAAATCGAGGAAGTCCGACTCACCGCAACCGGATACCAAGCAAATATGTTTGTCCCCATGCTGGACACCAATGCCTAATCATTCGCGTGTACGGTCATGCAAACGGTGGCATGTTAGAATGATCGTGTTCATCCATGTCGGTGTCATACCCCAAAACCTTTCCCGGGACGGTCCCATGAAGCATCGATCAGCACACACATGGTAGGTCCGCGCCGCTCGCCGACCCCAAGCCCAAGTGGAAGAGCCTACTCCCTGTTGTGCCGTTAGGTCGCGTTAGCAGCAACACAACTCTCGCGCCATATCTCGTAATATGCTGCAATCACACCGACTGCTACTGGCACAAAGCCAGATTACAGGAGATCAGAGCCACGCAGGGAAAACAATATCAGGAGATGCATGAATGTCAAGCGTCCCCACCACGGTAGTAAAACAGGAAAGGTGGCCAAATGAGCGCCGCAAGCGCGTCGCCGCACCTCTCAAGTTTCTACAGCTGTCGCCAGGCGCTGAAAGAGGTTTATGGGGTCAAAGACACTCATCGCAAGCTTTCGCTGTGCTGTAAAAGGTCGGTTATTATCGTAATTTTTTTGGCTTTAAAATGCCGTTTATCATTTTATTAGCTTGTAGAGGCTCTCTATTGGCCTTGCCCATAAAAATAAGTATGTCAAGCTCTATGGAGCTTAAAGATTTCTAATCGGCGCGGGTAATCTTGACAAGACTGACACTCTGGTGTTCTCACCCGTGCTCTTGGGACAAAGGAACAACACACAGTAGGGCAGACAATCACAAGGGCATTTATTGCACCTTTCATAGACTAATGCCTGCTAGCCAAATTGCTATCCACAAACATGCTGATGGGCGCGCGACAAATCACAGAAGTCCGACTCACCACAACTGGATAACAAGCGAATATGTTCGCCCCATGCTGGACACCAACGCCTGGTCGTTCGCGTGTATGGTCACGCGAATGGTGGCGCGTTCGAACGAGGCCTCGCGAGACGGCCTCGCAGAAGCATGGATCGACGCACGCACGGAACGTCTGCATTGCTTTCCGACCCCGCACCCAAGAGGAAGAGCCTCCTCCTTTCCGCGCCCAAGTAACCCCGCCGTTAGGTGGTGTTAGCAGCGAAACACTCGTGCCATCTCTCGTACTGCGCTTCAACCACACCAACTGCCGCAGGCATCAAGCCACGCGACGAAGCCGGATTGCAGGAGACGGGAGCTATGCGAGAAAACAACATATCAGGGGACGCGTGAGAGTCGCGCATCCCCGCAACACAGAACGCCGATCGCAAGGGATGCACGTGCATTTTTCTGGAAGCGTGAAAATTCTGACCAGCACGTGTACGGCGTAAAAAAAATAAATAATTTCACGTCATTGTGGGTAACATTGGGCTTATGGACGTTGTGGGGATGCGCGACCCTCACGCGTCCCCTGATATGTTGGTTTTCCCGCACGGCTCGCGTGGCCCGGCGCCCGCGGCGGTCGGAGTGGTTGAAGCGCAGCGCGAGAGATGGCGCGAGTGTTGCGCTGCTACCGGCGGGGTTACTTGGGTGCGGGAGCGGAAGGCGCTTCCTCTTTGGCGGCGGGACAGCAAACGGGACGGACGTGCCGTGCCGCGCGTGCGCCGACCCATGCTTCTGCGAGACTGCCTCGCGTGGTCGCCTTCGAACGCGCCACCATTCGCGTGACCGTACACGCGAACGACCAGGCGTTGGGATCCAGCATGGGGCGAACATATTCGCTCGCTATGCGGCCGCGGTGAGTCGGACTTCTAGATTTGTCGCGCGCCCATCGGCATGTTTTGGGGATAGCAACTCGGCTAGCAGGCATTGATCTATGAAAGGTGCAATAAATGCCCTTGTGATTGTTTGCACTACTGTGTTGTCGTTCCTTTGTCCCAAGAGCACGGGAAGAGAACACCACATCTGGCGCTTAACGTGGGGCTCTTGGGGCATCGGACGATAGTTTTAACAGTTTTGCTTCGTTCGAGACCTTTGTTTGAATCGAAGCGAAGGGCTAGCGTGGATTTTGATCGCTAGCGTTGGCGGCGTGCTTTCTTGAGAGAGGCGACGGTGGCTGTAGTGTGTTTGAACTTGTCAACATGCTAAGCCTTTTCGCAATTGTTTTTTTTTTTTAATGACATTCGTCAGTACGAGAGCCACGTGGTCTGCATCCTGGGAGAGCGAGGCTGAGCGCCCGCGGAGCAGTGGCAAGCCTGAAGCGAGTGAGTACGGAAGCCTCGTGGGTGGTCCGAATTTCTTATGTAAATGCCTTCTTCTATCTCTTTGACTCGGATGAAGTCACGGCTCTGCGAGCCGGGTGGCCGCGGGCCACGGGTGCCACTACGGGCTGACTGGTATTGCGGCCTGGCACCGGGCGCTCCGACACCGTCTGGGACGGTGGGCGCCGTCAACTCGGATGCTGTGTGCACCGAGCTACAGTGTACTAGATAGGGGCAGTGTGTTCAGACGGCGGAGCGCGCCACGCACCGCTTTGAAGCCGGGAGCGTAGAGAGGTCCCGGATGTATGCGGCGGCGCTGCAGTCGCACGGGCTGTACGGACGCGTTCTCCGTGTGTTGCGGCCAGTTGCCGTGTGTTTGCTCTGAAGGACCGTGAAGGAATTCCTAGAGTTTCTGTCTCCTTGGGAGTCGCATGCAGAAGGATTGCCATTTGTTGGGCGTGTTGGTAGACTGACTTGGAAAGCATATTTAGCGCCAGCGAACTAGCACAGAAGGGAGACGACACCACAATGCGCTAACTTCAACAACTTGATATACAGGAAACACCCGCCTATTTAACACATGCACAGTTAAATAGGCGGGTGTTTCCTGAAAATCAAGTTGAAGTTAGCGCATTGTGGTGTCGTCTCCCTTCTGTCCTTGTTCGCTGGCGCTAAATATGCTTTCCATTGCAAAAGGGCTTTGCGGTTTGAGCCAGTCGACGGCAGATAGGCTCTGTGTGACATTGTGCAGCACTTTGGCTCTGTTAGAATACTTGGAAGGAGAGGGTTTTAAATACCTATTGACATCTAGACTAAGCCAATAAAAGTTGGAGAACGTCTTGTGAGGTAGTCGTGCGCGGATCCAACGATCATCCAACGCCGTCTCAATTTTTTATTGTTGTGAATTGCCTTTTTATATCTTGGCGAAGGCAATGCAAACAGGGAACACAGAGGTCAGTAAAGATTTAGTATCGCTACTTAACTCACCTGATAATTCTGACAAGGAAGGGGACGTTGCGTCACAATTGACGAGTTAGTTGAAGCTGGAAATCTGACGCTGGTGGAGCAAAGGCTAAACAATACTCCAGCAGAGCACCGGGCTTATGTGGAGGAAAGGAGCGATGACCGCCTCATCCATTATATATGGCAGGGTATGTCGCGCAGAAATTTTTTATTCGCAAGAAATGTGAGGACTGCCGCTCTCTTCTTTTGCAGAACTCTAGTGTCAGTAGCAGTCTCAAAATTCACGAAATTTGTGACAGGGGAGGATTGCTGTATCCCTCCAAGTTGCTTTTCGAAGCACTAAAGAAACTTGAGGGAATATATTTACAACCTTCTTCAGCAAAGAGCTTTGCAACGACATCGTAGTTGATGTCATGATTCTAGTGAAAGCTTTAAATTTGGCTATGCCATAGGCTGCAAATTACATGCTGAAGATTTCACATCAGCAGTTGTGCGTTTTTATCTCCTAACAAGGCTGTACTTTTACGTTAAAGGTGTTAATCAGTGAAGGGAAGCACGACGAAAAAGGAAATTGCACTTTAAAGTTAGCTATAATGTTCTTAGCAGGCTGGTGCAACATACGTATGCTGAACCTTTGTCTTTTTCGTCTGAATGCACAACTTTTTCTGGTACATTCAAAAAGCTAATTTTGTGAATATAATTAAAAATGAATTAAGTAATATATTTGCGCATATTAATTCCGCTGTAGGTCTCCATTGTTTGGGTAGGAATGTACTTGCACTGTTTTTCTGTGTTTTGGCATACTGGTGCACGTGTGTAGTTTTGCAGAGATACCTTTTAATGGGCGTCATTCCTACCTGTTTTATTCGTTCCATAGAATTGTAGGATGTCGGTATGTCTCATACTCGCACATGAGCCTGACGTTCGGGAACACTTCATGATGTAAATAAAAAAATTCACGAATAAACTGTGCAAATGTAGTTGCGGGGGGCTCGCAAAACAGAATGAAAGAACGAGGGACAAATGTTTATCGCGAAAGAAGGTAAAGGCCAATTAAGCAGGCAAGCTCTTTGGCTTTGGGCTATGTACGTACATAATGTTTTGCCTTCTCTCCTACAACAGCAGCTGAGGAACTAAGCGCTTGACGTTGGGTCGCGAATGCCACGGCCGCTTTTTTATGAATGCGAACCGCAAAAGAAAATGTGTGCACCTGGAATCCGAGTTAGTTTAAATCAATTCGATCTCCTTTACTACTGCGTTATTTGCAGCGGACTTTTCCGTTCAAATAATTTCTGGTTACGAGGCACCGTGGTTCAAAACAAATTTAACGGCTTTACGCCACTACTTTGGTGTCTGCAAAACCTTTGCTGTCAGGTTAATAAATTCGTCTAATGGGCGTTGAGATGCGCTAGGAGTGCACATACAATTCATCTTTTATGTGAAGTAAGTTTCAGGTATGCATCTTAACACCCGCCGAGGATTTGCACATCTATTTGGTTGCGACAGAAAATGATTATCAAAATATCAGCATGCAGCGCTGGCGCTGCGTCGTACGTTCCGTACAGGATGGATGGATGGATGTTATGAGCGTCCCCTTTGGAACGGGGCGGTGGCTTGCGCCACCAAGCTCTTGCTACTACGCTGCCTAATATCCTACCTAGGTTAACCAATGAAGAAAAAAAAAAAAACCACTATGAACTACCACGTCCAAATTTTCTGATACCCTATTGCGAACTGTGCTTTTGTACGTCTCCGTCTTTTGTCGTTTCCCTACTTTTCTTCCACCAATCCTCCAATCGCCTCTTACTGACGTCTATTGCGGACCTGTTTGCTTTACCACTGCTCCCGCTGAACCCAAGGGCTTCAAGGAGGCCAGTGGTGCCTAAATCGACCACTGGATAGACGTCTTCACATTCTAATAAAATATGCTCCGTCGTTTCCCTAGCTTTACCGCAGCAAGCACATGCTTCTTCTTCCTTCTTATATCTCGCTTTATAGGTGCGTGTTCTAAGGCATCCCGATCTCGCTATGAAAAGTAATGAGCTTCCCTTTGAGTTATCATAAATGGTTTCTTTCCTAATTTCGTTTTTTCCCCTTAAGTAGTTACTCATGGCAGGTTTCTTTTCCATTGCCGCCACCCATGAGATTAATTCAGCCTCTCTGACTTTCCGCTTGACCTTCTTTGTTGCTGTGTTGCCCACCCCCCAGGCCGCATACTTGCTGGTAAGCTTCCTAGTTCTTTTCCTCCACTGTGAATCAATGTTTTGCCTGTACAGATACCTGAACACTCTCCCAGGCCATTTACTTTCCTTCATATTCCTCAGCCGTTCTTCATACTCAATTTTACTGCGAGCTTCCCTCACTTCAAAACTAGTCCAGCCCATATCCCCTTGCACAGCTTCATTTGTAGTCTTCCCGTGAGCGCCCAATGCGAGGGGACCCACTGACCTTTGGTTCCCGTCGAGTCCTGATTGTACCCCTGATTTAAAGCAAACAACCGCATTTCCAAAAGTAAGTCCTGGAACCATTACCCCTTTCCACATACCTCGGAGGACCTCGTACCTATTGTATCCCCATAGCGCTCTGTGCTTCATTATGGCTGCATTTCTCTTCCCCTTGACTGTTATGGTTTTTTTCCTGTGTTTCCATATATCCGTTGCCTTCGTTTATCCATATACCAAGGTATTTATATTCTGTTACCCGAGGTATTTCTTGGCCCTGTATCTCCACTGTCTGTTCACTGTTTTCATTGAATACAATAACACCTGATTTTCTAACACTAAATTTCAAACCTAAATTGTTGCCTTCCTGTCCACAGATATTAGCCAGACGTTGCAAATCACTTTGCTTGTTTGCGAGCAACACAATGTCGTCCGCATAGAATAAACCTGGGAGTTGCTGCTCTATTACTGTACCTGCCTGTTTGTATGAGAGATTAAACCCAATATTACTTCCTTCTAGCGCCCTCTCCATCCTCACCATGTACAGTGCTCACGGAATGAAACGCGTCAATTTAGGGCTAAGTAATGCGCATACTTTCGCTTCAACCGGCTGCAGTTCATGTCACATCGACGTAATTCTGGCGCGTACACTTACATCGGAGCCCACGTCACCTTTGGTGACCAAATTCCTAGCGACATGACATTGTGCCCTCGCGTACTTTGCACATATGTAGGGTTGTACTAAATGCTCCGTGTCCTATTTCAATCCGTGAGCACTGTACATCATAAACAGCAGCGGGGATAAAGGGAACCCCTGCCTCAGTCCCTTGTTGATATGAACTTTCTCCGCGCTCCTCATCCCTTCCCATTCAACGCAAACAGTATTTTCTAGGTAAATCTCTCTCAAAAGCTGTATACAATCGTTACCTAAGCCTTCCCCTTCCAGAATATCCCACAAAATGCTGCGGTCTACGTTGTCGTATGCTCCTGTAATGTCCAAAAAGGCCACATGCAACGGTCTGCTTTTGATATTTCAATACACTGAGTAAGAACAAACAAGTTATCATCCAAACGCCTACCTATTCTAAAGCCATTCTGAAGCTCTCCCAAAATGCCATTATTTTCTGCCCATGCTTGAAGCTTTAATTTGATTGCCTGCATAGCTAGCCTGTATATTACCGATGTAATGGTCAACGGTCTATACGAGTGAATTCTGTCTTTCTCCCCCTTACCTTTATAAATTAAATTCATTCTACTTTGTCGCCAACTGTCTTGTATTCGCCTATCTTTTAAAGTTTTTTCAACTGCTTTCACGAGAGCTTCCTTACTTTTTGGTCCCAGTTCATTTATCAGCCTAACGGGAACCTCGTCTAGCCCTGTGGCTGTGCGCTTAGGAATTTTGTCTTCCGCTTTCTTCCAGTTTAAATTTGTAAGCACTAGCTCCTTTCCCCCTTGGGTCTCTTTCATGCTCCTTTTTTCTTCAAATACAACCTTGTCCTTGCCTTGGAAAGATTCGGCTGTTACTTTTTGGATGTAATTTATTGCTGCTTCTCCTTCCAGTCTGTTTTCATCTTCGTCTAGGATATGTTGTTGTATTGTTGTTGCCTTCCTGCCTAATAATTTTATGTGATTCCAAAATATTCTAGGTGCGGCCTTCTTTTTCTCACGTATTTCTGACAACCAACGTTCACTTTCACCTTTTAATTTTGCTTGCACCAGTATTTGAACCATAGACTTTTTCTCCCGGTATATTTCCCATTTACTGGTTACTTCATCCTGTGGCAACTGCGCCTTCTTTGCCTGCCTGTGCTCTCGAAATGCTTTCTGTCGTTCGGCGATGGCTTCTCGTATCTCCTTGTTCCACCAGCTTTTCGGTTTCTTTTTTCCTTTCCAATGAACATGTGTTTTCTCTTTCCGTATTTCTGTCGTTACTACACTTAGAAGCTCACCATATTCCCACCCCTTACTTGGCCACTTGCCAAGTTCTTCCTCAACTCTAGTGACTATATTTGCTATTTGTTCAGCGTTCAAATTTGGACTGGCCATTGTGCTTTCCTTGCCCTCTTTCTCAACTACATATCCCATTTTCAAAATGATGCGTTTATGGTCACTCCCTATGCTGCTAAACCCTTCCTCATCGATGACCATTTCTCTCAACTTATCATGAATTCCTTCTGTCATCAGACAGTAATCAATGGTCGATTGCCGGTTTCCCACTTCCCACGTGATCTGTCCTTCACACTTAGGCCCTGTATTCACGATCACGAGGTTATGTTGCTCGCAAAGGTCTAGCATTGACTTCCCGTTATTGTCGGTATAGCCATCTAAATCCTGTATGTGGGCATTCATGTCACCTAATAGGACTATCTCAGCACCATTCCCGAAACCCCTAATATCAGCGCGTATGCATTCCACTAACTCTTTATTCTTCTCTGTGCAATTTATTCCGGTCCACAAATATGTAACTCCAAGCCAAGTTTCTTTCCCACTCATTGTACCTGATAACCAAAGATGCTCTTGACATTGTGAATTTACTCTTTTCCATTTGGCTCCCTGATGGATGAGCATTCCGACTCCCCCTCCCTTTCTTTCCGACTTAGTTCTGTTGCACCCTTCCCATACATAATTCTCAATAACTGGCGGCTCTTCTGAGTCTCTAAGGTGCGTTTCTGTAACCGCATACACCCCTATTTGTTCTCTATGTAACTGCTCCTCAATCTCTGCCCACTTTTCCTTTCTTCTGCCGCCCTGCATGTTTATGTAGCCTATTGCATGGCGAGCTCTTGTTCTTGCTTTCCACCTTTTTCTGTTATCGACGGCGATGCTCTTCTGATGTTCCCCTAGGGGACCTTCTTTATTACTACCTACTCTGACCTCCTGAGCGCCCGCGGGCCCCCTAAAAAAGCAACAGCGCGACCCCCAAGTCGCCAGCCCACTTCTCGTGCTAGCCTGTAATTGAAGTGGATCCCATCTCGTTTAAAACCACCACAACTTCTCACTTCCCTGTTTACTTCGACAACCTCGAAGCCTTTCTCTCTGCTCATTTTCCATATTGCCTCATTGGCAGCCATTACGGCTCTTTGTACGTGACTGTCACGCACAGGCACCTCCGGCACCGTGCAAACCACGATCTGCACCTGAGGGGATAGCTCGCGCAAGTCGTCCACCCCCTTCGCCAAGCGCTGGGCTAGTCCTGGCCCTTTCCTGTTCAGGACGTCATTTAGCCCACCTGCTACTACGACAAGGTTGCGCACGTGGGCATTTTCCGTGAGCTTTTCTTTTGCTCGCTCCATGACAGAACCCAGTGTCTGCCCTGGAAATGTCCCTACCGCCACTCTTTTGTCGCCTTTCACCCTCTCCACAATTGCTTTTGAGTACCCAGGCATGTTTGAGTCGCCAGCGATAATCACCCTTTCACTCTCTCTTACCTCTCCCTGCTTCCCGGCTTCCTGTGGCTGCAGCGTCGCCTCACTCGGGGCGTGTTTCGCTGCTTCGCTATAGCTACGCCGATTCACCAGCGGCGAGCTGGCGACCGCTTGCTTTGGCTCCCTGCCTCCCACTTCGCCCTCGCTTCGGTGTCCTGACCCGACATTATCCACTGCCCGAGTCTCAAGAGCGTCGAGCCGCCTTTGCAGTTCGGCGCTCCTTTCTTTCGCCTCCCCAAGCTCGGCCACAGTCCTCACCAACTGCGCGGCCTGGGCCGCCTCCACCTTGACGAAATTTTCAACCTTCGCCTGCAGTGCTACCCGCTTCTCCTGCTCCTCCCTCAGGTTTGCCTTAAGCTCTTCAAACTTAGCCGCCCAATTCCCTTCCAGTTTCTGGACGGCTTCCCTGACGCCCTCGCACGACCTGCACGTGAAGCTAGACCCCACCGCGTCTGCTAAATTCTGGAATTTAGTCTCGTCGAGGAAGCACCAGCGCAGGCACTCGTCGCACTGCACTTGCTCCCCGTCCCCCGCGGCCTTCACGTTTTTCGATTTCATCGCTAGGCCTACGTCCCTAGGCCCAACGAGCAAGTTCGCCAAATCACTCACGCAAACCCGACCTCGACCGCTATCCCAAACAAAAACAAAGAATTATCACTCCCTACTCCATGTAAGAATCCGAAGAGCTAGCTGAAAGAAATACCCCCTAGGCCTAACGGGGGAGCCGCCAGACCTAGACAAAGCCAGTACGTTTCCTACTCCTACCAAAAATTCAAAATTTGCGCCCCTACTCCATGCAAAAGAAAACACTTCAAAACACTAGCTAATAAAGATAAAAGAGTACTTAGCTACGAACGAAGTCGCTGAAGCCTCGTCCACAGGAGCGTCCGCGAGCCACGACCAACCACTACAGCCCATGTTCCTGCAGCGCCATCTCGTGCTATCTACATGAAGTGCCTCAGCGGCGAGTGCTTCCTGTACACACTGCCCCTATTCTAGTACACTGTAACCGAGCGGAGTAGGACCACCTCACAGAGCTGACGTCTCCTCGCGGCTGCCTGTTTTGCGCCCATTTTGGGTGTTGTTTTTGGATGCCGGTTGTTGTCAGGGTAGCGACGCTTTAGGCCTAAGGCTTTACGAAGCTGCCTGTCGCACGTGGAGGGACACAACCTGGTGGACCGTGGCGTTGAGGCGTTGCAATTTGCTCCCCTCATTCTATTTAGCCTCACACGAATTGAAATTACTCGTTCGGCTCAAGGAAGCGAGCTTCGTTCACATGAATTTAGCATCTGAGTAGCTGCCCGATCTTTTGCTAGCCGAGTTGAACATCGTACCACGTGGGCGATGCGCATGCAGAATTCCTCTCCCTTGCACTACTTTAGTGTTTGCCGAGTGTGTTGAGTGTACGCAGCGTGATTGGAGTCACCCCTGGCTTGCTGTCACCTGCACATCGTCTGCGCTGCTGCCCCGGACTACGATCGAGTCACCCCGGGCGATGGTGATGCTAAGGCCAGTTCGGCGCAGCAACTTCGGCGGCCTCCTGCATCCAGCTCACAACCCTCGGCGGCGGACAAAAGAGCCGGCGGTCACCGACAGCTACGGCGGCTCTTGCCAGCAGGGCGCGTCGGCGCGAGCGACGCTTGCTCGTACCGACTACTGCGTCGTCGTTTCCGGGGTCCTGGGGCCGAGTCTTATAACGGTTCGGAATACGAACCGTTCGCTTCGCCGCTTACGTCACTAGATGTGCCACTCCCAAGCCGGCGGTGGAAGAAGGGGAGGACGCGACCAATTGATGAGAGGGTGCCACCTCTGAAGTGTACGTCATTATATGACGAGCTAATCGAGGAATTGCAGAACGTTTCTGCTTGCTAAATAAATGTAAAATATAAATATATAAACGTGTGGTGCCGGGCGTTTATGCAATGCAGAAGTAACTTATTAATGTCATTCTTTTTTATTCTCAGCCCACAGGTGGTATCGCAAGCGTAAATGAGTTAAAGCTATGTCGTCTGCTACCAGGAGCTCGCACGATGCACGCAACAGGAACGCACTGCCGGCACTTCTCAAGTAGCGAGCGCGACAAAACCGTGCACTGGTTCTTAGGGACACCTTTACTAGCCGACTATATCAATTTTCCATCTTTTTTCGCCCTTCGTCATCGGCTCGGACATGACTCGCTCACTGCCGCTGTCCCTGCGATGAGCCCTACGGCGCGTCGCGTGATAAAAGCAAGGGAACTTGAAATCGAACATTACGATACACGGGCCCTGCATTGCCTGCGCGAAGTCAAATCGAAGAGTGTGGTGCTGACGGTGAGCGCTGTGCCGTAAAATTGAGTAACAAAGTGCGGCACTCCCGAACCAGAGAAAAAGAAGGCAGCCAAATAAGAGATCTCCACAATATCTTCCCATCCTGACTGTATAGTTTTATCAGCCGAACGAAGGAAGTGCTGAACCAGCCTAGGTTGAACCCTTCTGACTGCTGAACGGCGATCTGCGAGCTATTCACGCTGGCGATAGCACTGAGAATTCGATCTCACCATGCAAATATCTCCTTGGCATTGGCTTTGAAGCTGAGGTCACGGGAAAGCTGACCCAGCCCTTCAACCGGCCAACACAGTAATTGCGAGAGCAACTTTGTCGACAGTGTCGGCAGCAGAGATCTAGGTCATTCCGCTGAATGCTTCACGTCCGACCGACCTCTGGGAGCTGCAGGCCGGTGGCGATGAACCGCAGCGCGCAATATTCCTTCCTCTGCGTGGAATGGCCACTCGTACGCTTGCACCCGAGTCCCCTCGATTTGATAGCGTAGCCTGCAAAAGGTTTACTTAGAAAGCCAGCAAGGGCGGTGCAACTCATTATCCCTCACTTCTTCGAACGCGTATCGCGCTTCCAGCCGTGGTCGACACCGAAAAAGGAACGCCAAGCAGACGACGAAGGCAAGTAATAGCCTCCAAAGCAACCAACGCACGCGCGCGCGACGCCCACGTGTCTCCGGGGTCGAACGACCGGCGCGCGCGGCCAGGGTCACAAGCCAAAGCCAAGCCACAGCAACGGAACCCAAAGCGGACTACCCCTTCGCCGGTTCCTACGACCGGTTCTCTTTGAAGATGATTGACACATGCGTGGCGTATTCAAAAATTTCGATACCGCCCCGCTGCCTCTGACGACCTGTGACGTATCAAAATTTCGGCCAATCAGGTGAGGCCAAAGGAACGGTTCCCCAACCGAACCGTTATAAGATTCGGCCCCAGGCCTGGAATCGTGCCGTCGAGTCCGCAAAGCTGCTGCTGTGACCGGCGGACGCCAGCGGTGTACCCAGGGACAATGTCGGCTCGCATGCTATGGACAGCGTGTGGACATTTCTTCGGCGCGGCTACTGTTGCACGTACTACCTTGTTCGCGAAGCACGCATTGATGTTAGACCGAGTGACATGTTTCGCCGGAATATGTAGTGATTTAAGGTTGTGGGGATGCGCGACCCTCACGCGTCCCCTGATATGTTGGTTTTCCCGCACGGCTCGCGTGGCCCGGCGCCCGCGGCGGTCGGAGTGGTTGAAGCGCAGCGCGAGAGATGGCGCGAGTGTTGCGCTGCTACCGGCGGGGTTACTTGGGTGCGGGAGCGGAAGGCGGCGGGACAGCGAGCGGGACGGACGTGCCGTGCCGCGCGTGCGCCGACCCATGCTTCTGCGACTGTCTCGCGTGGCCGCCTTCGAACACGCCACCATTCGCGTGACCGAACATGCGAACGACCAGGCGTTGGGATCCAGCATGGGGCGAACATATTCGCTCGCTATGCGGTCACGGTGAGTCGGACTTCTAGATTTGTCGTGCGCCCATCGGCATGTTTTGGGGATAGCAACTCGGCTAGCAGGCATTGATCTATGAAAGGTGCAATAAATGCCCTTGTGACTGTTTGCGCTACTGTGTTGTCGTTCCTTTGTCCCAAGAGTACGGAGGAGAAACCCCGTATCTCCCACACACTCTACATACATGCAGACGCACCAACAAAGGAATGCAGGGTCGATTGAAGCAGATTACGATGGCACGCACGCAGAAACAAGCGCGGTCAGGCACGGTCGCGGACGCTGCGAAGGAACGAAACACTAGAGTTGACGTCACAACACCGTCGTTCCTTTGTCCCAAGAGCACGGGAAGAGAACACCACAACGTAGTTGGTTTATGATCACCTGGCTCTAACTAAATTTCACTGTGCGTTCACCAATTGTTTGCTTATTGTTCAGCACCGTATAGAACAGAAAAAAATGTGTGCTAAATAAAAGTAACAAAACATCTTATTGGCAGTTAACTTGTGAATACAATTACGCTATGCTAGAAACTGAATACTTTTTCAAGGGTGCAGTGTACAATTACATAAAATGCACCATGAAGGCACAACTGAGCGCAGGGAAGTACGTTTGAAGTAGTAGTTCTGCGGATACCCGCAAGGGAAGTATGTAAACACTAAATCTCCTATGCCTTTTGTTGCGAAGCACTAGTTCAAACCAGTTTTGATAGCTTCCTTAGAGGGGCCCTATACCAACAATCGGGCTTGGTGAAGTAACATAGTCCGCGGTAGCATACGCTGTTGTGAACATCTCAGCCAAGTTCTGCTGTCGTACACGATCCGTGGAGCTCGCAAGCGGAGTGCGAAGTCACCTTTCTCTCAAACGCTCTCGTTTCAAAAACCTCATGATGCTTGCTCTTTCCTGTGTGCTTTATTTTGTCATAAAGCGCACACCAATACGCGGCTGCTATTGGTCGCTGCGCTCGGCTACACAGTGGCCGCCGCAAGGTGCCGCCACGAGTCCAGTGGCTAAGCACACTGCGGCTCTCAAAGGACAGCCGCGTTTTGCTTACGTTTAGTGCGGCATAGGCACCAAATCGGAAATTTGAACTGCGTGCCACGGTGACGTCTCCGCCGTAGCCTTCGCACTGCAAGGCATTGGAGGAGGAAGGGGAGCACAGCTGAGGCCGTGTTTGATTGCCGATAACTCCACTTCTGCTGAACGCATTGAAGTACTTTTTGCGGCAAAGTGGTTCTGAAATAGCATATCTTCACTTCAAATGTCTTTCTCCACTTCGATAAAAAGTGGTTAAGGGCCCCTTTAACTTTTTTTTAGTCTTGTCCTCCGCTTTTCAATTTTTTTTCTTTTACATACTGGCACATTCTCATTGATACATAGTAGTGCAGCAAATGAACCATAATCAATTCCTTGTGATCAGAGCGTGCAAATGCCAACACACGCACACACAAACACACACACACATATATATATATATATATATATATATAGGTCCGGTGCATAGGTAGTTGAAGAAACAAGGGAGCACACTTACGAAAATTGCATTTTTATTGTTTTCACGTTTCGGCCGTGCACGGCCTTCGTCAAACATGTATATATATGATTGACGAAGGGAAACGTGAAAACATTAAAAATGTAATGTTCGTAAGTGTGCTCCCTCGTTTCTTCAACTACCTATGCAGTGGACCCATATATATATATATATATACAGTGCTCACAGAATGAAAGGCATCGATTTAGGGCTAATTAATGGGCATGCTTTCGTTTCCGCTGGCTAGAGATGATTTCGCATCGGCGTAACCTTGGCGCGTACACTTACATGGGAGTCCGCTTCACCTTTCGTGATGAGAATCCTAGGGACATGATAACGTACTTCAGTGTAATTTGCACATATGCGGAAGTCTACTAAACGATCCCTGTTGCGTTTCATTCCGTGAGCACTGTATATGTATATATATATATACACAAGGTGTGTTCAAAAAGAAACCGAACTTCTGGAAGAGCTCACTAACCGGCAGAGGGAGTGTGCTGCGGCTACTGAGCGCATGTAGCGGCAGGTTTAGACAACAAACTGCCATATGCCGCGTTTCGCTCTGACCGTTAGTTGGCAAGCTACAGGCACTGAAGTGACCACATGAACAAGCTGTTCTTTGGATTGGTGCCAAAGTGACAATGAAGAATTGGAAGAACAGCATGTGTGTGTGAAGTTCTGCTACAAACTTGGGAAACCTTTCACAGAGACATTTCAATTGCTTAGCCAAGCATACGGGGAGGACTGTATGAGTCGCACGCAGCGCTACGATTGGTTCAAGCGTTCTGAACATGGAAGAACGTCGGTCGATGATGATATCAAGCTTGGACGACTTTCCACATCCATAGATGATGACTACGTCGAGAGAGTTCGAACTGTGATTTGTGGAAATCGTCGTCTGACTGTTCGAGAAGTCGATGACGAAGTGTGTATCAGCATAGGATCATTCCATGAAATTTTGAGTGACAAACTTGGGATGCGTCGTGTCAGTGCAAAATTCATGCGGTGTTTGTTGACTGACGAACAGAAGCAGACCCGTCTTGAAATCAGCCAGGAACTGCTCGCCGCTGCCAATGACGATGAAAACTTTCTTAAGAACATTGTGACAGGCGATGAGACATGGGTTTATGGCTATGATGTTGAAACGAAAGTGCAGTGATCGCAGTGGGTGGCCAAAGGTTTTCCTCGTCCAAAAAAAGCACGCATGAGTTGGTCAAAAATGAAGGTGATGTTGTGTTTTTTGATTGCAAAGGCATTGTCCATCAGGAATTTGTGCCACATGGTCAGACGGTAAACAAAGAAGTTTACCAGGGAATCCTAGCACTTTTGAGAGATTCTGTGTGCAGTAAGAGGCCTGAATTGTGGGAAAATCAGACTTGGATGTGGCATCATGACAATGCCCTGGGGCTCACACATCGCTCCTTGTCCGCAGCTACTTAGCAAAACACCACACTCCTGTTATGCCCCACCCACCATATTCTCCAGACCTAGCCCCAGCAGACTTTTTTCTATTACCCAAGCTGAAAGCACCTTGAAAGGATGTCGTTTCCAAACCATAGAGGAGATCCAGGACAATGCGAGAAGAGATCTGTGCACCATTCCAGAAAGTGTGTTCAGGGAGAGAGAGAGTAAAACATCTTTATTAATATTATTTGAATGGCGAGAGCAGTGTGGGAGGAACCCTCAGTCCAGGGTCCCTAAGATGATTCCGGCGATGTTTCGAGCCCGTTGTATCACAGCTCGGAGGACCTCGGGAGGTCCGTCGCGGAGGGCATCGTCCCACAGCTTTTTGTTGCGTAGGGGGTAAAGGAGAGTTGGCAAGGGAGAAAAGAGGTTTGCAGTGCACTCAATCGTGACGTGGAAGATTGTGGGCGAGCTGCCAAAGCCAGGGCCACGATCTGCATAACAGTGTGGGTAGAATTTATTAAGAGACAAGATTTGGAAAAGTTGCGGTTTGTAACTGGCGTAATGCCACTGCTTCCTCCCGCGAGAAGGACGGCGGTGGTGCGGCGTGGGTGCGACGAATGCGTGTATAATGACGGAGTATGTCTTTGTAACGGAGCAAGGGATCCCCCCACTCTGAACTAGTCGCCTCACCACGCCGGGTCGCCCGGAGGGAAATTTCTCGGGCAACCGCATGTGCGCGTTCGTTACGCGGCAGCGAGGTATGACCAGGGGTCCAGAGTAAGTGGATGTGGGGAGGTGTGGTTGGTGCATTTTGTGGGATCTGTTTGAGAATTTGGTGCGCCGCTCTCGGGATGCCGTGTCCTGATAGGAACGCCCGGCATGCCTGTTGCGAGTCTGTCAATATATACACTTCCTCAGGAACACGGATGGCGTATCGAATTACAAGGGCAACACCGAGAACTTCTCCGTAAGCGGCATTTGTTCCGCGCATTGCAGCAGAGTCTCTCAGGGATTCAGTGCCATCCAAAACTACCGAGGTGTAGGCCTCTTGAGTGGCTTTTCAAAAATGGAAGAAAAAATGGAAGAAAAGATGGGAAGAGTGCATTGCCAGTAGAGGGGACTACTTTGAAGGGGACAGCACTGAAGACGCATCTGAAGTCACGCGTAAATCCATGCGAAAAGTCCAATTTAGACGACAGTAACTATTCAGCGTAATTGAAGATCTGTCTGGTGTATGGCACTACAATGCGGAGCTCTTTCCCAAACGTCACAGATGTAAAAATACAGTTTGAATGCTGGCATGGGACGCCTGCTGGGTACGTACTTTCAAGTACGGCGGAGCGGAGAAATGGGCCCAGACTACCCCCCTGCCACCTTGCGCAAAGCGGCCGAAACTCGAGAGCCTTTGCATATTGTGCGGCGCATTGGCGAAGTGGCGCCGTTTGGCCACCTCTCCTGTTTTACCACCGTGGTCCCCACAATATCTGCTCTACAATTCACCCCTGTACAAAAAGAAGCCGATGCACATCGATGCGAATGCTGTTGAGAACAAGAGGCCGCCATATGGTGCGTCGCAAATATGGCGATTGTGAACATCTTTGTCACCGTAGCGTGCACTCGCTTTCTTTCGTAAGGTGGTTTGTCTGCTTTTTGAGTGTCGCGCAGCTGCTGCAAATAGACCTGCAAAGGCGGCTCCGGCCGATGCGGCGAGATTCTGTGAATGGCGGCGTTCGGACACTGCGTGTGTGATGCCCGCACCAGGCTGACGTCGGGAAGTCTGCCACTGTGTCAGCTGAGGCAACTTGTCCACAGCACTCCATTTCTTTTTGTGTCAAAAACAAAGCGAAACACTCACTTGGGTGGCACTGAGCACAGGGGGCCCCATGGTGCATGTGACACTGTGCATGTGACACCGAATATAGTGAATATTAAAAAAAATCGAATAACAGATATTCTATTCGCTAATCAAATTATGTGAATGTTCAATATTCAATTTGATTTGAGTATTCGTACCCCCCTATTATTTATACATGCACACACCGGCCATTTACTGTCACCGTACAAGCACCGAGGTGCCTAATAAGTGTACGGACAGGCATTCAGAGCTATTTTGGATATGCAGGGATGGAGGCAGTGAAGGGAGTTTTGGAGCAGCTTCGGGAGCAGCAAATTTGGCACTTTGGAGCAGGTTTGGAGCAACAATTGTCCATTTTGGAGCAGCTTGGTAAAGCTCAACATTAGTGAAATAGAGGCAGATTAAAAAAAGGTGTTCTTTATTTGACTTTGCAGAACACTCTTAAGTTAATGAAGTTAACCAGTCCTGCGGAAGCACGCAAGATGGAGGAAAGTTAATGAAAGGGAAAGATTGTCATCTGCCCGACAAAGGATACCCCATGTGGGTTTCTCAGAAACCAATATTAAGTTATGCATACAGGATGTGCCAATTAAATGTGGTGAATTAAAAAATAACTTAGGATTTTACGTGAATACAGCCCACTGTAGGTTGATAGGCTTCTGTGAATATTAATCAAGAATATTTTTTTTTCTTGTGCACAAACATCAAATATTTAGGTTAAATTAGATAGCATATAATAAGTTAATGGATAAGGTGCCAATGGAAAGGTTTAGGAAGACGTCAATGAGTGATAACAGCGTTTAAAGGAACCTAGGTCTTGTATGGTCCTTTTTTCTGACAAAAGGAAAAGCCTATGAAATTTTAAATATTTTATGCATCAATGCATCTTTGTACCAGTGATGTCAGTGGTCTCAAATGTAAACATTGTCGTCTAGTACGTTGTATATATTATGCCCACGCAAAACAAGCCCGCGTTCTTGCAACGGTTTGGAATGCAAACCATTACAAGATCCTGCTAACTGGAATTTGATAAGGAACGAATTTGAGTGCCATAAGCTGCTGATACATTGAGAAAAAAGCACAGCCGCTCATTCGCAGTGCCTGTACTTGACAAGGTTTACGTTGAGAGTGATGCAATCTATAACACATGGAGACGTCATGGGCACAGCATTTTCTTTTTTTTTTTTTGAAATTTCGTGGGCTTTTTTTCATAATATTGGCTGGGCATGGACGGCAGAGATGTAGGACATGGACGGCAGAGATGTAGAAAAAAAACAGGACATACCCTGTACTCACACTAAAATTTTTTTATTCAAGGGAAACACTTATATACGTATAACAAGAGGTTATCGCGCTCAATGTAAGCTGCACCACAAGATTTTTTTTTTTTTTTACGAGCAGAAAACAGTGCAAAATGACAGGACAAAGAGAGGGACACAGCCCATAGTGTTGACTATCAACCAGGTGTCTTTATTTTTTCAATCAGCATATATATACTACCTATACCACTAGTGTTTATTTTTTCAGTCTGGGTGTATATATCATATGAAGCCAACAAACACTGACACCAAGGACAACATAGGGGAAATAACTTGTGCTTAATAAATGAAATAAAGAAACAATAAATTAATGGAAATAAATGTGGATGAAAAAAACGACTTGCCGCAGGTGGGAACCGAACCCACAACCTTCGCATTTCGCGTGCGATGCTCTACCAATTGAGCTATCGCGGCGCCATTTTCCCATCCACTTTCTTGGGTATTTATGTTTCCTAGTAGAAACCTGGGAGTGTTAGCCAGCGCCACCACTCAGAGACCTTGGTGGTGGACGTGGAACGCCCTTGCTGCTGCAGGCGTCACGAAAATGTGATCTTAGAAGAGAAGATCATGAGAAGATCACGTCCTCGTGACGCCTGCGGCAGCAAGGACGTTCCACGTCCACTGTGAAGGTCTCTGAGTGGTGGCGCTGGCTAACACTCCCAGGTTTCTACTAGGAAACATAAATACCTAAGAAAGTGAATGGGGAAACGGCGCCGTGGTAGCTCAATTGGTAGAGGATCGCATGCGAAATGCGAAGGTTGTGGGTTCGGTTCCCACCTGCGGCAAGTCGTTTTTTCAGCCACTTTCATTTCCATTAATTTATATACGATAAATTAATGGAAATATATATATATAGGCTAACTGAAAGAATAAAGACACCTGGATGACAGTGAGCACTGTGGTCTGTGTCCCTCTCTTCGTCCTGTCGTATAGTGCCGTTTTGTGCTCATAATCATGAACGAACCAGCCCAAATGCATACTCTTCTGAAATCCTTTTTCTCTCTTTTCTTTTTTGTGTAGGCACTGCCATGATGCCAAACAGTGCCCGTATGGCAGCACGGCAGCACCTAAACAAAAAAATTGCTGGACACCGTTCTGATTACTGGTAGCACCCTGTTTACAAGAGAAATGGCACTTGACATATTAATTATTAAAAGAACTGACGGGTGTATGCTCACGTTGCAACTCATATTAAGCACGATAGTACATGAGAAGACAAATTGTAAATGTAGATGAACAAAGCCAAGTGACAACAAAAACATAGACTCAACATGTTTGAGTAAGGATATGTAAAACCATATCTCTTG
The DNA here is from genome assembly GCF_023375885.2 of Dermacentor andersoni. Taxonomy (NCBI): domain Eukaryota; kingdom Metazoa; phylum Arthropoda; class Arachnida; order Ixodida; family Ixodidae; genus Dermacentor; species Dermacentor andersoni. The sequence goes on from NC_092822.1 coordinate 1,104,758, forward strand.
AATAAATGTTTTGTTGTGGTTACAGTGCATGTCCCATCCTTTTTCTATGTCTCTGCTATCCATGCTAAGTCACGCTGCCCAGCCGTAATTATGAATCCGAACCGACTTGCCCCCTTCCAGTCATTCTGCTTTCTTTTTCGTTCAAAAAAAGAAAGGCACTGCATGTATTCTAGGTTGCGTCAAATGCTGTTATCGGTCATTTCTCAATGTCCTTCACAACTTTTCATTGACATCTCATCGATCAGGTAAGTTTATAAAGTTAACTAATCAAACATATTCAAGCACGATGAACAAGAAATAATCAGTGACCACCATGAACATCCATCAGCATACAGTGAATGCCATTCGCGTAATGCCCTCTGTTATTTTTTCACTCTTGGTGACATTCAGTCAGGATAGAAGACTACTACAGAATAAATGTGAAGTTACTTCCCTGGTCACTGCATGTTAGCCAGTATTTCACAATGCTTATTAAGAAGAAAAACAAACTTGATATTGGTCGAGACTGGTCGAGTTTGCATGCCTGCACTCAACATGACATCATGCAATACACTCATGTCATGCACATTATGGAGCTTTCGAATAGGGGCCGCAAAGAAGTGGCGACAGCGTCACTGTGCATGCACGAGGTGCAAGGAGGGTTTTGCATTGGTGTTGGCCACGCTACTTCACAGAAATAGCACAGCAACCCAAATTCGATGCAACATGTCGTCGCTAATACCATTCTAAACTATGCACAACATGGAAATCTGATCGCAGTGACCCCTTTGCAAAGCCCCTCTGTCACCCATAGGCATCGGAAAAGGTAACCTTTAATCCTAGAATGTGACATCCCCCTTCGGCAAACTCAGTGGTACCACACAGGTTGCACGAACACTGAAATAAAGGCCCATTCGATTCGCCTGCACCACTGCGAAACAGTTTGCGGCAGTTCACAAGAAGTTCAGAGATCGTGCAGCTCGATTTCCTCAGTGCAGGCACAGCATGGTACTTGAAATGAATGCCAAGGTGCATACCTGGTGCAGGCATTATGTTATGTCCGGCTAATGTGCACAGAGTGCGTAAGTTTGAGAGGTCCTGAACTACAGGTATGATTGATTTCTGGGGCATAAATACACACCCCACTTGCGTAGACACATCAGATGTACGTAAGCAGACTTTTAACGATGCTCGCGTCCGTATGCTACGTCATCTGCTGTGCTGCTGCTTCACACCTGTATGCCTAACAAAGTCAGCATCGATAGAAGAGTAGGTGCAGCAAAATCATGAACCAACCCTGCACCTTTCCTGCACCTTTTGAAACGAACAGAGTGGTTCAGCAGGTGCCAATGCTGCACCACTTGAACGAATAGCAGGGTGCAGCACCTCATGAACTGGTTCAGGAGGTGCAGGCAAATCAAATGCACCTTAAGATGCCCGCAAGAAGGTACAGCGGCACTAGACTGTACGTCCATATGGTACGACTGTCAGAGAAAAATGTGCCCGAATGCTGAACCGAACAACTCCGACGGGCATGTGCTTCCTTCTAGATGATGATGAGCATGATGTTGGTTTTGATTTCAGTTTTGGTAGCTGCAAAGAAGCGACGGAAAGAGGGTTTCACTCCTATGCATAGTCTGATGCAAGCTCAGCGAAATTTTCCGCTAAAATACCATTCTGACCCAGGATGGTCTCGTGCAATTGGCGCAGCTGTTCCACCACTGTTTTGGACACCAAATGATGGTTTATTAACACTTTCCCTACCGAGTTTCTTCGCCAAAAACAATGCAAGAATACCGATTTTTTTCCTAAATAATTTTACACATTTTGAAACAACCAAAAAATATCCTTAAAAGCACTTTATTTGCAAGATACATGCAAAATATTTTTTTGAAAGTATGGAGAGAGGATCAGCTTCACTGCACTGCACAGCGGAGAGTCTCTGACTTTCTGTAGTCCTCGTTGCAAAAAAATGTCTTTTTGGAAATTCAAAAACAACACTGTGACAAGTGGGGCTCATGCTTGTGGCTAGGGATGTCAGATCCCTAGATTGTAGAGTTGGTGTGGTATATTTCAAAACACGGAATAGTGCAGAGTGCTCCCATTCCTCACACTAGGTATGTGTAGTGGTTGGTATCACGGAGAATGAAATATATTAGTTAATTTGTGAGAAACAATTCAAAATACGGCGCACAGTTCCCGTCCTCTGTCACAGGTACCTTTATGCCAGGCATGACCGTGAAAACAAACCTTGTCCACTGCCGACTTGTTGAAACGCTGTTGTCATCCAAATCTGACGACTCAGAAAAGATATGCTGCTCAGTATTGTCCCTGCCACTATCGAAAGAAAATCAAGCTTCTTCTTCACTGTCTGAGTCCGCCAAATCTTCCACAAACAAAAGTTTATTTTTTTCTTTTTTCCGGAGCAGAGCCACTGCTGACATGCGCACGCACAGAGGAGGACACTATCTTTTTTATCGCATTTGCCAGCATTAAAATGTTACCCAGCATTGAATGCGCTTTTTATTTCTTTACTGCGCCATCTGTTGAAGCCAAAAAGAACTAAACAAAATTTATCAAGGCAGCTTAACTGCAGCGTGCACAAACACTTGTTCCAGCATGGACGAACTTAGATCGTCTTCGGTGGGAGTGGTACAAACCGTTTGGACAAGCTCAGTTTGTCTATGGTAGGGAAAGGGTCAAACTTTTTGGATTCAATCTGCGCAGGTCGTGTTGTGAACATCGTTGCCATGATTTCTGTCTTTTGTGTATTCTCATAAATTTTAGGACGACCATATTGGCCACTAATTACGACTAAAACCGAATCTTTACTTCCTGCGCTTGCATTCTGCAGCTGCAAAAATCTAGTTTTGTGTGGTGTTTCAGTGATGATTTACAGTTGCCAGTGGATAATTCTGGTCAAGAAGTTTCATGAAAGCAAACAGGCTGCTTGTCAACGTGTTGCGCTATTGTCCCAGTAACCTGGCGTGGTGCATGTGAGAAATATAGGTATTTGGAATGTTACATGCACGCTATTTGCAATTAATTGATGTAGATTTATCTGTAGGGTACACAAGCCTCATAAATAATTAAAAAAAACTGTTAAGCAGATTCAAGGGCATCAGCTTCTGGTCTGACACATGAAGCCATACACAGTACTAGTTGCCTTATGTGCATATTGACTTGGAGATTGCCACCTTCTTGAATGTCACCAAATCCTTTCTTTTTGTTACAAGAAAAAGTTTATGGCCAATCATCATCTGATGCAGACAAATAAGTGCTGTCAGTCATCAGACATCATTTGGGCAGCTGAGTTTCTCAAACGGGTGGAGGTCGTGATGAATAAGAACTCTGGAAGGCTAATTATGGCCACTGCTGAGGAACTGGAAGTCAACAGGCAAACTTTCTGTGCATGATGTCATCATGCGCCACTCCTATGTAATGAATTTGCTTGCTCCAGCAAGGCATGTACAATCCAAGAGAGGCTGGCTGGGAACGTCTGCAGACATGTCACCTTTAATGTGGCATTCCCAATTCCCAACTTAAACCTGCATGCATCTATATATATGGGCAGTGTCACTGAAAGGGAAACTAATAAGCCGCCACACAATGTAAAAGCTGCTATTGACGAAGCACTGTCCAACATTTACACACACAATGTGATCCGAGCGTGCCACTGTTATCCAAGTCAAATACATTCAATAATTGAAGCAGATGATGGTTTTATTCGATATCCTTCGACAAGAGCAGTAAAAGAAACAATGTGAGAAATCTGAAAAAGTACATTTCAATTCTTGATTGAAATAATGTTGCTATTCTTGAAGTCATCATTATGTCCTTGAATACCTCACACACCCAGTATACATTCACCCTTTATGTCTGCAGATCCAAGAAAAGCACAATGCAGCTAACTTTATTATTAAATTATGGGGTTTTACGTGCCAAAACCACTTTCTGATTATGAGGCACGCCGTAGTGGAGGACTTTTGACCATCTGGGGTTCTCTAACATGCACCTAAATCTAAGTACACAGGTGTTTTCGGATTACGCCGCCGTGGCGGGGATTTGATCCCACGACCTCGTGCACAGCAGCCCAACACCATAGCCACTGAGCAACCACGGCGGGTGCAGCTAACTTTAGATGCAAGAAAAAAAAAGAAACTTGACTGCACAAGATATACGATGTTTACACTGCTGCCTAATTTAACAGGCTGATGGCCATCGTCTGAAATAAATGGGCCTGTAATGCTAAAAAGCTCCAAGGGTCATCTACTGACTGACACGTCCTGAACTTCATAGGCATACTGAATGCACATCAGTGTACAGAGGTGACAAATCTAAACCAACCAAACCAGTGCAACAGGGTTTGCACTATTGCATGGTCGATTGAAAGTAGGGACAGCTGGATGAGTTGGTGTGATAACATAATTATAAAACAGTGCCAGGGACGCACGCAGCGAAAAGAAACAACAAGATGGTGAGCTGCGTCCTGTTGTTTCTTTTCACTGTTTAAGTCTTTGGCACTGTTTTATACTTATGGTCAAGTGAACCTCACCATAGGAGCACCTCCCACCTATTATTTTCATGTCACTGCAGTAATCAAGGCGGCATGCAGGCATGGTCTGTCCTCTCCAAAAGTACAATGTGTACAGGCATAACCATAACCTATTTCCACAGCTAAAGGGGGGGTTCAAAGCTGAGTGGCAATATTTTACCACTGGCTCAACATCATCAGTCCTGGCCGATGACTCACCTGTGTCTCGTGAATGCAGTGAGCGGTGGCACTCTGACTGGGATGTCGCTAGGGGCTGGCTTCAAGCTCTGGCTGTGCAGGCTGAACAAAGGGTTCCCATTGAGGTCACACCCAGGCTCAGCTGCACACAGCTGCAACGACACACTTGTATGAGGAAATAAAAACTTCTAAACATCTGTGTTCAGTGTCTTCATTATCAGCTCAGCTACTTACGTGCCTCTTCCAAGGGCCAAATCTTATGTTTTTGCAACAAATATCCCATGAACTGAAGCTCTATTGTACTCGTGCAAATCATGCTGCTGCAAAGCTGGCTTCTAAATAATTTGGCCAGAGAATGGGGGCACTAAAATGGGCACTGAAAGACATGGGGTCATTGCTAACATAAAGTACCACTTCACAACAGTTGCACTATTTTGGAATGGCTTGTTTTTGTACTTCACCAGTAGACATTCTCTGCCACACATAAGCACACATGCGAGGATGAGCAGAGCTTGGCCACTATGGGGTGAAGTAGTGATTTGGTCCTGAGGATTACACAAGAGATGTAGCAACAATCATTGTAGCATCGAAGGTGCCTGTGAGCCAAGGTGCAAGCAAACGAATGTGCACAGACGGCATGATGCCATGGCTGCTTCTAGCAATATTGCCAACAGTAACAGCGAATGCAATGCTTGTCAACCAAGTTCCTAAAAACTAGGCCTGCCCTAGTAGATTATATCATGTGACCTCACCCCCCTTTTATTTGCCAACAAACACTTCCCGAATGTTAAAACACTCACTCCTGGAAGAACAAGGTTGCCTTGGTTGTCCATGGCCTGCAGGTCATCATCAAGGTGCTCAAAAAGCTGCCTGTAAGACAACAAGCAGTGGCATGCAAAACACATTCTCATATAAACTTGGCTACATACAATGACCAATAAAAGAACAACAACACAGTTTTCAAGCATATAGTGACTGCTGAGCAGAGGACACACTTATCATCAAGTTCTTTAGGTAATGGTCAGTTAGTTAAATTGGGTTTAGTGGTGCAAAAGCGACTAAGGCTATGCTGCCCCAAACACAAGGTGTTATAAATCAAATTTAAGAACAGCAAAAGCTTTGTTGCTCTGTAGCTTGCGTAAAAAGTGTCGTTTAGAAATTTAAGCACTTCATGTAAAGGAACTAATGGATCGTCTCCTAAAACTACAACACGGTGTAAAGTACATGTAATTTACCCAAATTGTGCAAAAATTTTCGTACGTGTGTTTCAGTGTGTGTACATGTCAGTCAAATGTGCATCACTGTTAGCGGTTCTTCGCACTTCTCGCATGTTGGAGGTTAATCTTTCCCATGGTAAAATATTGTCTATGAGGTGTGCTGCAAATTTCAATAAATTGTTCCTGGTGATTACATGACTTCTACACGCCAAACACGGGTTTAGTAAGATGTAGCTTGTTGTTTACGCAAGAGTGCCATTTGTGTCACCATTCTGGCATCAAGGCCTTCTGAATCGCTCAGATATGATCTTTATATGGAAGTGTAGTGTTCGTTATGCCTTTGTACGCTGCCATGGATACACATCTATCTGCTGCTTCATTACCCATTATTGCAACATAGCTTAGGACCCAGCAGAACTGAACTGACCTCCCATATTTGTTAGAAGCCACCATGCTTAATATACCCCCAGGCAGGAGTTCACAAACAGATTACAGGTGTAGAGCCTTCAGTATACTTAATGAATCAGTGTATATGACTGCATTTTTATACTTGTCTGTTGTAACTTTTTTAACTGCAGTATGTGCTGCATAAACTTCAGCTGTGAAAATAGAGGCATACTGTGGTATTCGAACACTTGTTTCCCAATTTCTTGTTACAACCCCCACACCCACGTGTTCTTGTGTTTTAGAACTATCTGTGTAAAACTGTGTAATATTTATATTTGTTCCTTAACCAGAAAAGGAACTGGCCTCCCTAGTGCAGTATTAGGCCACTACCTCCCTCATGATTCCTACAATTAACCCATGGCCCTCAGTCCCCAGCAGCTGCGGAGCACCTGACTAAGGCAGCAGTCAGACCTGTAACGCAGCAGAGGGTGCTAAGAATCTCTGGACCCGGACAGGCTGCCAATGGAAACTGATCCTTGCAACTTTTACCACCCGAACTCTTTTGAGTGAGGCTAACTTAGCAGGACTCTTTCAGGAACTGTCAGGCATTGTTTGGGATATCATTGGCCTTAGTGAGGTTAGAAGAACCGGGGAGGCTTATCAATGCTAACAGCCACATTCTCTGCTTAGAGGACTCCTAGATAGGAAGTTATATGGGATAGGATTCCTAATACATAAGGACATAGGGGGCAACACTGGTGGATTCTACAACATTATTGCGAGGGTAGCAGTAGTTGCAATAAAACTTAATAAGAGGTATTGATTGAAAGTAGTACAAGCCTATGGTCCAACCTCCAGTCATGATGATGAGGAAGTAGATCAGTTTTATGAAAATGTGGAATTAGCCATGAGAAAAGTGCAAACTTGGTACACTGTAGTAATGGCCGACTTCAATGAAAAAGTGGGGAAAAAGTAGGTTGGTGAACAAGCGATTGGCAACTACAGTTGTCGGTTCTAGAAACGCTAGAGGAGATATGTTGGTAGAATTTGCGGAAAGGAATAAGCTATGAATAATGAACACATTCTTCAGAAAGCGTAGCAACAGAAAGTGAACCTGGGAAAGCCTGTGGGGATGCGCGACTCTCGCGCGTCCCCTGATGTTTTTCCCACATAGCGCATCCCCTGATATGCTGTTTTCCCGCACGGCTCGCGTGGCCTGGCGCCCGCGGCGCTCGGAGTGGTACAAGCGCGGTGCGAGAGATGGCGCGACCATCGCACCGCGGCGGGGTTACTCGGGCGCCGAGGGACAAGGCGCTGGCTCTTTCCCGGCGGGTCGGGCGCACGGCGTGGACGTCCCACGCGCGCGCGGCGACCCATGCTTCTGCGAGACCGCCTCGCGTGGCGGCCTTCGAGCGCGCCTCCGTTGGCGTGACCGAACACGCGAACGACCAGGCGTTGGGATCCAGCATGGGGTGAACATATTCGCTCGCAATGCGGTCGCGGTAAGTCGGACTTCTAGATTTGTCGCGCGCCCATCGGCATGTTTTGTGGATAGCAACTCGGCTAGCTGGCATTGATCTATGAAAGGTGCAATAAATGCCCTTGTGACTGTTTGCACTACTGTGTTGTCGTTCCTTTGTCCCAAGAGTACGGAGGAGAACCCCATATCTCCCACAAGCCCTAATGGTGAATCAAAAGTCACAGAGGCATTACGTAATCAATAAGTACAGGAGGCTTATGTAAATATCTTGGAAAATATGTACAAAATATTCCACCACTACCCTAATTCTCCACAAGAAAAATAGGAAGATACCTATAAAAAAAGCTGTCAGACAAGGAGACACAATCTCTCCAATGTTATTCACTGCATGCTTGGAAGAAGTATTCAAGCGATTAAATTGCGACGACTTAGGAGTAAGGATCAACGGCGAATATCTCGGCAACCTTCAGTTTACAGATGACATCATCCTGTTCAGCAACTCTGGGGATGGGTTACAACAAATGATTGAGGACCTTAACAGAGAGAGTGCAAGAGAAACGTTGAAGATTAATATGCAGAAAACAAATAATTATGAATAGCCTGGCAAGGGAACAAGTGTTCAGGATCGCCAATCAGCCTCTTGAGTCTGTGAAGAAATATGTTTACCTAGGTCAATTAATCACAGGGAACCCTGATCATGGGAAGGAAATTTACAGAAGAATAAAATTAGGTTGGATCACATACGGCAGATATACTCAGATCCTGACTGGAAGCTTACTATTATCACTAAAAAGAAAGGTGTACAATCAGTGCATTCTACCAGTGCTACCATATAGGGCAGAAACTTGGAGTCACACAAAAAAGCTTGAAAACAAGTTAAGGACCACACAAAGAGCGATAGAACAAAGATTTATAGGCATAATATTAAGAGACAGGAAGAGAGCAGTGTGGATCAGAGAGCAAAGGGGCATAGCTGATTGTCTAATTGACATTAAGAGAAAGAAATGGAGCTGGGCAGGTCATGTAATGTGTAGGTTTGATAACCAGTGGACCATTAGGGTTACAGAAAGGGTGCCAAGAAAAGGGAAATGTAGTAGAGGACGGCAAAAGACCAGGTGGGGTTAGGCCCCGCACACTCTCAAGTTCAACACTTGGCCACAGAGGTCGAAAAAACTGACCGCCCGCCGCTGCTAACAAAACCAGCATAGTAGTCACTTCGGGATGCTTACGTTCCAACATTTCCGGCTAGAGGCGCCATAATAAATGCAATTTTATCTTACAAACTTTCTCTTACAATTACCGAAGCATTTTTATTACATAAAAAAAGGGCAACATTATCATTGCTAATTAGATATTGTACTTTTTGTTAGTAAGTTTATTGTTTCTTTGTCACTAAAAACACAAATAGTGTTCAGCATCATCGATCTTTCACGTGACCTCTGGCCTGGATTTAAAATTTTTACCGGTATTTTCGAGTGCACAGTAGCATGGATTTATTTGTTCATACACTCAGACTGGTTGCTTCTTTGCTACTAAAACTAGTTTATTGCGCTTCAATGTCTGACGTTCTTTAACTTGGGGTGAAGTGACGCATTTGCAAGCGGACATGTAAGCCCGAAAATTGAGTTTCGGGCATGAGCCATTGGCAACACGTCTGCATCGAAACGGGAGCTGGATTCTGCTGCGGTTGACAATGGCAATAAAGGTGAGTCGGTTAACACCACTGCTTGAATCGTTATATAATATCCATATCATTAACTTACAGGCGGGCACAAGTTAACGAACTAGATCCTGCATTACGCATGGGCAGTCAGAATCCTCCGTTGCTATTTCCTAAATAAACCTTTACTTGCGAGGCTGTCGTCATACACACACAATCAGGAAAGAAAGAGCGATATTGGAACGCGCGCCCCATTTTTCATCTTGTTGTAGCCGTGGCCATAGGTGACTGAATAGCCTTATCAATCTACATACAAAACTTTTTTTCGAGTTCGCCAGCAACTTTTTTCGTCCATAAAACCGAATAATCCTTTCGTAAAATGAAGTGAAAGTACAGAATTTAATGTATTAAACAGTTGCAAGCATGATAATTCACCCATATTTCGTACTTGTTGGTTCTAAATGTTCTTGCTGTTCAGTTTGGTTACCGTAGGGCATTTATTTTTGCAGTAGTGAAGCGGTGCATCACGTTCATGCAGAAAAATAATGCATCAGTTCTAATAGCTTCATGACTTTCATGCATTTGCTTGTGGAACCAGCAGTGTTATCTCCTCTAGTGTATAAATGAACGCACAAATGTTCTCATTCGTGATCTTAATAATACTTAAGCTGTTGACATGCATTGTAGTTAGGCAGACATCAATTTTATGGACAATAGCAATGTTTATTTAACATGCTGCTTAAGCACGCTAGAACAGACAGTGTACATTTGCATGTGTTCTGTAGTCACAAACCATTACAATATGTATGTCACACCTTTTTGCATATTATATTGCAAAAGTGTGCTTTTTCAATTTCTGATTCAGTCAAAATTTCTGTTCCAGACATGCAGTAATGAGGATGGCACCAGAATAAAGCAACACACTCCACGCACTAAACAGAAGTTGCTGCCTGCTACAACAAGGCCATTGTGTGGACATTGACTGCTACTACAAGGTAAACAACACATGGTTCAGAAATAAATATGCTTGATATATGCCGTATTGGCTTGCTAGTCTTGAGATACATGTCATTTGTTTGCAGCAGATATGAACGTTTGTTCATAATTATGGTTCAGTATAATTGGTTCGAACATAAAAGAAAACACACATGAGTTTGGCTAATTTGTGCTGTATCTCATGTGTCACTATTCCGCCCCAACAGAGTCTACGCAAAACACATCTTGGTCATCACAGGAGCTCCTATCTACACCAACAGGAAGGGGCTGGCACTGAATTTGCAAGGCTTTTACACCACGAACAAAGAAGCGCATGCAGAAGAATTTGGATGAGATATCAAGTCTGCAAAGGACTGTGTCAAGACTGAAAAGAGCTTCAGCCACCATTCCACCAGCACGGACATTTCGCTGAGTCATCCAGGTAACTCAAAAAGCTCTTTCTCGAAATTCTTCATCTTCAGATGCACCTGCAACTTCTGAGCAAGCACGGACGACGCTGGCCAAAAGAGTTCCCTCAGTTTGCCCTTAATCAGCTTCCTGACCACGTCAATTCCATTTGTGCCAATTGTAATTTTTCTTCTATAAATGCAAGCTTTTTCATTTCCCATTCTTGTCAGAGATCATTCTTCCTCATCCAAACATAAAAGTCAACCTATTCTTTGCTGATACTTAATACCAGTCACTGTCAAGCAGCCTAACATATCTGTGGCAGTATCTTCTAGTGTATGCTGTCATGCACAATTCCTCTACTGAAATAGCTGATGCAGCCTCGGCATGTGTCTTGCATTAGCCTACACACCGTGTGCTATGAACCATTTTACTTTTCTTGACGTTTTTTAGCCTTCAATGCTTGCACCGCAGAGTGGCTTCTCTTAAATGCAAGCTTTCTCATTTTCCATATTCCTAGACTCGTTGATGATTGCTCTTCTTCCTCAATAGCCTGGGTCTTTGCACAAGCTACACTGAAGTGATTGATTGCAGAATCTGGTTTTGCTGCCCCACTTGGTTGTGGTAGCCGTGTTACGTTTCTCGGATGTGGGGGCCTGGTCAATTGCATTGGAAAGCAGTCTCTCGAAGTAAGCATTTTCTCCTGCAGTCTGCACAGCGACACAGACTCCCAATTTACACACACCATGATTCGTGCTCCCCGTTCACCCTTTCCTGCTGCAGCCACGGGCAAATTGTGCCTGTGGCCTTTCTCGGCCGCAATTAAGCACAAACGGAGACCAGCATATGTGCTTACATGGTCCCACTACATGGTGTAGGGTCCCACTACATGGTGTAGGGTCCCACTACAGTTCTTTCACTTTGGGACCCTCGTCTGTATGTTTGTCATGTAATTACTTCTTTTTTTTGGAACCAATAAACCTGAATCTGAATCTGACATGTAAGAAGTTGATAGCCACATGGGTGGTAAGGCCCACAAAAGTGGCTGATTAGGGTGATGCCCACGAAAGCGACTTGCCCATATTGAGACAATGTGGGACACCAAGTGTGAGCCACACATTAGCGGCCCCCGAAAGAAAAGAAACGTGCAGTTGGAAAGGAAATAACGCTAAAATGCCGGGTAGTCCATGTCGCTGTGTAGGCTGCGGCAGCAGATGCCTGCGTCATCCGATTGCTTCGCAATGCAAGTTGCGCATCTTTAGCGGCGACTGTTGCTGCAAACAGGTGGGACAATTTGTACAATCTGCTTGCGCCGCTGGTTGTCGCTCGTTACCAGACCGCCATGTGCGATGACGACGGTGAGCTGTTTACGAGCTCGCGTCAATGGTTCCAGCGTAACTCGACATGCAAATTTTATTTCTACTATTGCACGAGAATGTACACTGCTTGTCTTCTGCCAATAAAGTCGCACGTTCTGTTCACTCAATTGTGGCTTGTTTGTCTGGGCGTCAGTAGAGGCTCTTTGGTCTTCTGGCAATTAGAATGCACCGGCTACATGGCAGCCAAGGCATGCCACATAGCCGGCAGGGCAAGCACTGCGCGTATCAGCGTACGCTACCAGCAAAAAGTGGCCATATTAGATCTTGCTATAAAAAAAAACAGACTTCCGCTTCCGGGTTGAGCAGCGCCATCTGGCATCCACCTACATAAGTTTCATGTGCTGCAGCTGCTTATTTTCAAACCACTGCGGAAGGTACAGTTTCCCTTCTCTAAAGTTGGTTCTTTATTCTATGGTGGGGTGATTAAATTAAGAAATTCGCAGGCGCAAGTTGGAATTGGTTGGCGCAGGAGAGGGGTAATTGGAGATTGGAGGGAGAGACCTTCGTCCTGCAGTGGATTTACTATAGGCTGATGATGATGACGAAGACTGCGAAAATTTCATATTGTGTGTTCTTGTGGGGGTGTCTCTTTTTTTTTTTATGTGTGTCAATGTCTAATCACATAACTGTGTAATGTTGCACAACGGAGGCAATTGTTGTGGCTATCTAGTAATCTTGAGGACCTCATGAGCAATGTGATGATTCCGACAGTATTTCTCATATCGCATGACAAGCGGCATAATCATGTTCGGTTTATTTTGTGGGGATAGAGGTACACCTCAGCACCCTTGTGCGAGCATTCACTGTTATATTCAGTTTCGTTATTCATTTCAGTTCTTTATTCCCCAGGGGGCCCTTCTGTTCTTCATTATATATATTGGTTGTATATGTTAAATAAACAGCTTTTTACTTCGGGACGGCTGGAGTATGACTTCCACCTTCGGTCAACACCACATTGGCGACGAGGATGTCGTGAACGTACCCTCAGCCCCGCTGCGCCGTCCGTATCCGCCCACCATGAGCTTCACCGGGCTTGCTCTGCCACCGTTTTTCCTTCCGACGCCCGGCCGCCCCTCATTGCCATGGGAGCAGTGGGAGCAGATGTTCAACGTGTACTTGCTGGCATTCGGAGCCGCCGCATTCAAGCCGGAGCAACGCAAGGCTATTCTTTTGCATTGTTTGGGGGCGGAGGGCCAGCGTATTTATCAGACGCCACATGCAGGGACCAGCGCAGCAGCACCGGCCGCGCCAAGTGCCGCAGCACGCGCCGATGACAAGTCTGTCGTGGCCCCTCCTGACGAATACGACTCTGCACTCGCCGCATTACGGCACCAGTTTTCGACGTCGCACAACGTTATCATCGAGCGTCATCGCTTTCACCGCCGCAGCCAACATACAGACAAGTCCGTTCATGACTTTGTTGCCGCTCTACGGGAGCTAGCGTCACATTGTTCGTTTGCCTCGAAAGATGATGCTCTGCGGGATCAATTCGTTGCCGGCGTAGCTTCCACTCGTGTACGTGAGCGGTTACTGCTCGAGGGTTCCACACTTTCATTCGAGAATTCTGTTCGACTTGCACTTCAGTTTGAGCAGGCGGCTGAAGAGCTAAAGGAGCTTTCTGCTTCGGTCGAAGCAATTTCATTGCGGCAGCGTCGTAAACCATCGTCGCATTCTTCGAAAAAAAGGAATTCACAACCGGCAGCCACCTTAGAGCAGAATTTAACGAGGAGCGCGGGCAGCTCACGTGCGCTGCAGCGGAACCGCCCCCCTGAGCAGAACCGAGAACAGAATAGTCACTCCGGTTCACCACATTGTTTCCGATGCGGTTCGCGGAACCACATCACGTCAGCGCCGCAGTGCCCAGCGCAAGGCAAGACTTGTTCGTTTTGCGGTCGCAAGGGCCACTTTCAAAGGGTATGCAACCGCAAGCTAACCCAAATGCAAGGCCGAGTCCGTGAAGTTGAATTTCATGAAGATGTTTCGTCATCCAGCAGTGCTGGGGAAGTTTTGACTGTGCAACATTCCGCGCGTAGTGGAATTCATATTCAAGTGCAAGTCGCGAATGTCACTTTGACATTCCTTGTTGATTCAGGGTCGTCTGTTTCAATCCTGTCGGAGCAAGAATTCAGTCGATATTTTCAGAGCGTTCCGCTCCTGCCTGCTCCGCATGTTAGTCTGTTTGACTACTCTCAACGGCCGATTCCAGTGCTAGGTTGTTTCCAGCCAGACGTTCGGTTTAAAGGCTGCACAGCGTCGCTACGTCTTTATGTTGTTCACCGAGGAACTTGTCTGATCGGTCTTGACGGTATTAAAGCCTTGGATCTTCGCATTGAGGGTTCTGCTCTCAAGTGCTTATACACGTCTGTTGCTCCGCAGCCGACTGTTGTTGACCCGCTATCCTGTTCTATTTCCACACCGTCAAGCACGCAGACCCGTAACAAAGCTCTTCCACCAGCCTTACCACATGAGTTCAGTTCACTTTTCAGTCCAGAGTTGGGTCTTGCTAAGGGGTTCACGCATCACATCAAGACGCCGCAAGGCGTGCTGCCTGTAACTTCGAAGCTTCGCCGTCTGCCATATTCTCTCCGGGCACCAGTATCAAATGACCTTAAGAGGTTGCTGAGCCTTGACATCATCGAGCGGATCGATGCTTCTGAATGGGCGCTACACACTTCTCCAAACGTGACTTGGCTTCCGCTTACCATCAGGTTCTCTTGCACCCTGACAGCAGGGATCTGACAGCTTTCATCACTCACGATGGCCTTTTCCGTTTTAAAAGAGTTTGCTTTGGGTTGGTTTCTGCCCCAGCGGCATTTCAGAAGATGATGGCGAAAATCCTTGACCGCTGCCCTGGCATTTTCTACATTAATGATGTCATCATTTTTGGCAAGACCGCAGAAGAACACCTTTCAAACTTGAAGACCGTGCTGCAAAAGATCAAGAACGCAGGTCTGAAACTGAACAACAAATGCCTTTTCGACGTTCCAGAACTTGCCTTTCTAGGGCACAAGGTCACTGCACGTGGTATCTCGCCACTTCCAGAGAAAGTAGACTCCATATTTAACACACCAGTGCCAACTGATGTGGCCACCCTTCGTTCGTTCCTGGGTCTCGTAGAATACTACTCCAAGTTTGTTCCACACTTGGCACAAGTGGTTGAGCCTATGAAAGTCTTACTTCGCAAAAATGAGCCATTCATCTGGTCTGCCGAAGCAGACAGCAGTTTCCGGAGGGTCAAGGAAATGCTTTTGTCGAGTACAGTCCTCCAGATGTTCGATCCGTCATTGCCAGTCATTGTGTCGACCGACGTGTCCGACTGTAGGCTGGGAGCAGTCCTGCAGCAACAAAGTGGCCCCGAGCTCCGCACAGTCGCTTTCGCATCTCGTACACTGTCGCCTGCAGAGAGAAAATATTCAGTCGGTGAACGAGAAGCTCTTGCGTGCATTTGGGCGTGTGACCGATGGCACACGTACCTGTGGGGTCGCCATTTCACAATTCGAACAGACCACCAGGCACTGGTATCCTTGCTGCCGTCACAAGGTCATGGAAGACGCCCATTCCGAATCGCACGCTGGAGTGCACGACTGTTTTGCTACAATTTCACTGTTGAATACCGCAAGGGGTCCACAAACACTGTAGCAGATGCACTTTCTCGGCTACCAGCACCTACCTCGGAGGCAGAGATTGCTAAGGAGGGAGAAATTGTCTCATTCATTGAGCCAGCCTGCGTGACTAAGGAGAAGTTCAGGCAGGCCGCCCTCGATGACAGTTGCCTGGAAACCATCAAGTCATTCGTGCTGAGTTCCTGGCCGCCAAAGAAGTCCATACCAGAAGAGGCGAAACCATTCTACGCCATTCGGGAAGAACTTTCTGTTGTCGATAACCTGCTTCTGCGTGGAGAGCGCCTCGTTGTTCCGTCCTCCCTCACGGCTCAAATCATCGGCACCGCACACGAGACACATCCGGGTATCACGCGCACGAAGGCGCGACTGCGTGAGCGATTCTGGTGGCCACGAATGGATAATCAAGTGGAAACAGCAGTAAAAAGCTGCCATATCTGCCTGGAGGCAGATAAGTCCGCCAAAACATCACCAGCACCGTTGCAACCTGTTGAATGGCCTGAGCGACCGTGGCAAAAGCTTGGCCTAGACATTGTTGGTCCTTTGGAGCATGCAGCTTACAACAGCAGATTTGCTGTAACGCTAGTTGACTACCATTCTAAATGGCCAGAGGTGTATTTTTGCAGCGAAGTGTCCACGAGCACCGTGAAATACTTTTTAACAAGTGTTTTTGCCCGTGAAGGCTACCCGGAAGAGATCGTTTCTGACAATGGACCTCAGTTCACTTCGCGTGAGTTCATAACTTTCCTGCAAAACAGAGGCATCAGTCTTTCACATTCTTCGGTATACTACCTCCAAGCCAATGGGCAAATAGAACGTTTTAATCGCACATTGAAGAATTTCATTCAAGTTTCACTCCTCGAAAGACGACCACTCCGGCAAGCTGTCACAGAATACCTTGCCATTTACCGCTGTGCTCCGCACGCCACTACCGGGGTCGCCCCAGCAGTTCTGCTGCATGGTAGAATGCGCCGAACCAGGCTGGATGTCGTGGGTTTCTCGGCACCAGCATTTGCGGAAGATCCAGCCAAGGAGTTGGCGCGACTTCGTCAAAGGGTTCGGCGTCAGCAGCAAAGCAGCAAGCACTACACGGACAAAAGGCGAGCCGCCAAGAAGACGAAGATGGCCGTAGGAGACTTTGTCCGTATCAAAAAACCGTCCGTTCGTTTCAAGGGAGACTGTGCCTTTTCTTTACCAACTGAGGTGATCAAGAGGAGGGGACCAGCCTCTTTCCGACTTGGAGATGGCCGTACGTGAAATGCCTCCAAGCTTTCCAGGGTTCCGGAAAGGGGCACCTGGGAACCGGGCCCACCTGCCACGCCGCAGCCGCGGTCTCCTGATGCGCTGCAGTCCGCCACGTCGCAGCTTCCTGATGCGCTGCAACCTGCCACGCCGCAACCACGGTCTCCTGAGGCGCTGCAGCCTGCCACGCCGCAGCCGCTGTCTCCCGATGTGCTGCAGCCTGCCGTGCTACAGCCTCCTTCTCCCAGGACACAGGCACTGTCTCCTGGCATACTGCAGCAGCAGTCAACGAGCCCATCGCCAGTGCGACGTCCAACGCGGCCGACCCGAGAGAGCCGGCCACCGGCCTGGCTCCAAGACTATCAGACCAATTAGTTGGCGGTCTGACATTGCGTACATAGGTTGTAAATATGTGTAAATAAGTACAGTGTGCATGCTTTGGAGTTTTCCTTACTAATACTTACTAACAACTAACCACTAAAAATAAGGGAGGGAGTATGTTATATTCAGTTTCATTATTCATTTCAGTTCTTTAATCCCCAGGGGGCGCTTCTGTTCTTCATTATATATATTGGTTGTATATGTTAAATAAACGGCTTTATACTTCGGGAAGGCTGGAGTCTGACTTCCACCTTCAGTCAACACCACATTCACCTGTTGTGACATCCCTATGCCTCTTCCTTTCTACTTGAGACGGTTATCGGGAAGGGTGGGAGGCCTTTGCCATGGACTGGTTTGTAACAGTGGCACATCGAATGACCAGCCACTGTGGCCGCGGCAGGCACAATGGGCAGATCGAGCGCGGGGGAGATGTCTCTGGGACAGCACTCAGTATGTACATGTTTTCTCCTCATCCACTGGCCCCTCTGTTAGGGCTTCGGACTTTAGCTCGTTGACGGGGCTGTTGCACTTACAGCGAGTGCATACCTTGTGTTCCTCCTTCTCCGAACGCTAAGCCAATGGGCAGTGTCTAGTGCTCGAGTGTGGTCCTGTATGCCAAACCACACTTATTGGAGGCCCAACGCTGACAGAGATTGCCCGAGCTCTCGTGAGTGCGCCCATTGGCTATCGCGAGAGCAAGCAGCACAGTCGCGGGGACATTTCCTGGAGGCATATTGTGGGACGCAATCTTTTCACAGCGATGTACTAGCAGCACCCCCTCCTGTATTTTTCGCCCGTGGCACGGGAGCCCTTTCATTCCATGCCAGCCCAGGAATGGGCATTTGTGCAGTGATGGGTGTTGCCGCAGACGAACTGTTTCCACTAACTTAGGGCAATACTGTGTTCTCCTGTGCATGCAGCACTCGGTGTCCCCCCTCCCCCCTTATGAGGCCTCAGTGCATACACAGTGGCGTGCTAGAGTATGCAAGGCAACAACTGACGTGGCCCTGTGGCTCGTTAAGCCTGAGCCCACAGTGTTTGGTACACCTGTGAGATACAAGACCCTGCACACTTGCGCCCAATGTAGATTCAAAGACTCATTAGGCCTTTCTCTATGCTTAGCCGAGTCAGTACACCTTTGCAAATCAGGCTCGCCATGTTATGTCTGGTAGGCCTAGTGACCTTTGTCCTTTGTTAGTACTAACAGATGCCACGTTGCTGAGAGCGTCCTTCAGCTGCCTGTGCAGTTCAGTTGGATCACACACAGAGGTCTCTAAATGTGGTAGCTGGCACAATATTGCTACGGGATAGTATTTCCAATGACGAAGAGCCGAGCAGTAAGAAGACGATGACGACGATTAGAAGCTAGCGCGGGCTGTTGCCTCTTGGCCAAGCGCAGAGTATTTTCTTGTAAATATACTTGTACATAGCTTTTCGTCTGCGTCTTCCTATGTAACATATCTGGTGGAGGTGGACGTTCCCTGTGCCTTGTCACGGAGCTTCGCAGTGGACGGTATGTCGAGCCTTCCTTCATGGCTCCCGGCGACGACAACCCGACTCCGCCGGCTCCGACACCTGCTGCCACCTCGACGACCTACATCACTCTCCCCGCTCCCCGTGATCCTGGCGTATTCTCGGGCAAAGATGGGGAAGACGTCGATGACTGGATCAGCCTGTATGAACACGTCAGCCGCAATAACCGGTGGGACCCTACTATTAGGCTCGCCAACATAGTCTTTTACCTCGGTGGCACACCTAGAGTTTGGTATCGCACGCACGAAGATGAGCTCACCAGTTGGGATTCACTTAAGACACAGCTTCGAGACTTGTTCGGCAACCCCTACGGTCACCAACTTGCCGTGCAGAAGGCGCTTTCCAGCCGTGTGCAGACGTCAACAGAGCCCTATGTCACGTACATTCAGGACGTCTTGGCTCTGTGCCGCAAAATTGACACCCACATGACTGAGTCCGACAAGGTTGCCCACATCCTCAAAGGCGTTGCCGATGACGCCTTCAACTTGCTCGTTTGCAACAACATAGCGACAGTGGGTGCTGTTATAAAAGAGTGCCGCCGCCTGGAACTCGCTAAAAGCCGACGTATTGACCAACAGTTTGCCCGTCTGCCCAACACCCCAGCGACATCTTCCTGTGCCGACATTCCTCGTCCTAACAACACTGCCGATGTTACCAGGATCGTCCGGCGTGAGATCGAGGCCGCCTATCCGGCTGCCTTCGACTCCAGTCCCACCAACACATCTGCAGTCACGGTCTCACTGATCCAGGCAGTTGACCGCCAAGAGTTCGAAAACATGGGTCTTCACACCATCTGCTCGGCCCATCGTCCTGATACCCGCCCGGCTTCTTCGATTCCGCCCCGTCCTGCATCTTCTTACCCACCACGTTTCCGCAACCCATCTGAATGGCGCACTGCTGACTACAAGCCCATTTGTTTCCACTGCCATCGAATCGGTCCCGTTTCCCGGCACTGTCGCAGTCGCTGGAGTTCCTTGACCCGGCCTACTTATACTGCCTACTCTCGCCCCCCAGGTGGCCCTTCTCGTCCCTATGCCGCACGCTCCCATAACACCACCGCTGATTCTCCTGCACCGAACAAATTCGACCCTATTCGACGTTCGCCTTCGCCCTAACGACGACAATCTCGCTCTCCTCAGCCCCGTCGCTCCTATTCACCGACTCCCTTCGGACACCGCTACCAGCCGGAAAACTAGACGATGCAGCGCCTCGAGGTGACGCTGCATTGCTCCCTACGCCGCCAAATCCTCTACTGACATTGCCCACTCATCTGAACCTTCTTGACGTGCAAGTCGATGGTGTTTCAGTGTCTGCACTCATAGACACTGGGGCGCATTTGTTCGTAATGAGTGCTGACCTTCGTAACCAGCTCAAGAAAATTATCACGCCCGCCACGACGACTGTTGTCCGTGTCGCCGATGGCGGAACAGCGCCCGTAATTGGTGTGTACCGCCAGCGTCTCCTTCGCCGATCACTCAACAATCGTGCTATTCACAGTCATCGCTCATTGTCCCCACGACATCATCCTCGGCTTAGACTTCCTCTCCGCACATTCTGCTCTCATCGATTGCTCCGCCAGTACTCTCCGCCTCGACCTGCCTGTTCTGGATCCCGCTGAACAACACCCTACTCGCCCCAGTTCCGTCGACTTCGTTCGCTTGCCACCTTCGGCACTGACTTACGTTGACTTCGTGTCATCCCCACCAGTCCCCGACGGTCACTACATCGCGGCTCCTATGCAAGACGTCCTCCTTACACACGGGATCACAGTACCTCATAGAGTTTTATCCATTACGGCGAATCGCGTCTGCCTGCCAGTGGTCAATTTTGGCTTGACGACACAAGTGCTGCCACGCGGGATCTCTCTGGCCCAACTTTGCTCATTCGAGGATCACTCTGTAGCGTCGATTTCAGTAGACGACCATTCAGCCGATCCTCCTCTACCGTCGCAGTCGGCAACTTGTACCATCGCCAACTTACAGAAAATGATTGCACCCAACATGCCTTCCGAGCACGCTCGTGCACTCTACCACGTTCTGATTTCCTACCAAGATATTTTTTACTTTAACGATCGTCCTTTGGCCCAAACAACAGCTGTCAAACAACGCATTAACACCGGCGATGCCCCTCCTATTCATCGCCGCCCGTATCGAGTATCACTGGCTGAGCGTCAACTTATTCACACCGAAGATCGCAAAATGCTTGCCAAGAACATTATTGAACCGTCATGTAGTCCATGGGCGTCACCTGTTGTGGTGGTAAAAAAAAGGATGGCTCATGGCGCTTTTGCGTGGATTATCGG
The DNA here is from genome assembly GCF_023375885.2 of Dermacentor andersoni. Classification (NCBI taxonomy): domain Eukaryota; kingdom Metazoa; phylum Arthropoda; class Arachnida; order Ixodida; family Ixodidae; genus Dermacentor; species Dermacentor andersoni. The sequence continues at coordinate 1,126,053 of NC_092822.1, forward strand.
CACCTTAACAGGGTTACCAAAAAGGACGTGTATCCCCTACCTCGGATTGATGACGCCCTTGACTGCCTCCACGGTGCTCGCTATTTCTCCTGTATTGACCTTCGCTCCGGCTATTGGCAGATTGCCGTGGATGATCTCGACCGCGAGAAGACTGCCTTTGTAACACCCGACGGTCTTTATCAATTCAAAGTGATGCCGTTCTGTCTATGTAACGCTCCTGCCACTTTTGAAAGCATGATGGACTCCCTTCTTCACGGTTTCAAATGGTCCACGTGCCTGTGCTACTTGGACGACGTTATAGTATTCTCCCCAACATTCGCTACGCACCTCGAGCGCCTCTCAGCAGTCATGACGTTTTTCGGCGAGCCGGTCTGCAACTCAACGCATCGAAGTGCCAATTTGGCCGTCGCCAGATTACAGTCCTTGGACATCTCGTTGACACGAACGGAGTGCAACCGGACCCAGGCAAGATCCATGCTCTTACGCACTTCCCTGTTCCAAAGTGTGTCAAGGATGTGCACAGCTTCATCGGCCTTTGCTCGCACTTCCGCCGTTTCGTGAAAAATTTTGCGGCCATAGCACGACCACTAACCGAGCTTTTGAATAAAGACGCCCATTTCCAGTGGGGCGATAAGGAGGCCTCTGCATTCTCGCTTCTAATCGACCTTCTCATAACGCCTCCTGTTCTGGCCCATTTCGATCCTTCTGCGCCTACCGAAGTCCGTACTTATGCCAGCGGTCACGGAATTGGCGCAGTACTGGCACAACGCCAGCGTGGCCACGACCGTGTTATCGCTTACGCCAGCAGGCTCCTCTCGCCCGCGGAGCGCAACTATTCCATCACTGAGCGTGAGTGTCTCGCCCTTGTTTGGGCAGTTGCGAAGTTCCGCCCATACTTATATGGCCGACCCTTTTCCGTTCTCACAGACCATCACGCGCTTTGCTGGTTATGCTCTTTGAAAGACCCTACAGGAAGACTTGGTCGCTGGGCCTTACGCCTCCAAGAATATTCGTTCTCTGTCACCTACAAATCTGGCCGACTACACAAGGACGCTGACTGCCTGTCTCGCTACCCTGTAGACGAGCCTGACGACGCCGACAGTAGTACCGCCGACGGCATTTTCTCTGTGTCTGCCTTCGCTAACATCGCAGATGAGCAGTACCGAGACCTATCGCTGCGAGTACTCATCGAGCGTCTGCGCTCTACACCTACCGACGCATCCGTTCGCCGATATGTCCTCCAGGGCGGCATTCTGTACCGAAGGAACTTCCTCCCTGATGGCTCTGATCTTCTTGTCGTGCCAAAACATCTACGACAGACTGTGCTCTTTGAGATGCATGACGCACCCACTGCAGGACATCTTGGGGTAACCCGCACGTACGACCGCGTCCGCCGCCGCTTCTATTGGCCTGGTCTCGCTCGCTCCGTCCGACGCTATGTTGCTGCCTGTGATCCCTGCCGTCGGAAAACACCTCAGGTGCTACCTTCCGGTCATCTACAGCCGATCACCCTCCCTGTGGAACCGTTCTTTCCTGTTGGATTAGACCTCCTCGGTCCCTTTTCCACGTCATCCTCTGGGAACAAATGGGTAGCCGTCGCAACTGATTACGCCACCCGATACGCTATCACGCGGGCTCTCCCTACCAGTTGCGCCACTGACGTCGCGGACTTTCTCTTGCGTGACATTATCTTAGTACATGGCGTCCCGCGACAGCTGCTTACTGACCGTGGTCGTAACTTCCTCTCGAAAGTTATTGCCGACATTGTGCGTTCCTGCTCTATTCAACACAAGCTGACCACCTCATACCATCCTCAAACCAATGGCCTGACAGAGTGGTAAAACCGTACTCTTACCGACATGCTGTCCAAGTACGTTTCGAAGGACCACCACGACTGGGACGTTGCCCTTCCTTACATCACATTTGCTTATAATTCTTCCCGGCATGACACCGCCGGATTTTCCCCATTTTATCTACTCTACGGTCACGAACCGACCTTGCCTCTTGACACGGTACTTCCTCCTGCTGCGATCTCAACAACCGAGTATGCGCGCGACGCCATCGCCCTCGCCGACCATGCACGCCAGCTTGCCCGTGCTCGACTGACGGACTCGCAAACCACGCAGCCGCGTCAGTACAACGCCCGCCACTGTGATGTACAGTTTTCGCCTGGTGCACTCGTGCTCCTGTGGTCGCCCTCTCATCACGTCGGACTTTCAGAAAAGCTCCTTTCGCGATACACAGGGCCCTACCGTGTGCTGCGCCAGGTGACGCCTGTGACGTACGAAATTGCTCCTGTGAGCTCAACCTCGTCATCTACTCTGGCATCTAGTGATGTCGTGCACATCAGCAGGCTCAAGACCTACTACACTGCTTCAGACTCCGGCCTTTAGTCGCTCCGGTACGGCGCTTTTGCCGCCGGGGGTAGTGCTACGGGATAGTATTTCCAAAGACGAAGAGCCGAGCAGTAAGAAGACGACGACGACGATTAGAAGCTAGCACGGGCTGTTGCCTCTTGGCCAAGCACAGCGTATTTTCTTGTAAATATACTTGTACATAGCTTTTCGTCTGCGTCTTCCTACGTAACAATATCTTGGTCTATTTGGAGCCTTCCTCCAGGTGCGACAGCTGCTAGTGGCACTTTTGCACTGGCAAGCGTCAGAGGCAAAAAGCATGGTCAAGCTGGTGAGTAGAGAGAAGCAGGGGCGTAGCCAGGGGGGGGGCTTATGGGGCTTCAGCCCCCCCCGAAATTTTTTCGTGCTGTCCATGCACCGCCGACGAAAGCAACCCCTGGGGCCGGAAATCACTCTGGATTTTGTCTAGAATGTCTTTTTGACGCTCGAAAAGATATTTAAACGCGAAGATAGCGAACTTGGGCTGGATTTAGCGGCAACGCCCATGCACCGAGAGTCACATAACGCCAAGCAGCCCCATCCGCTCTTCTCTGGCCGAGTGGATTTTCGCCTGGCAGAGTTTTGGACACTTTCTGGCTAGCAGACGAGAAAAAGAAACAATGGTCGCTGGCCGCAATCACTGTGAGGACTCGACGGATTGCACCGCGTTCGCTTTTGCAGAACTTCTCCGGAAAGTCTTGTCTCGCCGGTGCAGGATACCGTGCAGTATGCGTATGGTTGATTCTAAGTGGACCAAGCGTCTCATGTTTTCTTAGATATTCCTTCCATAACCCCATTAGGTGCCCAAAGTAGGCATTCGATTGTAGCGAACATACTTTCCTGTGCGTTTTTTCATTTCGGTGCCCCCGCCCCACAGAAGAAAAAAAAAAATACATTGTTGCGGCGCAGCGAATTGTCACATGGTGAAAGTTCGATTTTGTTACTTCTTTTGTGGAAAGTAATGAGCCACGGGAAACTTCGGTTGCCAGATACTCTTATTACATTATTGCGATAGCAATTCAATGGACACTCCAGGCGCATTCCTGCCGTCGCCCTCATGTTTCGTATAAAGTCCAAGGGTGATAACATCGTGACCGCGTGCCACATGCTGTATGTGCGAGTGAAAGCGTAGGGGGGGGGGGGGGGGGGGGAATGGCTGAGCCGATGATGGTGGCTCAGTCCTGTGTGCGCAAAGGAGAACAGCGGGGAGCAAGCGCGCCGCCTTCCGTCGGGCGCGATACATCGGGTGGAGTGGATGGAATTGGGGCGGAATCTAGGATTCTGTGAATCTGTGATCACGCAACATGTTTATTTGCCTTGTTTGACGCATTATATAAAGCGACTTTTTCTTAGATACGTAGATTTATTGGAGACATACGTATATTTAAATATCTTGTTGCGAGGTTTCATGTATACGTGCAGTGAACTTTGTTTCCAGTCACACTTTTTGCCCTCTATCAAGCTGTATCTTCGCATTTGTATATCCCATTGTATCTTCGCATTTCTAATGCACGAGTGCTAGTCGTAATAATGGTTCGGTTCATTATCTGTGAGGAATACGCGTAGCAGAGTGGCATCTCTCATTTACAAAAGTGGTATGCATGTGTAAGGATAAATGTTCTTTAATGCTCTCATACACTGGGTTGAACATGGTTACCTGACATAATGGACACCCCAAAAGCTGAACAGCACGGTATCGCGAAGTTTTTGACAGCTAAAGGTGTTCCCCAAAAGAAATTAATCACCGTATGGCTGCCGGGTACGTTGAACATTGCATTTCATTGGCCACAGTAAAGCGCGGGAACAAACGGTTCAAAGAAGAATGGGAAAGTTGCAAAGACATTCCAAGACCTGGCCAATGTCATCGTGCAATCACATCCCACACAATTTCAAAGGTTGATGAGCTGATGAGACAAGAATGGAGGACAAGCATCGATGAACTGGCAGAGCGTGTGAAAATCAGTCACGGCTCGGTTCACGCCATAATTCATGAGCACCTCGGTTATCGGCTCGTGTGTGCGCAATTGAAGCCCAAGATTTTGATCCACCGCCAGAAGACGGAGAAGTTTGGCGCTGCTTTGACTAATCTGATCCGGTATCACAATGAGGATGACAATTTCTTGTTTGCTATTGTGATCGGGGACGAACCATGGTGCCACTACTACGAGTCTGAAACACGACAGCAAAGCTTACAGTGGAAACATTCGATTTTACCACTGCCAAAGAACGCAAAGGCCGTCATTTGCGCCGGGAAGGTGTTGACTTTTTTTTCGATCGTCAGGGGCCATTACTTATAGAATTTGCTCAATCTTGAGAGACTATCAATTGTTTCCGATATTGTGAAACGCCGGAACCACTGCGTGTCGCAATCAAAAACAAACTACGTGGAAAATTGACGAATTGGGTCATCTTGTTCCACGACAATGCCCGTCCCCACGTCGCTGACGTGGTTAATACAAAACTGGCAAAGTTCAAGTGGGAAACCCTGGAACGTCCGTCACACAGCTCAGACCTGTCCCCTTGAGACTTCCACATTTTGGGGCAACCGAAAAACAGCTCAACGGAACTAGATTCGTGCCGGACGATGACGTGAAAGAGTCAGTTACAGACTTTTTGAAGCAGCAACCTAAGGAGTTTCATGAGACGGGAATCACGCGACTCGTTAGTCAATAGGGCAAATGTCTAAATTCTCATGAAGATTACTTTTTAATAATGTACCCCGTTTGTCATATATTCGCATTGGCTCACATTCATTTGACTCGCCCTCGTATAGCTTGCAGAACTCCAGCTTTTTATACGTGCTCTCTGTTGCGACTATAATTTCGGTGCAATTACTCACGATTAACGACCAGTGACAGCTGCTCCTGCGTAATACATTGGAACAAATGACAGCGTCATGGAGATTTTTCACTGGCCATTTCATATATACAAGAATGTAAACACGGTTCTTGAATGACTAAGTTTCATTAACAAATTTGTCCTCAACTTGTTCATTTCATGGCCTTCTCATTTTTCATATAAGCGGCATGCGCTGGTTTCCTGGTTTCGAACTGATATAGTTCTTAAGTTCGTGTGATATGTTCTTCACTTATTAAATAGACAAACACATGGAAGCGTTGATATCAGTTACTTTGGGCACAATTTTTGGCACATACGAGAATATTCTTTTATGAAAAAATACACATTTTACTTGTTTGGACAGTGCGTAGCGTTGAAGAATTCGTTTAGAGCATTTTTTGACAATGGTAATACAGTTATTATTCATGTACAGTGCAGTCCACTTATAACGATATCGCGAAAGACGAAAAATATGATCGTTATAACCGATGATCGCTATATCTGGACTGCAGTTATCCAAAAAAAAAAAAATTTAAACGCGTTTGCGCTCTTTACCTTTGCAGCTCTGAAGTCGAATTCGCTACTTGCTCTAAAGAATAGATGATGTATACAGTAGGCCGTGAAAAACACAAACTTTATTTCTAGCGCCAATGACCGTGTCAAGGATTAGGCGCGCCGAAATAGTCCGAAATCTGCACTTGCTTTTGCGGCAGCTTCAGCTTCACAACCGCAGTGTGCATGGATTCCAGCTGCTGCGCGAACACTGGCGGCAATCCTTTAGCATGCATAAAATCAATTAAGGAGTCGATCGACGACAGTGCACTTTGCGTGGACATCGTGGTCGGGGTCAAGGAGCCACTGTCGATCTCGTTGTCACTGTCGCTGATGCCGTCGCCACCGTCGCACTACTTTGCGTCTGTCGAGACGGCACATCTTCGGCGATCGCCTCGTCGGTGACCTCATCGCAGAACGAGGCAGCACTGTCTGCAGTCAAAAACTCCTCCTTCGACACACCACCTGTGTCACCAGTAGGAACGAGCTCCCAGAGCTCGGTTATGTCAGCGACTTCCACCGGGTCGGTCTCAGCGGGTTGGGGATGTTCGTCCTTACGCACAAAGCCCGCCTTCTTGAAGCAATTGGTGATGAACCACTGGTAAAGCACCTCTTCAACATCGGCGTACAAAGGGTATCTAACCCCTTTTCCGCTGATCGGAATGGCCGCTGATAGCTCCTGCCTTCACAATCGCGGTGCTCCCGGTTTTCAAGATGGTTGATATCGTTAACTGGACGAGCTCATACTTCTTCACGAGGGCGCTCACCTTGAAGCCGCATCGAGAGTCCTGCAAAATATCCATCTTCGTGTCAAGCGACACAGCTTTGCGCTTTGTCAGCGCCATCTTCGAACTGGGTTGAACCATAGGTTGAACTGTTGGTTGCACGCTGCTTCGGTGGCGTCAGCCTGCTATTGCGAGAGAGACGCGGGACGGGCGCCACCGCGCCGCTTTGCTTGTCGCTTCTTTTTTTCTTTCTCTCTCTTTCGGAGCGACTGTGGCCGACGCGCATGAAGCAGCTAGCGCCATCTCGTGGCGCGCTACGCCAACGTTGGCTGCGCCTATTCGTGCGCGGGCGGGGCGAGACGTGCTGCGCGGTAATGGCGGCAGATACGAACTTGCGGAGGTAAACATCGCCTCGTCTCGACATCGTTCGTTTCAGGGAACCAAGCAACGCAAACGTTACGATTATTTGGCACGGAAAACGCCGTCCAGACTGCAAAATTTTGATCGTTATATCCGATATGCGGTGAATAACCTATCATTATAAATGGTTTTTTTCCCCATAGACCTAATGCATAAAATGACACTCTCATGTCGACCCATCGTTATAACCGATATATCGTTATATGTGGTACAGTGGCGTAGCCAGAAATTTCGTTCGTGGGGGGCTCACTTTGCAGCTCGGTCTCCTGCTTATAGAATTAGTCGAGGGATCAATATATATATATATATATATATATATATATATATATATATGTGTGTGTGTGTGTGTGTGTGTGTGTGTGTGATTCAGCAACCTTGTTTACATTTTCGTGCATATGCAACGACCAGGGGAAAATCTCAATGATGCTGCCCTTTGTTAGAATGTATTCCGCAGGAGCAGCTGTCACCGGCTGTGTATTGCGAGTAATTGCTCCGAAATTATAGTCGCAACAGAGAGCACATGTAAAAAGCAGGAGTTCTGCAATATATACAAGGACTAGTCAAATGAAAGTGAGCCAATGGGAACATATGACAAACGGGGTACTTTATTTAAAAGTAGTCACCATGAGTATTTAGACACTTGTCCTACTAACGAGTCGCGTAATTCCCGTCTCATAAAACTCCTTGGGTTGCTGCCTCAAAAATCTGTAAATGAATACACGTCATCTTCCGACACGAATCTGGTTCCCTTGAGCAGATTTTTCAAATTTTACCAAATGTGGAAGACGCAAGGCAACAGGTCTGGGCTGCATGAGGGATTTTGCAGCGTTTCCCACTTGAACTTTGCCAGTTTTGTATTAACCACATCAGCGACGTGGGAACGGGTAATGTCGTGAAGCAAGATGTTCCCAATGCTCAATTTTCCACGTCGTTTGTTCTGGATTGCGACACGCAGCCGATCCGACCTTTCACAATATCTGAAACGATTTAGAGTCTCTCCAGGTTTAGAAAATTCGATCAATAATGGCCCCTAACGATCTAAAAAGAAGTCAACATTTTTCCGGCAGAAATGACGGCCTTTGTTTTCCTTGGGAGTGGTGAATTCAAATGTTTCCGCTGTAAGCTTTGCCGTAGTGTTTCAGGCTAATCGTAGCGGCACCATGAGTCATCCCCGCTCACAATTGCAGACAAAAAATCGTCACCCTCATCTGGGGTTCTTTGACGTGCACTTAAATCTAAGTACACGGGTGCTTTCGCATTTCGCCTCCACCGAAATGCAGCCGCCGTGACCTGGATTCGATCCCGCGACCTCGTGCTCAGCAGCCCAACACCATAGCCACTGAGCAACCACGGCCTTTTTAATTGTGTTGGGGGTGATTGCACGGTCGCTTTGGCCCGACCATGCATCGTCTTTGTAACTTTCATGTCCTTCTTTGAACAGTTTGCTACAACGCTTCACAGTGGCCAATGAAACGCAATGTTCAACGCATACGGCAGCCATACGGCGAATAATTTCTTTTTGGGAAACATCTTGGTTTGTCAAAAACCTCACGACACCAAGCTGTTCAACTTTTGGAGTGTCCATTATGTCACGCAACCATGTTCAACCCAGTGTATGAGAGCATTAAAGAACATTTAACCTCACCTCTGCATGTCACTTGTAAATGAGATGCGTATGTGCTACGCGCACACCTCGAAAATAATGAACCGAACCATTATTGCGCGGGGCGGGTTGTCTCACTTTCATTTGACTCGCCTTCGTACATTAGAACTGCGAAGATAAAATCGAATATACAAATGTGAAGATACAGCTTGATACAGGGCAAAAAATTGTCACTGGAAACAAAGTTCACTGCGCATATACACAAAACCTGGCAACAAGATGTTTAAATATACGTATAAGTCTCCAATAAATCTACGTACCTAAGAAAAAGTCACTATATATAATGCGTCAAACAAGGCAAGTAAACAGGTTGCGCAACCACAGATTCACAAATCACAGCACCCTCCCCCCCTCCCTCCACTCCGAAATTTTATCGCGTGCGACGGAAGGCGGCACGCTTCCTCCCCGCTTTTCTCCCTTGCGCACACAAGACTGAGCCACCATCGTCGGCTAACCCCCTCCCCCTTCCCCCCCACGCTTTCACTCGCACATAGAGCATGCGGCGCGCGGTCACGGTGTTATCGCCCTTGGCCTTTATTTATACGAACATGAGGGCAACGGCGGGAATGTGCCTGGAGTCTTCATATAGCTGCTGTTGCAATAATTTTATTGTATCCGGCAACTGAAGCGTACCGTGGCCCATTAATTTCCGCAAAAGAAGTAACAAAATCGAACTTTCACTATGCGACAATTCGCTGCGCCGCAACAATGTCTTCTTTTTTTCTTTTGTGGGGCGGGGGGCGGCGAAATAGAATAACGCAAAGGAAAGCATGTTGGCTACAATCGAATGCCTACTTTGGGCACCTAGTGTGGCTACCGAAGAAATATCGAAGAAAACGTGTGACGCTTGGTCCACAGAAAGCCATACGCATACTGCTCGGTATCCTACACCGGCGAGACAAAATTTTCCGGAGAGGTTGCGCTCAAGCGAACGCGTTGCAATCCGTCGAGTCCCCGCAGTGCTGGCGGCGAGCGACTATGCATTGTTTCTTTTTCTCGTCCGCTAGCCAGAAAGCGTCCAAAACTCTGCCAGGCGAAAATGCAGTCGGACAGAAAAAAACGAACGCGCATCCAAGTGCGCCGCGCGGTTGTCGATGCAGCACGAGAAAAACGCATGCGCTCTGGCTGGATCGGCAGCCCGCGGGTTGCGAGAACAAAAAATAAATAAATGAATAAATAAATAAAAAGGCTCAATGTATCCTCGCAAATAAAATTCTAGGTAGAAAAATAAATAAGAACTCAGTTACAATGGTGGCTTTAGTGTCTTGACATGGATGCTTTGGCGCAGGTGAAGAAAAAATGTTCATATTCTTTTCTGTGACCTGACGGCACAAATGAACCACCACAACGCTTTGTCATTGCACCTCGCTGCGTGCTTTATCAACTTGTCTGATAGTATGTTGATTTGGCTTGTCTCGTTGTATGGCCCGATGTACGACTTTAGAAAAGTCGATGCACCTTTGGCGTCAAATTTTTACAACAGCATTAAACCCACAAAGTTCCGGAATTGAAAATCTAAAGCACGACTTTGGAAATGTCAATGCACCTTTCCCATCAAAATGTTATGAGAACTTTATACCCACAAAGTTTCAGAATTGAAATCCAAGCGCTACGTAGATTCCGCGGCCTCCGCGAGATGTCGAGACGAGCCCGCTCGCCATCGAAACGCCCTTGAAATTTTGTGCTCGGTGGGGCTCCTTGCGTTACGATATGTGACTCCCGATGCATGGGCGTTTCTGCAATATCCAGCCCGATTTCGCAATGTTTGCGCTAAAATGTATTTTCGAGCGTGAATTAAGGACATTCTAGACAAAATCAAGCATGATTTCCGGCGCCGGGAGTTGTTTTGGTCGGCGGCGCATGACAGCACGAAAAAATTTCGGGGGGGGGCTGAAGCCCCATAAGCCCCCCCCCTGGCTACGCCCCTGATGTGGTATCGTTATAAGTGGACTGCACTGTATTTGATCCCTCGACAAATTGTTTAAGAGGAAGCTTTAGCTGGGGTCCACTCCTTACAATACATGTAAAACGCAGAAACGCTTTTCTGAGATAATCCTGCTAATTGCTTTTAATGAAATTTGTTGCATTTGAGAGAGAGGGTAAATTATAGTGTCTGTTGGACGCGGAATTTCGAGTTACGGCCTGAATTTTGTATAAAATGTTTTGAAATTTTGAAATTTCGAAAATATAGAAGCACGACGTTTACAAAATAATAGCTATGTACCAAGAACAGATATCTCGGTTCTGTAAACGGCAACTATTAGGAAAGTCAATGGGGACAAATTTGGTGTGTCAATTTGTATCTTGCGTGAATTGGTTACGTTGTGTACAAGGGTTCTGCAAAAGTCATATTTCCATAATACAATTTTTTTTTAGATTCATGTTTAACATATCTATATTGTCCGCTGTAGATGTACTATTAGATGCAATTCACAGAATTGTGATATTGCTTTTCATTCTTGAGTTACTGAATTTTAAACTTGATAGTTCCGTTTTCTGAAAATTTGCGATTTTGGCCAATTTTTAATACAGAATTGACCGCCTAAATGAAAAATTCGACACCAATAGTCACTAGAATTTAAGTTTTTCTTTTAAATTCAACAGACACCGTCAAATTTGGTGCAGTTGTTGCGAGCAAAAACGAATTACCCTTCTACATGTATTTCAATAGCAGCACACGAGCTAAAGCTTCCTCTTAAGGAGGAGGCCGAGCTGCAACATGAGCCTCCCCCGAACGAAATTTCTGGCTACGCCACTGGAGAGAAGGGCGAGTCCACAGGCTGGAAAACCTGTTGTTCCATTTTCCAGGCAAGCAGCATGCTTGAAAGCAGTCGAGCAGGTGAGCTTTTAGAAAGCGAACCCATGACCCCAACCCGAGCAGTGTTGCAGCAATGGCTGCAGTGTTGAGCGGGGACGAGACCAGACTCCTTTTTGGGAGAACTGGAATTGCTTTCAGCAGCCAAGAGCTATTAAAAGCCCGGGAAATTTATCCATTCTCAGGGAGAGAAAGTGCCGAGACACTGCTTGTATTGCGGTGGGCACAGGGGGGGGCGGTATCAGCGTTTCACTGGGTCCCCCACGGATTCAGATTTGCTGGGTCATGATGGGCTCCTGCATAGCCGCTAGTGAGGAATCCGTGGACCCATTCACAATGGTTATCCCCAAATGTCTGAGAAGCACAGTGTTGCGATTCTCTCATGACAAACCCCTGGCTGGTTCCTTAAGCGGTTCCAGAGTTTTTGAACGTTGAGACAGGTCATGACCTGGCCTGTCATGAATCACTATGTTTTCTTTCATTAGTGCCATTCTTTCCATGCCTGTCAAATGAGGAAGTCACGGAGCATCAAGCCACTTGGCATGATGAAACCAATTACAGTGAGTGTCCGTGGATACCTATGAGCTTGCGTCAGTGCCCAGTGGCATTACGCGCAAGCAACAGGGCGCACCCAGGCCGTCGGACTGCATTTGGACCATGCACCAGTAGAACCTGTGGAAGTGGTCACCTCTGTGATTTTGCACCTCCGTGGCTACCTACGAGCTTGCGCCAGTGCCCAGTGGCAATGTGCACAAGCAACGGGGCACACTTGGGATGTCAGACAACATGCGGACCATACACCGGTACAACCCGAGGAAGCAGTCACCTCTGTGAATTCGCACCTGATGGCAGAGTTCTTTCCGCAACTTAAAGCCCTTAGTATCATGCTCCTCTCAGTGGGCTAGCTTCTTTGCAGCCAGTGCACAATAAGAAGCCGGTCCCAGCCACACTTGCTGCTAGTCTTGTTTCTGTAGTATTTTAGCACTGTGCATGTCCTTTTTCTTTTTGTTTGAGTGAACATGCCGAGTGTAATTATGTTGCAATATATGAAAGTGTTTAATTTTCACACATAGTGCTGTATAGTTAAATTTATTAGGTTTTCTTTTTTTTTTCCACACTTGTGCATAGACCTTCAACATTTTGGTGTGTCTTGCCTTTCTTTATACTTCTTTTTTTCTTTGCGGAGAAAGGGTATGTCATTTTCAAGGTCGTGAAGCACAACGGCACAGTGGTGCCATTAAGCCCCATTTGTGACCCATTTGTGTTAGGAAGATTGTGCACCGGCAACTTCGAAGTGGGTAAGGAGAAGGCCTCGTTTGATTAAAGAGTGTTTCAGGAAAAGGTGACTTCACGCTCCACTTGTGAGCTCCCACACCACACAGGCATGACTGCAAAATTTGGCTCAGATGTTCCCAGCAGCGTATGCTATCTGCAGACTGCTTTTTCATCAAGCCTGATGGGTGGTTCAGGGTCCCTCCCTTAAAGGGACTGACAACTGGCCAACATGTGTTGTGAGACACTGATGGAAATGAAATGACCATGATTTACAGTGATAGAATCCAGCACGCTGTTCGCGATTTAAGTACGAATTATAATTTTAAATGAGCAAAGAAAGTCTCAAAAACTATAAGTGGCGAGGCCTGGCAATGAAATCTTGGTACTTTGGATGTAGTCTATGAGATCACTGTACTTAAGTCGGCTGTTATTGGGTACAACCTAATTATTTCTTAATATTGCACTTGCTATATTATTAGACACTTGTGCTTCATTCTATGCTTCGGAAATCAAAATCGCACGCATGATTATGGCAACATGTTGAACTGCGTATCAAGTGTAAAAGTGTCATTAAGAAGGGTGTCATTAAGGTGTAGGGTTGGGTTTGTTGGTAAAACATGGTTTAAAGTTAGAATAACAGTGCAAGGACAGCAGAGGGGACAGAAGAGAGAACAGACCGCTAACTTCCAACAGTTTACTCTCTTTTCAGAAAGCACAGCAAGTTAATAGCCACACATTATCACACTAACCATGCGCAGAATGCCACGACAAAGCCACAACGGGCCCTTCTCAATGCCTAGCGCTTCAGCCACATGCTCCTCATGCTCCGCTTCAGCCACATCCTCCTTTCTATTCCTCATGCGAACTTTCAATGTACCATGCCACCTATTACATTTTTTCCATCCGGCATTACATCCCTCATTGAAAATATCAAACTTTCATCGGCAGCTGGTGTGGACGAGATTACGTCTAAACTTCTAAAAAACACTAAACATATTTGTGCAGCATATCTGTCTTCTATTTTCACAGTCAGTTTTCACAGGCGTGCTGCCTCCAGATTGGAAGCACGGAAAGGTCGTTCCAGTTCACAAATCGGGCAACAAACACTCCCCATTAAATTATCGCCCCATCTCATTAACCAGTGTACCCTGCAAAATCCTTGAACATATCATCTACACACATATCATGGACTTCCTTGATGCCAACCATTTTTTTCATCCTGCGCAGCATGGTTTCAGAAAAGGTTTTTCCTGCGAAACGCAGCTAGCTATGTTCGTACACAACCTGCATGTAAACCTCGACTCTAACTTCCAGACTGACGCCATCTTCCTAGATTTCGCCAAAGCTTTTGACAAAGTTCCTCATGAGCGTCTACTACTAAAACTTGCCGCATTACATCTGAATACCAATATCTTAGCATGGCTTAAAGAATTCTTAAGTAACCGTTCACAATCAGTCTTTGTCAACAATCAAGCATCTAACTCTACCCCTGTAACCTCAGGCGTACCCCAAGGGTCAGTCCTTGGTCCACTACTATTTCTAATTTACATTAATGACCTACCAATGCATGTATCTTCTAACATCCATATGTTTGCAGACGATTGTGTAATTTATCGTAAAATTAACAGCGTTTCCGATAAGACGTCCCTTCAAAACGACCTGCGAAGTGTACAGGAATGGTGTAACCTTTGGCTAATGGGACTAAACCCTAACAAATGTAAGACTGTCTCCTTCCACCGCCGCAGAAATCCACTTGTTTTCTTGTACCAAATTGCTGACGTCAACCTTGAATTAGTTTTTTCCTACAAATATCTCGGAGTAACCCTTTGTAGTGATTTAACCTGGGAAACGCACATTATGAACATCATTTCATCTGCTAACAAAACACTCGGGTTTTTAAAACGCCACTTGCGCCATGCCCCTCAACATGTAAAATTACTAGCCTATCAGTCTCTCATCAGGGCGAAATTAGAATATGCATCCCCCATTTGGAACCCTCATCAAGTATATCTCATCAATCAACTGGAATCGCTCCAAAATCGAGCTGCAAGATTTATTCATTCTAAGTACTCCTACAACATCAGTATATCGGCACTAAAAACAGAATCTGGCTTATCATTGCTCGCATCTCGCCGCCGCATTGCTAGTCTGTCTTTTTCACAAGTTCTTTTACAGCTCACTTGGCAAAGCACCATACATTCTCCTCCCGGCACGCATATCCAGCCGCATCGGTCACGCGCAACAAATCACGCGCCCACGTACACGCACTGTCACTTTTTCGTCTTCATTCTTTTTTCGAGCAGCAACAGACTGGAACGGCCTTTCCAACGAAATCACAGTCATAACCTGTCCTAGCATATTTTTAAACACCGTAACAAATTATCTTACCCTGTAATAAAAATATGGCCTTCAATTTTTTATGTATGTATGTACCCACCCCTTATGTAATACCCCTTCAATGGGGCCTTTAAGGAAATAAAATGAAATGAAATGCTATCATCAACATCATTGCACTTGCCACCTGCCGAGCGTGCACGCTTTCCTTCTGTATCTGAAAAAAAAAAGTGCTTTCTGACGACGTTCGGCAGCTTTTCGGTGGCTTCACTTCTTGTGCCTATGAGGCAGCAATCGCCCAATTGCGTGCTTCACAACCCGAAAAACTTGCACTTCCCCAGCCCTTGACTGACGTGCTTTCTCTGGGACCTAAGTTCGCAGTTGAGCCGAAGCGTTCCCCGCCAGAGCTCCTGGCTACCGTCAGATAAGTCTCCCAGCGTGCTTCTGAGCACGAGCATAAGCGATGCATAGCAGACGATGTTGACGTCCTGAGCTGCCGTAAGCCAAGTTTTTCAAAACTACCTGTAAAATGTGTTACTTGTTTTCTAAAAGAACATTCCCTGTGTGTTCTCCCTGCAGACAAAGAGGGTGGCTTTGCAGTCATGTCTGTTAAGCTGTTTCAGGATAAAGCGATGAGCAAAACGAGAACAAGGTGAAAGCAGAAGCCTGTTTTCACCTTGGAAAGCAGAAGCCTGTTTTCACCTTGTTCTCGTTTTGCTCATCGTCCTGAATTTCCATCTCCCACCTTCCCCGTGTTTTCTCTGGATCAGGATAAGGCGCAACACAAGGCTTTTTTTTTTTTTCCTTTTTTTGATTGTCACAACATGGTGTCCATGAAAAAGATCAAAAGCAAAGCCAATGGCATTTGTCATAGATTAAACCTCAAATCTATTCTTAAGGGCATGTCCAACTCAAAAAATGTTTCTCTTGAAGTTTTCTTCACTGCAAAAACCCATAAATTTCAAATGCCTTTTAGGCTTATCGCTTCAGAAAATGGCATCTGGCAAAAATGTGTCGCTCTTTTCTTACAGAAAAACCTAAATTGTTTAAAACTGGACGATCCGTTTCTTGTAGAAAAACTCTGGTGCAGTCCAGCAATTTGTCAGCTCACGATGCAATGAAAACCTGTTTGCCTTTTCAGTTGATGTTAAGGACCTTTATTATTCTATACCACATGTTTCACTACTTCACTGCATTGATGAATGCGTTGATGAATTTGGCCCTTAAAAGTTCCAGACTCAGTCTGGTATCAGTATCAATGGTTTTTTAGAATTACTTCGCTCTTATCTACAGTCGACTTACATCCACTCGGATAGTAAACCTCACCTCCAAGAAGAAGGCATTTTCATTGGATCAGGCATCGCTCCCATATTAAGTGACTGGTTTTTAGCAAAACTTGACAGATCTGTGTCGGATGCTTTTATCAGCACTAATGTCTTAGTTGCTTTTAGATACGGGGATGACTTTCTCATTTTTCTTGACAGTGATGCCAGTTCGTACGAGTCTGATGCTTTTCTAGTTCTGGGTACAGTGCGCAAATGTTTTAAACTACCAGAACCAACCCGTGAATTTTCCGAGGATGGCGTAATAATGTTCCTAGAGGTTAAGCTATTTTTACACGAAAACCGTGCTTGTTGAATGTACTACCCACGTGGCAACAAGCCACTTATTCCATTCAACTTCACGCACTCTAACCTTATAAAATGTGGCATTATTACGTCATGTTTCAAAAATGCTTTAACAAACTCCTGTAAACATAAAATGATTGAAAGCTTTAGTGAGCAGTCTGAACAGTTAACTTGCTCAGTGTTTTAACGTCAAATTTGTCTTCTCTGCCCATGAAAAATTAGGCAACCTGTGCAAAATAACCGTCCCCGCATCTCGGCCCAAACGAGGGTGCCTTGTCACACAGAAGAATAAATTCATAGATTTCACAAAACAATGTGGTGTCTCGGATCCCCTTGTCCTGTGGTAAATATTACATCGGACAGACAGGTCGCTGCGTTAATGAAAGACTGAAAGAGCACAAGTACAATGTTGAATGCGCTAAACAGGGTTGGCTTTCTGCCCACTGCTGCATGTGTGGATGTAAGCCAAGAGACAAAAACTGTAGCACCATGGCAAAACACAGTGATTGTGTCATGCATGAAATAATCGAAGCAGGAAAAATTCTATGTTTAAAAGATGAGTGCGTCCGTACCTCCTCTGTCGCGTTAACTGACAAGGTCAGACACCTCGGGCTATCGATGCCACGTTGAATTTTTGTATGGCTTTGTTGCGGCATTCTGCGCCTGGTTGGTGTGATAATGTGTGGCTATAAAACTTTCTATACTTTCTGAAAAGAAAATAAACTGTTGAAGTTAGCGTTCTGTTCCCTCTCCTGTCCCCACTGCTGTCCTTGCGCTGCTATTCAAACTTTAAAGTAAAAGTGTCGTTTTCTTTTCTATCCAATTGGTTTCGCTTTGACTAGATAAATACCAAAGCAGTTGGACAGGAAACCACGATAACATGTAGCTATTATCGCAGAAATAATTTTACACTTTGGAAAACATGAATCTCAGGAACATCAACTTTATAAACAAAATCACACTTTGTTACAGCATGGCCACACTTGTTGCATGCCTCCCCCTAATGCCAGTGTATAATCGCTATCGTGTTCACCTATCACTGTTTTCAGGGTTTTCAGCATGCTTTCAGTGAACAACTACATCCTCACTGCAGATCAAAAAGATCTGATAAAAGATGTTCCCCAGCATTTCCCGAGTTACCATTTCATGATTACACTCTGACTGGTAGGTGTGCCATTGCATTAAAAAAGATCAGTACCATGAAAATTGGTTGTCAGTCCCTTTAAGGCTTAAGTACGTGAATTCAGTGTGTCTACCAAGGTGACATTTCCAAACTCCCTAAGTGTTCCAGGTTTCCCCTGAGTGCCTTTGCAAAATTGCCTAAGTGACACAAAACTTTGTTTTATGTCAAGATGGGCTGACACCATATTACCCAATGCTGTCACTCTCTAGTAAGCATGTTAAAAAAAATGACTTAATCCAGTTTGAATAGTAAGGAGTAGCGTCTATTTTATTCAAAAAGAAAACAGGAGAGAGGGGTTAGTAAGATGCGCAGCAAATAAAATATCATTAAGAAAAAGACAGTCAAACCTATTGCAAATCGAGTCAAACATTTTCAAATACGAATAAAAAGAAGATGTATACAAAAGCAAATATTTTCAAATGTGAGCTATTTCTATCAACTGATCGCAAGCGCATTGGTATGAGGCCTGAACTCTGTCACATCTGAGATTCTCTCTCAGCAGCTGGAAACTCAACCTCAAGTGTCCTGACGTACTCTCAGCCTGCGCACAACACCTCAGTGTTGTGGTTCACTGCTTTAAAGAGTTTATTTTGGTATGACTGAGAAACACCTGCATCTCGGCATCAGCCAACACTTTGTTTTTTGAGCTGAAGCTCCTTCAAAGGAGCAGCGGCATGCTTCCTTTCTTGTTCATTCATCAATGCGTTCGTCCTTTCTGTTCTCGTCCTCCTTCCGCTGCGCGCTCACCCCATGGACCATTTGAAACATCCTGTTGGTCAGTTGTGCAGCCAACGTCTGATTTTTTGGACTTCCTATGAATCACAAACGTGTCTGAAAAAATGATCACGTCTTTTAGTGCCCTTAGGGGCTCAAATCGCCACAGGCACGTCCGGACACGCTCTGAAGGCCTGCCAGTACACTTATTAGGCATTTGGGTGCTCGCACTGTGACAGGGCACGGCGGGTGCACACATGTATAACTAAGAATTACATACTGTGTCCTGTGACAATCGTCCCTTCCCACTTTTGGTATGCTTAATCGTGTAATACTGCTGTATTGAGGCGTAGACAACTTTTGGAAGCCAGCGTTAGGCAACGCGTCATGCTTTCCAAGCTCCGAAGCGAATTGCAAGGATTAGAAAGGCGGAGTCAGTGCTATTGCCGACAGCGGCAAATTCTTTCAATGAAAAATACAGCACCGCACGATAAGAAGCTTAACAGCGAACGTCGAAGCAGCTAGGCGTAGAGTTGCCGCGGTGGTGGCTATGGCTGCCAGCGGATTTGCGTGCGAGAGTGCCGGTTCGAGGCAGCAAGATAATAAAAATGGCAGCAGTGGTGGCTTTGATAATGCCGTTTCGGACCTGCGATCAAGGCAAAAAGTCCGGAAAATGAGACAGCAAAGCGTTCTTGTGTCGGAAATGTCACACGTTCTTATACATTGACTTCACATTTCTCTATGTTGACTCTACGAAGCCGTCCGAATTATCGGGCATGTCTGAAAAATCGGGCGTCCGGAAAATCGGTCGTTGACTTGCAACTCCTCCAGCCGGCGACACACTGTAAACACGATTCAGTACAATTCCTCTCTGTTACTTGAGCCAGCATTAGCGCAAGTTTCGTTCCCTTTCATTAAATTACAGCTAATTTTTCCTGACAGAAGCACAAAAGGGTTGAAATCTGGGCCAGTTGGTACATACTTGAACGAAAAAACCAGTCAAAAACACAAAGGACAAGAGGAGAGGTTCACGCCACAATGACTGGACTATCAACTGAGGTTTATTAGAATCGGTGTAGTCCCAGCAAGACAGCACCTTTTCTAGGTCGGTCACGATAGAAGCGTTTCTTGTCTTTTCATGCTATGTGATTAGCGATGATGCAGTTGCGCATGCTCTGCTGGCCTTGCTGGGACTACACAGATTCTAATAAACCTCAGTTGATAGTCCAGTCGTTGTGGTGTGAACCTCTCCTCTTGTCCTTTGTGTTTTTGACTGGTTTTTTCGTTCAAGAAGCACAAATTTCCTGAGTTTTCTTTGAGTATTTCAAGACTATTCAAAATTCTGAAAATTCCCGGTTTTTCCAGTTGGTATACACCTTGTGAATTATAGATGTCTGTCTGCCAGTCTGTCTCCCATCTGGCAGAATCTGTGACACAGTGTCACTGGCCATAGAAAGTTAACTACATTACACCTAAATGTGAAGAAAAAGAAGAATGTGTTTAACTAAGTCTGCAAAATTTTTCTGCAGAACTTACTGATATTACCTCTCTGCAATGAAACAGGTTGCAGGAGCATTAGCATTCACTTTCTGTGAATGCTGATGTAGCTGTGGCTTTTAGGTTCAAAGCAAAAGAATGGCAAGTGATGAAATGTGGAAAATATTTACTCATAATTGGCATTCTTCCAGCTACTACTGCTGGGTCATACAGTAGAATCTCGTTAATTTGAACTCCAAGGGGACTGCAAATATATTCGAACAAAACGGAGTTCGAACTAAGGAGAGCCCCTATGAGTAAAGCACCCAATCAATTGTGCGACACCGCACGAAAACGTGGCTCTTGTGATGACGGCCTGGGTTGCTGGAGCACTCCATTCTACTGCAGCATCATGTCGCTGCATCCTGAAGTCATTGCTGGCAAGCGGAGCCATAATGGTGCAACATAGGGCCTCCAGGAACAGCAGTTATGGTTGTCACAGAGGTTATGCATGTCCTTGCAGAGCTCGCCAATTGCTTGCTGCCGCTTTTCCTCCTGTGTTTGCACATTCTTTTATCAGCACAGCAAGCACTGGGTTTGTAAATGTCTTTTTTTCTCTTCTTTTCTTTCTTTCATTTCTTCTTTCTGCACATCTTGGTTCATGCACAACGATTAGAACAACGCCGGGCTTCTTCAGGTTGAGCACATTGGGAATATTGGCTGTATTCTTGCCCTTTGGCGCCCTTTTGCGGAGTGAAATTTGAAAACAATGGTGGCTGCATTCGTCACAGAAAATTACATTTTTTTTTTTCTTCAGTGAAACCTGGTGACCGCTTTTCGGGCTGATGCAGCATGAACGGAGTCCTGTGCAACCCACCAAGCACAGTGCAGATGCTCCTTCAGGCCTTCTCATCCTCGTCTGTTTCGAAATACCTCGATATTAAAACATATTATTCTTTATTTATTTATTTTTATTTAATACATACTGCGGACTCAAAGTCAATGCAGGGTGGATAATACAATATTAGGTCACAAGAAGTAAAACAATGTCAATACAACAAAATGCTGCAACAATATGGCAATAATGCTGATACACAAAGTAAACAGTCGTGATACAAGTTTCATAAAGGCAAGTCATTCCAGTCATTAATGGTGCGTGAAAAGAAGGAGTATTTAAATAGGTTGGTTCGGGAAAAATAGGGGGTCAGCGCATTTTGGCGATGTTGGTGAGTAGGTCTCGTTGCTAGTGGACTTACATACAATGCTGGGTCGAGTGCCAATTTGTTATTAAGTAACTGAGAAAGAAAGTCAAGCCATAATTTTTTTCGATGCGATTCAAGTGTAGGAATATTATTAGACCTCATTAGTTCTGTTGGCGAGTCGAATGTCGAAAATTTGTTGTAAACAAACCAGATAGCCTGTCTGGATTCGTTCAAGTTTCTTTATGTTACATTGAGTGTACGGATCCAAAATAATACAGGCGTACTCGAGCTTCGGTCAAATTAAAGGACCCCTGAAACAGTTCGGACAAATTTTGTAAACGCGTAGGGTACAACTTACGTAGAACATTCGCATCACAATTTAAGTGAAGCGTTATGTATTAATGGAGCTACAAGCGATTACAAGTTACCCTGCTCCCTAGCCATGCTTTTCCTCCTCAACTCATTCGCCGAGCGATCAGGACTAAGCTCCGCCTTCACTGGTTCTGCGTCACGATGCGACATCACATCGTCCACTTCCAGTTGTTTTGGAGCCCACCCACACCAGCGCGGAACGTCTCCGCTAGCGGCTTGGCCATCAACCCTAAGCAAGAGCAATCGAAGCACCATGCGTTGCGAGCATTCTGTATTCCGGTAATCACACACTAGCAGAACGTTTCGACGGAACGGTGAAGGCATAAACTCAAGCTGATGAAGGAACTTTAGCGTAGACGTTTGTGAGCTGCCTGATCCATCTCCACAGTCCAGCCACCCGTTGGCGCAGAGCTTAACCTGCCAAAGAAAGAGCTAATATTGCTCTTACCAAGTGTAAAACATTTGAAACATTTACAAAAACAATGTGTTAACGATTACACTCCTGAGAAAAATTTACACGAGCAGCAAAGAATACATTTTGTTACTGCTACTGTGTGTGGTTGAGTTCTATGCCACCAGGTGGTTGCACCGTGCAGACAATTCACATTTGCACCGTGCAGACCATCCCCTGAAACGACACGTAAGGGGACTCGGCCAGGCCCTATCCCCTTGCGCTTGCGTTTACCCTAACACCAGACTCGCAAAACGCTATTGCGTTAGTAATCTTCTGTTGTAAAGCGACGGCCGCTATCACGCAAACCCTGGCGCCCATCGGATAGCAGCTGTCCAATGCGCTGCAGCCAGTCCGCTCGTCTACTGGCTTGCAGAAGGACATGACATTGCAGCTTGACATATTGCCAGTCACTACGTTTGCAGTCCACAACGCAACAAAGTCGAATCATAGCGCTCGAGAAAAGACAGACCGACACTGACTGCGGAGCTCTCGTCAAAGACGGAGCACGTTGTAACACAAGCAGACAACACTTGCTGTGTGCCGGAAGTGCTTAAGTGTACTGAAAAATTGTTCTTGTGCATTATCTTTATGTTACTTTCTTTTTATAAAAACAAATTAACTAACATTCCAACTATTACAAACATCATTTGTTTACCATAAAGTTGGAAAAATTATCAATCACGCGCCCTGATCAGCCAATTGGATAGCTCGCCCCACTGACGTCATATGGGCGATTTCTGTCATATGGGCAGGGGCGGCTTAACATTCCGCCGTGCAGTGTGCTGCGATCGGCAGCGATGTGCATTTTTAAAACCTTATAATAAATTACACGCTTTATGCGGAGCACTTAGATGTGTCAATTAATGATCAGAAGGACTTACTTTATCGACTTAGTACGTTTGTAGAAAATCGTCAAAATCGTTTCAGGGTCCCTTTAAGTAGTAATAAGCAAGCAGTTTAACAGAGGATGGGGTGTGCTTAAGCTTGTATTTGAGAAAGCACAGTTTATGGAAAGCAGAGAAAGATATATTTTGCATGTGAAGGCGCCAGGACAGGTTGCTGCAAAGGGTGACAGCTAAATATATATAGTTAGAAATGTGTTTAAGTGCAGAGGAGCCTAGCATATTGTTACGGGGTTAAAAACAGTCAGACGTATATTTACAGAATATTTACATTAACTGTAGCAGCTGACAAGATGGTAGACAGCACGCGAAGTCCAGAGCGTCGTCTTCTTCCGATCAAGCTGAAAACATCTTCTTCGTCAGCGTGTCACCTGACCCCCGGCAGCTGAAGCACCGGCTTGGTGCTGGTTAGGAGGCGGGCGA
Source organism: Dermacentor andersoni (assembly GCF_023375885.2). Classification (NCBI taxonomy): domain Eukaryota; kingdom Metazoa; phylum Arthropoda; class Arachnida; order Ixodida; family Ixodidae; genus Dermacentor; species Dermacentor andersoni. The sequence continues at coordinate 1,149,422 of NC_092822.1, forward strand.
GTGATACAACTCAAGACGCGCGACGTGGACCACGTCGGAGTGATGCTGAGCCATGGCTGGCGCAAGTGGGGTGATTTCGTAAGTGACGTCAGTTACTTGACGCAAGACCCGGCAAGGGCCAGAGTAGCATGAAAGTAACTTCTCCGAGAGGCCAACGCATCGCAACTGCGACCAAAGGAGAACCAGGGCACCCGGTGCGTAATGGCCGTCACGATGGCGGGCGTCATATTAGCGCCACTGATTTTCCTGAGACTCCACAAGTCGACATCGGGCAATATGGCGTGCTTCTTGTGCTTTGAGTATGGCTTCACGGGCGTACTAAGATGTGGGATTCAGACTAGCAGGCAGAACGGTGTCGAAAGGTAGCGTAGGGTCGCGGCCAAACAAGAGGAAGAATGGAGAGAAACCTGTGGTATCATCGCGAGACGAATTATAGGCGAAAGTAACGAACGGCAGCGCAATGTCCCAGTCGCGGTGGTCAGCGGAGACATATATGGACAGCATGTCAGTAACGGTGCAGTTAAGGCGCTCGGTTAGACCGTTCGTTTGTGGATGGTAAGCAGTAGCAAGTTTGTGTTTAGTTGTGCATGAGTGTAGAATGTCATTGACAACTTTAGAAAGAAAGTAGCGGCCTCAGTCGGTGAGGAGCTGTCAAAGGGCACCGTAGTGAAGGATGACATTATCTAGGAGGAAGTCAGCGACATCAGTTGCACAGCTTGTTGGAAGAGCACGTGTGATTGCATATCGGGTGGCGTAGTCTGTTGCTACAGCAATCCACTTGTTTCCCAAAGCAGACGTAGGAAAAGGGCCTAAAAGATCAACACCTACACGGAAGAATGGTTCTGATGGTACGTCACGTGGTTGAAGGCGACCAGCAGGGAGTGTGGTTGGCTTTTTGCGTCGTTAACAAAGGTCACACGTGGCGACATAATGGCAGACGTCATGGTATAGACCAGGCCAAAAGAAGCGTCGACGAACGCGGTCATAAGTCCGTGACACGCCAAGGTGACTGGCAGTTGGTACATAATGAAGCTCGGCGAGAACAGTCTGACGCAAATGCTCAGGCACAACGAAGAGTCGAGCAGAGCCGTCCAGCGCATGTTAGACCAGTACGATATACCATCTTGGAGTTCAAACATGCGAAGGGAAGGATTGGCCATCGTTGAAGTGAACCGTTGAATAAGGTGTTGTAAGGAGGCATCCCGACATTGTTCGACTCCAATATCACGAAAAGCAGCCAGAGAGAGAATGGTGACAGGTATGCCGGTCGCAGAAACTTCAGGAAGGTCGACAATATAACTATAAAGGAGAGATGTTTTCTTGCGGGAAATGGGAAGAAAAACACTTTTTTCAACATTCAAAGTCATCCCCCATTGAGTGCAGCAACAGAAAATTTTACTGAGGCTATCATTCAGATCATCTTGGTCACTAGTGTGGATAATTTCTTTAAACAAAACACACTCGTCTGCAAATAGTCTTATTTGAGCATTCGGCTTTACAACATCAACAGTGTCATTCACATACAGGAGGAACAACAAAGGGCCCAGTACACTTCCCTGTAGTACCCCAGATGTCACTGGAAGACAGGCTGAGTAATGCCCACCTATATCCACGAACTGTTTGCGATTGCTTAAGTATTCAGCGATCCAAGAAGCAAGTACTTCTGGTATGCCATGGCTTTTAGTTTAAATATTAGTTTGGAATGAGGTGCCTTATCAAAGGCTTTACTAAAATCCAAAAAATTAAATCAATTTGATTGTTATTTTCAACAGAAGAAACAAAAGTGTGAATGACCGTGATTAATTCTGTTACTGTAGAATATCCCTTTCTGAAACCATGTTGAGAGTTGGTTAGAATTTTGTTCTCCTCAAGAATATCATGGAGGGCTTTTGCAATAATATGCTCAATTAGTTTACAGCAACTTGATGTTAGTGAGATCGGGCGATAGTTTTCTAAAAGTAGTCGGTCACCTTTTTCAAAAATGGGCACCACACAAGCTGTCCTCCAGTCCTTCGGCAAACTTGAACACGACAAGGAAGCATGAAATATGATGACAAGGTACTTTGCTAGAGGTTCGGCATACCGGCGAAGAAAAACATTTGGTATGTTATCGGGTCCAGAAGAAGTCTTAGTTTTCAAGTTAAGTAGCATTGTGAGCACTCCAGGGTAACTAATAATATTTGAAGAAGCTTGTAATCACAGTGTCTGTGGCAGAGGGAAGGCCATCGGTTTCAGCAGAAAATATGCTGTTGAAGTATATATTGAATTGTTCGGTAATGCCTCTTTGTTCGTTAATAATGATGCCGTTAGCAAAAATCTGTGAAACTGGTTTCTTTTTCTCACTCAAGTAGTTCAAAAATTTAGTTTGGTCGGTTTTAATAAAGCTTAGTAGCATTGTACCGACATATTGTTCCTTTGAATGGTGCAATGCTCTTGCAAGGCTTCCGTTAAGTGGTGCGTGGTTTTTTAAAAATCTTTTCACTTTACGTTTTAAATAGATTATGTCGCGTGTCATCCACAGCGTTTCCTTGTGTACTTCCTTTTGTTTTTTTCTGGATTTATCAAGGCAATACCGGCACATGCTTTTAAAATGTTTCCATAAAACACCAACATCACCACTATCAAAACCGGTAAGACATGCCTCCAAGTGATCAATAATTGACGCATCATCCGCACGTTAGTAATCTTTGTAGTAATGTACAGCAGTTTCCTTTTGTACTTTATGGCAAGAAATTGGCATAGAAACATTGACAAGTTTGTGATCAGATAGCCTGTGTTCTATATGTACAGTGTAATCAACAATATAGCGTGGAAGGAACACTAAATCTGAAACAGAAGTGGAAGAGCCATGCAGCCAAGTCGGCTGGTTTACAACTTGTATAATATCGTGCTCTAACATTACGTCGAAGATGACATTTGCGTCATTTCCGGCATCAAGCCGATCCTAATTAATATCAGGGAGATTAAAATTGAAAGCCAAAATTATTTTCTTGTTTTTGTGTTGGTGCATGTGAACCTGTAGTTTGGCTAAGAATTCTGGAGCGGCGTCGGGACGCCTGTATAAAGCATAGAGAATAAATGTCTGCTTACAAAATATACATGCTTACTGAACGGAATGAGCAGATGAGTGTGTTTGTCTTCTGCTACCAAAATGCTAAGCAAACGATCAGGAACACTGCATCATCTGTGAGTGCAAGCGTAGACAGCATTTATCTTAACAGTTTGTATTTATTTCTTGCAAATTATAATAATTTCAATTGTGTTTTGAAAGTGTTTTAGTTTAAAAATTCAGAAAGTTTTGGATAACAGGATAACAGATTTAAATTTTGCATGCTAGGCAAACGGGTCGTTTGCAGTGCCCATCTGGTGCCATCATCGCAGAAGCGACCTTGGTTTTCCCATTGTTTTGCTATATGGACGACACGCTGCCCCGTTCCAGTACACCACAGCGCACAATACCAACACTGGGCTCGCATTGAAAAAGTCTTAGCTTTCCTCCATCAGCGTGCAACATGTGCCGGAAGCAAGAGCGATAAGATCAAGCCTGGCATGCTGTTTGCTGTGGGTGCGAGGGTGAGCCGAGCAGGATGGTGGCTGGGCTTACGTCATCCTCTCTTGTGCCCAATGTTAGAGGTGACGTAATCAGCCGTGCAGTAATGTGATCAAGCACATGCTAGGAGAGAGAAATGAGGGGGGGGGGGGCGCACATGGTAACGTAATAGAGCACGCACAGACGGCTCCTTCCTGTTGCTTTCAAGCTGGATGGGAAAAGAAGGCATGCACCTTCCTCGTTCTTTTTACGGCAAGCAAGCTTAAGGTAGTTAGCGGCACGTTGAGCCTTAGCCTTTACCTCAGACTTGTCCAAAAAGTGGTCCATGGGAGTGAGAAATTTTGTCGCAAATAACCACTGCACTTTTTTTGGAATTCAAACTGTAGAGAGCTTTTCACTATTCAAACACATAGGGCTTTACTGGTGTCACGAATTTCAGCACCCCAGAAATGGACAGAGACACAATTCAAATATGTTAGAGAACATTTACCTAGAAGAAAAAAAAAATAACGAAAGAAAGAAACAGCAAACTACCCTGACACGCTATAAACATTATACACACACGAAACACTCTTAAAAACAAGCTATACACAATAAACAAACAAGCCCGCAACTACATATTGTTCTTTCGCTCGACTAACCAACGCGATGTCACAAGCAAATGAACGTTCTGACCATCGTCAATCGTGTTGGACTCCGGCCCAGCGTGGCAAACGACGTTGGCCTGCGTGGTTCCAACACAGCTTGGGCGTCAACCTCTGACGAGAGTGATGAGGTTGTAGTCTTTTGCAGGGACCCGCATTACGCAGGATGCGGTCTGGGCCAGTCGGCCGTTGTGCCGCTGACGTGGCCAGGCGATTGCCTTTGTTGCACGGGACAGCAACCGGTTTCGGCAGCATTGGGTTGGACCGGGGCCACGGAACACAGCCACGGTGACGCAGTCAAGGCTCAGGAGCTGGAGTTGTCGCTGACCAACTCACGAACATTCCCTCTCTGGTCCGTGGTCCCCGAAGCTGCTGCCTCCCATCTCCAGAGCACAGCTGGAGGTGCCACTGTCTTGCTTCTTGACCACGCCAGCAATGCCAGCTCATCTCCGCCTGCATATCTTTTTTCTTAATTTATTCTTCTTATTTCGCGGTTCACATGCTTTTCGCCTGCAGGTCCCTTCTCCGTTCTGTCGACCGGTGTCTTCGTCTTTTTCACATTGTCATACAGGTCTTGCCGGTGACTCATGACAACTGGATCCAGCAGAGCATTTCAAGTTATCCGTCAATTCGAATGAAGAGATCTTGAATTATTGGGATTTCAATGTATTATGTTTTTCTCACCTTCTATTTATAGCATATTTTCACAATAAAAAAAAATTTAGTTTCTAATGCAATTTTTCATCCAGCACCTCCCATCCAGCACACAGGAACTATGACACTATGCACAGAGACTTGTGTTGGAGACTTCAAGGGCTATCTGCAGACAATACATCAAACACATTGCTTACCTTGGATATTCACGAAGAGATGGGATACCAGGAACCAAACAAGGTGGAACCTGCAGTAGGTGAAGAAAATATTGGTGTCTGTCGTCACAAGCAACACAACTATAAAGCAGCCTGAGTATGGCTCCCTGACATGCTGTACATAATACAAGTAACAGAAATGCAACGCCCATTAAGGGGAGACAAGGCACTCAAAATAACTTTTCAAATAAATTCGAATAAATTTGCACAGTTCATGTATTTTTACCAGCTGATTTAAAAATGGAATTTTTTTTCCTATAATGAATATAATTATGATATACAAAACAGGATGTTCTTCATTTAGGGCTTAATTAGCTAATTAACCACAGCTTTCACAGCAAAATACAGCACATGGAATCAATTCTGAATGTTCATAGTGTGTGGTAAGCTATTGACCCTTTTCGTGGAGGAGTCTGTCCTAGAGAAATTAGATAGTGCTTTCGGCAGTGCGCCGCACGTAGTCTCAGCAACAGCGCATGAATACGAAACCATTACCACTTCTACCTTGCTTCTGTGCGATCAGCTGTCGGAAATGCAACCAAGTTTTCACTAATGCATTACGCTCCAACCAAGCTGGATTGAATCATTTGGATTGAAGACGTGTGCAATAGTTGGCTGCAAAAATAGTGACTGGCATATTAAGGAATGAAATGAAGGTCACTTCCTCGAACACTAAAATATTTACTGAACTTAGAGGTGTTCAAGATGCTATTAGCTTCATGAACAAGAACTTTGAGCACTTTAGAACTGACGTAGAGGCTTTCCGCAATGAAATAGACGCGGTAAAAGCTGAGAGTGCACAGTGCCGCAATGAAAATGTAGAACTGCGGAGGGACCTGAGGGAAGCTAAGCAGGAGATTGTTCAGCTGAAGCAATACAGGAGAAATATATCGAAATCCAAGGTCTTCCGCAAACCAAGAATGAAGACTTGCACAAAACTGTCGCAAACATCGCTAAATACTTAGCAACTGATGTCACATAAAAAGACATTGACATTTCGCACCGCATATTGTCGATAGATAAAAAGAAATCTAATGTGATCGTCCGATTCCTCACTAGAACTGCGCGAGACAAACTGTTGTCTGCAGCAAAAAAGGCTAAACTAGGCAACAGTTGTCTTGGTTTTGACAAGAATAACCCAGTTTATATAAATGAGCACCTCTACATTGAATTGAAGATTCTGCTCAGTGAAGCACGGCAAGCAAGGTGTGAAAGGGAATGGAAATATGTGTGGGTATCACAGGGCAAAATTTTCATAAGGAAGGCAGACAGGACCCCCCTTTTACATGTAACTACTGATGCCGATTTGACTAAACTAGTCTAGCCTAGTGACATCCTTACTATATTTTTTGTAGGGAACAATGGTGATGCATTCCAGTGCATCTGAATTGAACTCATATGTAAGCGACCATCATGTGCAGCTGCTGACGTTTTTTCATATTAATATACAATCAGGTCGTTCAAAAGGAGAAAATGTTCTTTTATTTCTTGATGACTTCAATTTCTTATTCTCCGTTATTATGATGACTGAAACTTCGTACTGTAGTGATACAGATGTGTATCATATTGATGGATATAAAGTTGTACACCAAAATATAATATCAAAAATTGGCGGTGGTGTATGCAACATGTAAAGACTGGATTTGTGTACTAATATATTGAAGATTTGTCTCTGTGTACAGAGGACATTGACGCATTAACCTTAAAGTATCAGAGCTATATGTTTGTAGTGTTGTACAGGCCACCTGATGGCAATATTGATTCATTTATTCAATATTTAGAAAATCTATTTTCTGTTGTCAATGAGCTTAATTATACGTTGGTTCTGGGAGGAGACATTAACATAGATATGTTGAGCAATACACCCAAACAGATGAGATTTTCAGACTTTCTTGTTTCCTTTTTCTTAAATGTAATCACTATCCCAACACATATTACCGATAGCAATTCTACTCTACTAGACTTATTCATTATGAATAGTACAAATAGTTCAATACAGGCAGGCGTCCTTGATGCCCCAATAAGCGATCATTTGTCCATATATTTAGCCTTGACAACATAACGAATAAGAGGAGTCAAGTAGAGTAGTTTGCTGGGCCAGTTGGTGCATGGTGAACATATAACTGTTTCCAGCAAGTACGGACACGAGCACAAGTAAGTAGAAATGGACAGGACAACGCTGGACTTACAACTGAAGTTTATTGTGAATACATTCCACAAATCACCGCCATGCATGCGTATACACCCAAGAACAATAACAAGGTTTGCAGTCAAATATCAACAAAAGATATACACGTACACAAAAGCCAAGTCACACCCCTTCCCGACAAAGGCAACAACACTTGGATTAACATGATAAATTTAGAAATTGAAGTTCTTTATCATTGATATGAATGGAAGGTTCACTCACACATGTATGCACGCCCAACTTTTTCATGTGGAACGCTTCGCTAATTTCTCTTTCCAGTTTGCTGCGCTCTCTCCACACTATCGATACACTACAAAAAACTGGTCGGCAATAGTGCTTTTCGCAATGCAATGGCAAGTTCCCTCCTGTATCTGTTGGTAGCAAATAGCGATGCTCACGCATGCAGTCAACAATGCAACAACCTGTCTGGCAAATATAGTCCGCATGAGAGAGGTATGCGATACACAAAGTGACATTTATCACCCCACGTGACTCGTACCGGCGCAGTGAAAATCTTGGCAGCAAGGTACGCCGCTTCCATTTGTGTTTTTATTCATCGAAACTTTAGTGCATTGGGAATAAACCTGTTTTTTCCAAATAAGAGAAAATAGTATTTCTATACAAAAGCACGAGGTGCGCAATATTGTACTTTTTTTCATGAAAAACGGGTGCACGTTATAATCGAGGTTTTCATTTTTTTATTTTTTGGTCCCGGAAAACGGGTGCACATTACAATCGAGGGTGCGTTAGAATTGAGTAAATAAGGTAACTCGGCAGTACTGAAAGGCCGGTTATACGGTTCGTTCTGTCTGCATTTACGTAAGACTTGCTTAAGTTCTTCTATTTGTTTGTATTTAAAGAAGGGTTGAGAATAATGGATTGAGCTCGACACATGCTGAAACTGGTGCACACAAACTGGTGCACACTATGGCAAATGTCACTAAATACAGAAAAATGGAAATTAATGACCATCAGCCAAAAAGAAAACAAACTCTCTTTGCACTTACTTGCTTAATAACAGTGCTGTCACTGTCCCCCCTTGTACAAATATCTCAGTATCCATATTACAACAAACTTATCATGGAAGGCGCATATAAAACATGTTACAGCAAAAGCATCTAGCACACTTGGTTACCTAAAGCGAAACCTACGTGAAACACCTTCAGCCACTCGTGAAATAGCATACAGAACCTTTGTTCATCCTCAGCTCGAATTAGTTTCCGGCATCTGGTCGCCACATCAGGAATATTTAATAAATTCTCTCAACTCTGTTCAATACCATGCTGCAAGTTTCATCACGAAAGATCACAGTAGGGATTCCAGCGTTACTACTATAAAGAAATCACTATTACTCTCATCTTTTGGATCTAGAAGGGCGATAGCTCTGCTTTGCTTACTGCACAAAATCACTCACAGTCAACACGCAACTACATTACCCCTTTCCCAACCATTTCGCACATCTCGCCGCTTATATAACCAGGGTGTCTACCAAGTTGACATTCCCAAATTCCCTGAGTTTTCCAGGTTTTCCCTGAGTGCCTTTGCAAAATTCCCTGAGTGACAAAGAACTTTGTTTTACGTCAAGACAGGCTGACACTATGTCGCCCGATGCTGTCACTCTCTAGTAAGCATGCTAAGAAATGACTTAATCCAGTTTGAATAGTAAGGAGTATCATTTATTTCATATATTTAAAAAAATCTGTTGCGAGGGGTTAGTAAAATGCACAATGAATAAGACAACTTTGAAAAAATGGCAAAACTCATTGCAAATCGAGTGGAACATTCTCAAATATGAATAAAAATGAGATTCATACATAAACGAATGTTTTTGAATATCCACTTCAGTCAAGAAATATGATCGACTGTCGATACATATATGTGAAACATAGGTGGTGCTTGAGACTCCACTAAAAGCAAATCAAGGTGATAGAATGACTCTGAGCATTTTATGATGAGTCATTATAATTACAGAGTAATTAAATATTTGAATAGTGTAAAGTCAGTCATGCTACGCTTCCTCATAAAAAGTATTAAATCCTCCACTTGAATTACATGGACAAGTTATTCATTAGCCTCAACCAATGCACGAAAGAAAATATATATATATATATATTTCGAGGTTGCTACTGACAAGCCCCACATCAAGCGTCACGTAAAACATGGTAGTACCTTCACCAAAGCGATACTCTGTAATGATACATATTGCTCAGAAGCAAAATGGAAGTAATTTAGGTTAACAGAACGTTAAATTTGCCATAAGCTTAATGTTCATGCTCTATTCCTTACTACCACTGCACAGAAATGGCAAACATAGGTCGCGTCTACAAATGTGCACGCCGTGACTGAAGGTGATATGAGCTACATTTATCAATTTATAGCAAGCTCATTGGTGTGAGGCCCGACCTTTGTCACAAATGAGATTCTCAACAGCTGGTGTGTCAACCTCAACTCTCCTGACATACTCTCAGCCCACGCACAACACCTCAGTGTTGCATTTCACTGCTTTAGCGAGTTTATTTCGGTTTGGATGAGGAACACCTGCATTCCAGCGTCAGCCAACACTTTATTTTTTGAGCTCAAGCTCCTTGAAAAAAGTGGTGGCAGGCTTCCTTTCCCATTCATTGCTCAGTGCGTAGGTCCTTTCTGTTCTTGTCGTCCTTCTACCACGCTTTCACCCCACGGACCATTTGAAGCATCCTCTTCGTCAGCTGCACAGTCAACGTCCGATTTTTCGAACTCCCTAAGGGCTGCGAAAATGTCCGTAAAATCGGGCAGCCCGTAAAAGTGAGTGCAACTCTTTTACTGCCATTAAAGGCTGAAATCGACAAAGGCACATCCGAAAAGGCCTACCATCACGCTCATGCAGGCATATGGGTGCCTGCACTGTGACAGGAGATGGTGAATGGACACGTGTATAATTAAGGAATAGATACTGTGTCCCGCGACAATTGCCCCTTCCCACGCTTGTTATGCTTCACCGCGTAACACTTCTGTATCGAGGCAAAGCTGACTTTTGGGAACCGGCATTATGCAACGTGCCGTACTTTCCGAGCTTCGAAGCCAATCGCGAGGACCACAAAGACAGAGTCGGTGCCACTGCTTACAGCGGCGAATTCTTTCAATGAAAAACATGGCGCCGAACAGCAAGAAGCTTTATAACAAACGTTGAAGCAGCTAGGCCAAGCATATGCCACGGTGGCGAGGTAATCAAAACGGCAGCAGTGGTGGCTTTGATTAATGCCATTTCGGACCTGAGGTCACGGCAAAAAGTCCAGAAAATCGTACGGCGAAGGGCTCTTGTGTCCGAAGTTTCAGACATTCTTAGAAATTGATTCTATGGGGTACGTGATAGTGCCGCGGAGCCGTCGGGCGTTCTGAAAGTCGGCCATTGACTGTAAACTCCTCCAGCCGACGGCACGGCGTCAAAAGATTCATTACGATCCCTCTTTGTCACGCGAGCCAGCATTACTGCGACTTTCGTTCCCTTTCAATAAAATTACAGCTAATTTTCCCTGATAGAAGCACAAGTTCCCTGAGTTTTCCCTAAGTATTTCCAGACTATTCAAAATCCCCGAGAATTCCCAGTTTTCCCGGTTGGTAGACACCCTGATAACGCACACAGTTTCACACGTGTGTTTGACCACACAAATGCATTTAACAAATCGGCATTACCTCTGGCAATAGCAGCTTGAAACGATCTTCCAAGCCATATTGTTGAAATTATTAATCTGGAATCATTTAGAGAAACATTTTAAGAAATGATTCCATTTTAAAAAATGATTTTACGTTTAATTTACGTTTCATTTAAGAAACATTTTAAGAAATGATTGCCCTGTTCAGTGGGCTCGGCGAGGCGACGGGGATCATGTCTCCAATGCAACGTTTCCTGCTTTCTGTCCAGGTTTCCCTGTTCGCCACTGCTGGTACGTCGACATTCTCAAGCACGTGTCGCCACTTTGGATCGGACGACAGCAAAGATGGCTTCATCAGTGAAAGCTGCCCTTTATCGGACACGGGCTTGCTGCCCGACATGCGCAGTGTACCACTTCAAGAATTTCCTGCGACAGTCACGTCACCAGCATGGCCTATAAAAGACTGTCCACAGTGATACTTCGGCAGTGGGCTCGGCGAGGCGACGGGGATCTTGTCTCCAATGCAACGTTTCCTGCTTTCTGTCCAGGTTGCCCTGTTCGCCACTGCCGGTACGTCGACATCCTCAAGCACGTGTCGCCACTTTGGATCGGACGACAGCAAAGATGACTTCATCAGTGAAAGCTGCCCTTTGTCGGACACGGACTTGCTGCCCGACATGCGCAGTGGACAACTTCAAGAATTTCCTGCGACAGTGACGTCACCAGCATGGCCTATAAAAGACTGTCCTCAGCGATACTTCGGCAGTGGGCTCGGCGAGGCGACGGGGATCATGTCTCCAATGCAACGTTTCCTGGTTTCTGTCCAGGTTGGTAGTGTCTGTCTGCACAGAAGTGACGAGAGGTGTCTTGTAGTTGTGCCGAGCCCACATATGGTTTTGACCATTGCTTCTGAATGCTTCTGTGCATTGATGCTACTGCTTTGCGGAGATGTTGAGCAAAACCCTGGTCCCGGTCCCTCTGTGCCAGAACTGCTTAAACAACTTGAAGGTCAGCAAGCTATACGTAGTGACCTGGCCAATGTTATTACTAGGCTAGAACAGACAGAAAAAACTCTCGCAAGCTTTGGCATACGGGTAAGTGAACTAGACAAAAAGGTGAACGAAATATCAGCAAAGACGCAAGAAATTGAACACCTACATGAAAGCATGCCATTAGTCCAGGAAACACTGAAATCGCAGAAAGCAAGGTTGGTTGACCAAGAGGATAAAAGTCGAAGGAACAATTTGATTGTGTTTGGCATCAAAAAAGATGAACATGAGACTGAAGAAACATTGCGTCATAAGGTTATTGACGATATTTTCCACCATAAACTTGGACTTACCTGTTCTTCGGTGGCGCGTATTCACAGGTTAGGTCGCCGAGCTGTGAATTCGCCAGTTATCTTGTATTTTCAGGATTACTTTGAAAAACAGGACGTTTAGCGAAACGTTGGAAAGCTAAAGGGAACCGGCGTGTCTATCCAAAACGACTATTCTGCTGAAACAGTCAAAAAGCGTAAATTACTTTGGCATAGTGCAAAAAATGAAAGCAATAGCGGCAAGAAGGTTACCCTTATTCACGACAAACTGCGAATCGATAACACCTACTACGTGGGGGATGATGGATCGAGTACACGGGCGCCAGCACCTATCAGCAGAGGTGATAGTTCTGAAAGATAGCGGTTGCAGGACCAAGCACAAGAACTACGGATATTGTCTCTAAATGCCAGAAGTATTAAGAATATAACTAACGCCCTTGAACTACTACTCCTTTCCTATGACCCGCACATTCTTGTTCTTTCAGAAACATGGCTACATGATCAAATAAGTAATGATGAAATTATTCCCCCTGGCTATCATATTTTTAGAAGGGATCGTGGTTCAAGGGGTGGGGGTGTCACAGTTATTTTGAAGTCGTTTGTTCAGGTCACTGTTCTTGACCAAATTCCAGAGCACGAAAGCCTGTTTTTAAACGTGTCATGTTGGGGCTTGACCTTCTTATTATGCGCGGTATATCGTGCTCCTGATTCTCCATTAACATTCCTTGAAAGCTTATATGACCACTTGTTGACCAAGCGTGAAAGCAATGTGATTATGACGGGGGATTTCAACCTAGCAGGCTTGGACTGGAGGAGTTTAGCTTACGGGAGCTGAGCCTCTGGTGATGTAATTATGGACACCATGTTAGCTTTAAACCTTAACCAAATTCTGCGTGACTGTACCCGTAAAAATGCTATGTTAGATTTGTTCTTTGCCAGTGAATTGTTCTCTAATGGTGAACTCAGAGTCGAGCCTGGTATTTCTGATCACCATTTGCTTTTTTTTTTTTCTTGTCGAACTAATTGCGTTGATAGTACTCGAAATTTGTCTGTTGCCTACGTCCATGATTTTTACCGCGCTGACCACGCTTCTATTATTGATTATTTGGATGATGTACTGCTGCGTACTAATGAGGGCGATGTACACAGCTTATGGGAACGCTTTAAGGAAGGCATATTATTTTCTACCACAAATTTTGTACCTCAACGGAGAGTGAGAAATAAGCGTCGAAACCCTTGGGTGAGTCGTGATATTATTCATTTGAAGCGGAGACTTCAACGTCCTAGGCGACATCATTCTACATCTCCTCAGTATTTGCAGAATTTAAAACATGAATTAGCACAGAAACTGTCCACTTCGAAATCCCATTATTTTAGGGTTACTCTTCCTTCATTCATAAAAACAGACCCTTCAAGTTTTGGAATTACCTTGGCCATCAAAAAGAGGTCATAAAAGAAATTAAAAGTGATGATCGGAGCCTCGTTACCAACGGGAAGGAAATAGCTCAGCTCTTTAATGGATACTTTCAAACTGTTTTTGGGGGCCTTCCAGATATGGTTTTTGATGCACCAAAACGATCCATCGATCCTAGCGAGGTTCCTGTCATTACCACAGAAGGGGTTTTGTCGTTGCTTCGTAAAATAAATATTCAGAAAGGTCATGGTCTTGATGGCATTCCAAATGCTTTTTTAAAGCGTTATGCCGACCAGATCTCGGAGCATCTTGCTAAAATTTTCACTTTATCTCTGCAAACCAGTGAGTTGCCTAAGAATTGGAGGAAGGCTCGTGTTGTACCGATCTATAAAAAAGGGGATAAGCTACTTGTGACTAATTACCGACCGGTATCAATTATTTCTACATTCTGCAAACTCCTAGAGCACATCGTGGCCCGCTTTATAAATGACTTTTTAAAGGAAAAGGACATCCTATCACCTTTTCAGCATGGTTTCAAGAAGGGCATGTCAACCACTACTCAACTAATTACGACGGTTCATGACTTTCTCAGCGTACTGGATAACTCGGGACAGATCGATGTTCTTTTTCTTGATATGGCGAAAGCTTTTGTCAAGGTAATGGATTCAAAGCTTCTTTATAAATTGCAGTTGATTGGTCTTCCGCTGTATCTTGTAGAATGGGTCAGAGCATACTTAAGTGGTAGAACGCAGTCTGTTGATGTGAATGGCACCCTTTCTGAATCGCTTGCTGTTACTTCCGGTGTTCCGCAAGGTAGTGTGTTGCTGGCGAGACAGAAGACTTTTCGGAGAGGTTGCGATAACATTGAAGTGAAGGTGATGCCCTCAAGGGAACGTGTTGCAATCCATCGAGTCCCCACAGTGATGGCGGTGAGCAACCATTGTTTCTTTTTCTTGTCTGCTAGCTAGAAAGCGTCCAAAACTCTCCCAGGTCACCAAACCGAAATGTGCACCGAAGTGCACCGCACTGTGGTCGGGGCAACACAAGAAAAACGCACGTGCTCTGGCTGGCTCTGGCAGCCCACGGGTAGCGAGAAGAAAACTGAAGAGGCTCAATGTGTCCTCGTGAATAAAAGTCAAAGTAGAAAAAGTATATAAGAATTTAGTTAGCTTTGCTGGCTTTAGTGTCTTGACATGGATGATTTGGCATAGGTGAAAAAACGATATGTTGATATTCTTTTCTGTGACATGACGGCCCAAATAATCCACCACAACACTCCTTCTCATCGGACCTCGCTGCGTGCTTTGTCAACTTGTCCGTTTGTGGGTTGATTTGGCTTGTCTCGTTGTATGGTCTGATGTACAAGTATAGAAAAGTCAATGCACCTTTGGCGTCAAATGTTTATAAGAACATTAAACCCACAAAGTTCCGGAATTGAAAATATAAGGCCCGACTTTGGAAATGTCAATGCACCTTTCACATCAAAAGTTTCCAAGAACATTAAACCCATAAGGTTTTGGAATTG
This sequence comes from Dermacentor andersoni, assembly GCF_023375885.2. Lineage (NCBI taxonomy): Eukaryota > Metazoa > Arthropoda > Arachnida > Ixodida > Ixodidae > Dermacentor > Dermacentor andersoni. The sequence continues at coordinate 1,164,562 of NC_092822.1, forward strand.
AAATCTATGCACTTTGTAGATTCTACAGCTTCTGCGAGATGCCGCAACATGCCCTCTCACCATCAAAATGCCCTTGAAACTTTGTGCTCAGATGGGGCTCCTAGCATTATGTAAATCCGAGTGCATGAGCATTACCACGAAATTGAGCCCAAGTTCACAATGTTTGCGCTGAAATGTCTGTTCGAGCATAAAAACATATTCTAGACAAAATCCACAATGATTTCCAGTGGCGGAGGTCGTTTTGGTCGGCGGTGCATGACAGCACAACAAAATTGGGGGGGGGGGGGAGGCTAAAGCCCCATAAGACCCCCCCTGGATACGCCCCTGGCTACAGCCCCAGTTGAAGTCTGAAGAGTGGCAACATCAGTGCTTGCAGGATCAACCTCGGCAGCCTCTTTGTTTGGCCGCTACTTGTGCTGCGATCTCCACGTCCGTCAATTGAAGCATTTTGAAACACTGTCAATAACAAAGTATTAAGTGGCATCTGCCAAGGCGTCTATGAGTGAGCCCATTGAGCGCAAACTGTTGCGCATGTTTGTGAATGCAGACCACCATTCCTCATGAGGCACGGCAGGCGATGTCAGTGCGACAAATGCAATGCGTTGTTGATGCTGTCGAACTAGACAAGCCGCCGTGTGCGTACGCCTCTACTTTCAAATGTCGCCCTCAGTGCGATCGATATGTGCAGCTATGGTGCGCAGCAGTCGGGAACGCCCGTTGCGCTACCGCTATCTTCGAGGGTGTTGCAGGAAAGGTCACCGCCTGTAAACAGAGCACACGTGGTCTGGGGTGGCGGAGTTCGATATATGCATTTTACATCCAACCTCATTCAAATTTTTTTTTTTTTTAAATATGCACGCGATTTTCCAGGTGATATACCGTATTTACTCGCATAGTGATCGCACTTTTTTGTCAAAAAAAATTGACGCAAATTCAGGGGTGCAATATTACGCGTTAAATTTCCCACAAAAAAAAAAGGAATTTTTTTTTTCATCTCGCATTTGCTGCGGGATGACAACAGGTCAACAAATAGGCGGCTGCCTATGTATGTAGTGCGGGACACCAAAACAAATATGGCGGCCGGCGGAGCAAGCGGAACGCGCCGAACGCGATTTTTCATTTTCTCGTGAGTACATTACGTGCATTGAAACAGTTTCTTCCATATCAGTAACGAATAATAACATTAATATCGGCAAGTTTGCGGCAATAACGTAGCCATGTCCACTTAGAGGGGACAGAAACAGATGGGCGCGCTTAGCTGCCAGTGACATAGGAACACATGACGGGCATGCTGCGGAAACTGTGGCATTTGTTGTCACTACCATGTTACAAGCGTCGGCGTATGAATAGGGTACACTTCTAGCGTATCAGTGTAAATGTGGCTGCTATCGTTGCCACTCGCGATTTGTTGCGTGCCCACGAGTGCAGACGAGAAGAATCGAAAGGTGCCTTTTTTTTGTTGTTGTTGTTGTTGACCACAGCCATTATAAAGCCTACACATAATAAAGGCAAGTTTGGTTATAGCCTTCTTCTTCTTCTTTTTTTTTTGACATGGAAGTGCGGAAAGTGATGAAAGGAATGAAATGGGGCATCTGCTTGAGAATGGTTGGTGCATGCAGACCGCTTGGTTTGTCTTGAAGAGTCATTCGCGTAGCATTTGACAGATAGTGCGATCATTATTAACTAGACTTGGCACACGACATATCGCTGCGGCAAGTTCGGGGTGCGATCTACACAGGAAATAAAAAAGAGCGAATTTTGACGACAAAATTCAGGGGTGCGATCATTACGCGAGTGCGATCATTATGCGAGTAAATACGGTAGAAAGTGTTCGATATACGCAATAATTCAATATATCCATGTTCGATTTATCGAGGTGTGGTTGTATGTACCTATATACCGTACCATACCTATATACTGTACTAGCCTATAAACAACCATACATCGACAACAGCTGGCACACCAGTGGGGAGCCAGCCATCCAGAGCTGCGGCTTTCTGGCTCGAGCGCGTCGCCATCACCGCCGATGACACAACTGCAGCTACAGTTTGTTCTTGAAGCAATGCAGTGGCCAGCAGTATAAATGGGTGTCTTAATTTCATCCTTTGCAACAAGCGATGACCACTGTCAGATATGTAGTTTGAACGAGAGCTGCAGTACACGGAAAGTTCAACTTGAGAGCCTGTGTCTAGTTGCTGTTGCACTGCGTACGAGATGGCGAGACGGCATCACGTAGGTGCATCGATGTCTCGATGGCGCATATAACGGCAAGTCTTTTTTTTGTGTACGAACTGACGCAATGAGAAATAAGGCATTCTCAAAACAGTTCATTTTGTGATCATCAGCAGTTGTTTTTGAAGCACTGTGCTACGGCTTCACTTCAAAGCTGGTTACGCCTAGTGGCAACCACGACGCTTCCTTGGCTCCTCAGTACTGAGCCGACAGTGGTGGCAGCAGTCGTCCGCTTGCGTGGTCAACATGAAAACTGTGTGGCACGCTAGCTGCAGGAAGCTTGCCGCTAGTGTATTCGTTTCTGAAGAAAAAGTAAATTTTCGCTAATTCTGCTAGCAACCGAAAATAGTTGCATGCAGCACACTGCCACATGCACTAGTTGAATGCAGTGCCCTGCCGCACGCATGCATCACCAATCGTAATCCAACTAAGTAATCCAATTAATTACTTCTCTCCACCTTGCGGGTTTCCGCAGAACTATTACACCAAACTGTTGCCTTTGCTTTGAGTTGTTGACAAATTCAACTTCGCCGTGCCATCTGCTAGTCGCCTGGCTAGCTAAAATTGTAGAGCGGCTGCCTGGAAAAGGCGATGGTCCCGGGTTCGAGTACCAGACCAGGATAAATTTTCCTTCAACTGCGAGGCTTTTCATTCGAGGAATCCGCATGGGTTTCCTTTGTAGCAATTGCTACGATTGGGTGGATGTCCTATTTTTCCCTTAATTAGTACTAAGCCTGTTATATTCATATATATGTTGTACGTGGATTTGTTTTAACAGGTGGGGACTGTATTGGATATAACAAAAGCAGTGTTGTGTCAAATGTGACTGCATTAGAATGAGGTTCAACTCTACACTAAATATCCTGTTTGCATCCATAAGAAGCAGGCCATGCTCACTTGTTCATTGCCTGGGGCAGTTGGGTGTAGCTCGAAGAACAGGGAGTGTGCTTGCTGCTTTGCACTTGGAGGCCCACTGTCAGCCATGTGAAGCAGGAACTCCAAGCATGCTCGCACCTCCTCTGCAAATAGAAGCGGTTTGGCCTTTACTTGCTCTAGGCACTTGCAAAAGCGTCTATAAAAATATGCATAGAGCACAATGAAAGACCGGGGATTTGTCAGCCATAACAAATTTGTCCAAAAAGAAGTAATGTGTAAACTTTAAAATCTTAGTACATGGCTTCATAAGTAATAAGGTCGGCACACATAGAAATAAAGTTCAGACAGTCCTAAAGAACAACCTTGAACACCAAAAGGTGACCAGGACCTTTATCTAGTAACTCAACATTGGTTACTGAATAGAAAAGTTTGTGAAAAAGTGGCAAAAAGAACAGCAGAGAAATTAAGTAACCCCTGAACCAATTAATTGACTCTAAATGTACAAAGTTTACCACAGTATAGCTTTAGTAAACCCTCAACAGAATAAAAAAAATTATGTGCAAAGGTAACTCGCATAATGTCTGTGGGAATTGACAAGGTGGTGATGTGACAAGGTGTTCATGCGAGTCCACATCACCAAATTTTCGGGTTGAATGATGCAGTGGATTTAAAAAAATATGCATCCCACAGCAAGTCGGAAAAAGTTGAGCACATTTGGTGCAGTAGAAAATTCATATTTAAATTTCATTATATCATAATTTAACTATACAGTAGTCTGTCAACACTGATGGGTGTGGAAATGAAGTGTTTAATCACAGCGCTAATAGGGACGAAGGCAAGATAGTAGACTGGACACTCTGTACATTCTTATTGAAATCTGCGTTCATTAGGACCAGAAACTGACTTGCCCAACTTGCTGTACTACTATAACATGTAGTGCATTCTGCATAGTCACAATGTGCTGGGTTTTTGGTATATCCGTGGTATATGCGTGGTTTCTTCTTCACATGTGCATCTTAGTGGTTTGCCTGAGATAGCTTCTGCAGGCGTTCTTTTGTTTGTAGCTGGCTAGAGGAATGTACCTCTCTTGCTCTCTTATTTGTGCTGATTTTATCACTAGGGTGAAAAAATTGCAGGTGCAAAGCACAAAGCAACACCCTTGGTGCACTGCTGGATGCTAGAGCGTTGTGCGCAAGAATCCGCTCAAGTGTGCATAGAGTGGTGGTAGTGGCTTTCATAACACGGCTGGTTGGTATGCTGCTGGTAGCCGACAGGTTGCAGGAGTTTTGAACAGTCAATCTAGCAAGTTACAGTTTCCTCTTATCCTGTATTGAAACTGTGCTTACCAGTGGTAATTTATTACTGCATGCCACCAGAGTTTAGCTTAGTTGGCACAAAATTAAGTAAATCTCCAATTTGAACTAAAAAGGGTTTGTTAAAAAGATATTTTAAGTATATTGGTTTCTATAGGAGGGTTTCATCATGTGCTTGTCAATGACAATATGTCTCGAGAAAATAAGGTGCCCTTTTCTAAGGCCCTAGCGTTAGAGGGCCCTAGCGTTAAAGATAACTAAAATTAAGATGGGAAAAATAACTGCCAATAGGATTTATCGCATTGTTCACATATCAGACATTGCTATAATCAGTTAATCGCATGTGTGATCCTTCAACTATTGCTTATTGTGTTGATTGCCAAACATGGCATCCGACTTTTCAGTTGACCGTTTCAACTAATTTAAGTCACAATGCTTTCCCTCTGTAACCCCTTTTAATGCTAGATGTCTAGAGAAGCACTTTGATGAGATTAACAATCCACTTTCTACATTTCATAGTTCCTTTATGATTGTTTGGTGTGCCTTGAGACTTGGTTGTGTGATGATGATCACAATCTTTTCTGTTTTCTGCTTTATAGTTCAGAGTATTGCTATAGAAAAACCAGCAAAGATGGTGGCGTTGTTTTTGTATGGGCTCACATGACATGTCAGCGTAGACATGATCACGAGTCTGTATGTCTCGAACTCAACAAGCAGTTTCTTAATCATGATAGCAAAAAAGGTATTTGGAATTATTTGCCATTCACCATCTCATTCACCACTGAATATTGTGACATGGTCAGTATAATCATGAAAACACTATTATACAAAAACAAAAAAATTATCATCATTGACGACATAAATATTCAATTACATAAAACTGCTTTTGTTTTCCATGGTTTTATTTCATAGTTCCGGCTACGAGGCCGCATTTTGATGGGGATGAAATGTGAAAACACCCACATATTTAGATTTAGGGGCACGTTAAGAACCCCAGGTGGTCCAAATTATTCTGGAGTGCCCCACTATGGCATGCCTCATCATCGTGGTTTTGGCACATAAAACTGCATAATTGTTTGTTTGTTTTTTTAGTTCCTCATAACACAATTGGCAAAGGTGTAGTAATAATAAGGTGTAGTAATGATAATGCACTGTCAAATTTGCTGCTTCCACCCAAAGCAAGTCTCTCGAGTGTAGGCATCATTATCCTTATATACGTGACATATATTTCACACACACACACATATATATTATTATCCTATATATAGTGGTGGTCCAGCCAGTTTAGGATTTGGAGCAATTTTTGGAGCAGGAATAATGTTCTGGAGCAGTTTAGGAGCAGCCACACCAGAGTTTTGGAGCAGTTCCAGAGCAGTAATATTGGTATTTTTGGAACACTTGGAGTAGTACAGCAGTAATTTTTTGCCATTTGGCGAAGCTTGTTATTACTACGCAATCAGTAAGTGCTGCTCAACAGTAAGGCAAGACACAAAGCCAACAGTGGCCAATTAAGCTTGGCTTTCCATGGATGGTAACCATGCATGGTAGGTTGCAAATATTTTTATTTGGGTCAAGGAATTTAATTTTGCAAATGATTAATTAAAATTTTGTAGGCTAACGAGAACAAACATATGTGCCTGGGCGCAAGACAGACATAAAAGTACAAATGAACGACAACAATTTGTGCCGTCAGGCACACGACAAAATTTGATGACAAGCATCTTACGTGCATTCCAAATGACAGATATACTTTGATATGCTTTGCAATAACAATGCTAAGAGCTCGACAAAAAACTATGCATCTATGAACGCTACCAAAATGAGATGCCTCTGTTTGGTGTATCGCAAAGATGGTGGTGGTGGAGAACAACATTCATACCATCCCGTACACTCACTTTCGTTGTGAGGCAGTTTGGTTTGTCAGCTTCCTGTCTGTTGTGTGGCCTCTGTGAATAGATACAAGTCGATTAGGCGTAAAACCACAACTTTTGTCACCGATACCCAGCCGAACTTTTAAAGAACTACCGATTGGGCCTAATGGCCAAGGCAGTGTGCCATGATGAAAATTGGCTGATGGCCGATGTGACCAGCAAGCGTTCAACAAAGCCATCACGGAAAGCTTGCCGTTAATATGTTCGTATGAGTGGCTAACTGGTGATCGGTTCTCCGATCATGCATAGATGTTTTTAACAGCCGTCGAAGTTGGCAACTACTGCAATTGCGCATAGAAGTTCACAGATTGAAATAAACTTCCGAACTGCATATGCAAACACATGAATCTGCGTACATGAACATGCGTACGCGATATGATCTGCATGCCTTCCAGTGGCTAATCAGTCCTGTATCTTTGCACATAGGTGTTGCTTTCATCACCGTCCCCTTTGTCGGCGTCAAGTATATGAATTGTTTCGACTGGAGTTGACGACCCGGACGACCCTTGTGCCAAGATACGCGTGCATCATAATCAGATTCTGGTTTTGCCACGTAAGAACTACAGAATTAAATTTTCTTTTGTCCCAAAACAAACCGAGCGCCATGGCAAGGCGGTGTGCGATGCATCGACCTCAGCCGAGTATTCCACTAAATATATGAAAAATAGAGTAGTACAAAATCGAGTCACAAACTGAATTATATGAATGTTCACACATCAATTCGTATAGTTGAGTACGTATATTTCTACGTCCGATTCTTCGGACTCCCTAGGGGCCGCGAAAACGTCAGCAAAATCAGGCAGCCCAAAAAAAGTTAATGCATGCCTCTTACTGCCCCCAAGGAGTCAAATCACTACAGGAGTGTCCAAAATAGCTCTGGAGGCCTGCCAGTACACTTATTAGGCACCTCGGTGCTCATACTGTGACAGGTGACGGCTGGTGCACCTGTGTATAATTAAGGAATGCATACTGTGTTCCATGATAAGTGCACCTTCCCACTTTTGGTATGCTTCACTGCGTAATACTGCTATATTGAGGTGAAGCTGACTATTGGAAACCAGCATTATGCAATGCGACATGCTTTCTGACCTTCGAAACCATTTGCGAGGATGACAAAGGCGGAGTCCGCGCCATTGCTAACAGCGGCAAATTGTTTTAATGACAAAAAAAAAATGCTGGATCTTTCGTAATTGAGAGTAGATGTAAGCATGAAATGGCTACCGGTAAAGAAGATTGGTTGGAGATGATACTAGAAACAATCTTAAAATGGGTGTAGTGCATGTTCGCAACGGCACTCCACACAACAACGCATAAAGCCCTACTGTGCACTGGTCCATATGGACGCAATAGTTTCCTGTCACAGACAGAACCTCATTGCAAGTCTCCTCTCAGCCAAACAGCCATCCACGATGCACCGGACGCTGCCGATGTGCCACAGAACTCATGGACTGCTGGCGTTGAAAAGAGCACAGGCAACCCTGTCTCAGCGCCAAATGATGACACCCAAGTGTACTGACCTTTTTCGTGGCACAGTTTGTTCTAGAGAAACGAGATTGCGCTTTCAGTGGTGCGCCACATGTAGTCTGAGCGACAGCGCACGCATACGAAACCATTACCGCTTCCCTCTTGCTTCTGTGCGATCAGCTGTCGGAAATTAAGTGAGTTTTCGCTAATTCACTGTGCTCCAATCACACTGGATTGAATCATGTGGACTGAAAACGTGTGCAGTACTTAGCTGCAAAAATATTGACTGGCATATTAAGGAATACGCACACTAAATGATGGACTGCGCCAATAACGCACGAATGGTCGAAGCTGAATGTTTCGTGACAGTGCACAAGAGTAAGGGAGTTACTATTGATAACACATCTTTGCTACAAGGTATTACAATGTACCAAACAGCTATCTTTCAAGCCTTGCGTGCAGCAAGAACAAGTATATCAGAACTGAGCACACCCGCGCACGATTAGGCAGAAATAATCAGAAAGCGACCTAAGCAGGGAAATTTAGAGTCAGATATATGACAAGCCGCTGCTTCAAAATATTTGCCAAATAAAGAACCAAGAGCAAAACACACTGATTCTGATTCAATTCATGAGTGGAAAGTATGGATAGCTTGGAATACATATTTAACCTTGCCTTTAAAACAGGCACCATATATGCTGCTCGTGCCATTTGGACATAGCATAATCAGCTTCCAAAGCACTTTTGCATGTTCCCTGAAGCTGTGGCCAAAGCTTCGTGTCATCCACCCAGTCACCGTCTATGATATTTCTCGAAACGGAGGTTTGCTAAGCCGTACTGGCATCATACACACCCATTGTAAACACGGAGGCAATGAAGGCAGTTGAGGCAAGCAATGGACGCATCACCACATGATCAAACATGGCAGCACCCACGGTATCGCTGTGAAAAGGGTCACATAGTAGGGTACCCACAGTGCCCTGTTATTTGCCTCTTGAAACAAATAAAACTTCAGCGTACTAGGAGTTACAACTGGAGTGTTATTGTGAACAAACATTAGGAAGAACTTGGAAGCAACATTTTTGTAACCTTTTTGGGCAGCGTATGTAATGTGGTCTTGTACAAAGGGCTGGGGGCCAAAGGCCGCATTTTCTTAAGTTTTGACTGGCTGCCCAGATGATCTTATTTTGTCCTTGCAACGATGCCCAGATGTTCTCGTTCCATTCTTGTTTTGAGTGCCTGGATAACACCTCACCATTTTGGCTCGAGGTCTCTTGAAGGTCGCCAAATACAGGAGCTAAAAGCATATCATGCTTCACGGCACTGGGCAGCCCCAGCAAACCACAAATATCCATTGAATGCACCACAAAAGACCAAATAGCCAAGACACTTAACGACGTCTAGTTCACATCTATAATACGTTCCACTAGTACGTGGCAGTCAAGGGTCCAAAGCTTCCATGCATTGATCGTACATTGTGCAATGTGACTAGACGAACGCACCATGCCACAGAAATACAAGCAAAGTGTCTTCAATGCTTAACAATGAGATGCTGGGAAAGGAAAGATCATGCTATTGTCTGTTTCAACACTGTGGCCGGGCATTTACTTTGCTTTTCCCCATCATGCGCATGTTCGAGATGCTATGAGAGGGGGAATATGCTCCTGAATTGTGAAATATCCATTTGTTCATCCTGAAAAGACTCAAGTTGAAGTATTAAAGCCCAGAATTTCAGTTATGACCATATTTATTGTTTTGTAACGTTGTTATCAGTAGCTATTTTGCACGACCTCTGCATGCACTGCTGGACACCGCGTGTCAGAAACCAAAGCTTTCAGTTACACCATTTTTTTTTTCTTGTACATAAACACCTTTTTTATATATTGTGGGGATGCGCGACCCTCGCGCCTCCCCTGATGTTTTCCCGCATAGCGCATCCCCTGATATGCTGTTTTTCCCGCACGGCTCGCGTGGCCTGGCGCCCGCGGCGCTCGGAGTGGTACAAGCGCGGTGTGAGAGATGGCGCCACCGTCGCGGCGGGGTTACTCGGGCGCCGAGGGACAGGCGCTTACGCTCTCTGTCCCGGCGGGTCGACGCGCGGCGGAGGACGTCTCCCGCGAGCGCGCGGCGACCGATGCATCTGCGAGACCGCCTCGCGTGGCCGCCTTGGAACGCGCCACGATTCGCGTGACTATACACGCGAACGACCAGGCGTTGGGATCCAGCATGGAGCGAACATATTCGCTCGCGAGGACGCGGTGAGTCGGACTTCTAGATTTGTCGCGCGCCTATCGGCATGTTTTGGGGATATGAACTCGGCTAGCAGGCATTGATCTATGAAAGGTGCAATAAATGCCCTTGTGACTGTTTGCACTACTGTGTGTTGTCGTTCCTTTGTCCCAAGAGTACGGAGGAGAGAACCCCGTATCTCCCCACATCTGGCGCCCAACGTGGGGCTCTTGGGGCATCGGACGATAGATTTAACAGTTTTGCTTCGTTCAAGACCTTTGTTTGAACCGAAGCGTAGGCCTAGCGTGAATTTTGATCGCTAGCGTTGGCGGCGTGCTTTCTTGAGCGAGGCGGCGGTGGCTGTAGTGTGTTTGGACACGTCAACATGCTAAGCCTTTTCGCAAGTGTTTTTTTTAATGACATTCGTCAGTACGAGAGCCACGTGGTCTGCATCCTGGGAGAGCGAGGCTGAGCGCCCGCGGAGCAGTGGCAAGCCTGAAGCGAGTGAGTACGGAAGCCTCGTGGGTGGTCCGAATTTCTTATGTAAATAGCCTCTTCTATCTCTTTGACTCGGATGAAGTCGCGGCTCTGGGAGCCGGATGGCCGCGGGCCACGGGTGCCACGACGGGCTGACTAGTATTGCGGCCTGGCACCGGGCGCTCCGACACCGTCTGGGACGGTGGGCGCCGTCAACTCGGATGCTGTGTGCACCGAGCGGAGTAGGACCACCTCACAGAGCTAACGTCTCCTCGCGGCTGCCTGTTTTGCGCTCATTTTGAGTGTTGTTTTTGGATGCCGGTTGTTGTCAGGGTAGCGACGCTTTAGGCCTAAGGCTTTACGAAGCTGCCTGTCGCACGTGGAGGGACACAACCTGGTGGACCGTGGCGTTGAGGTGTTGCAAGTTGCTTCCCTCATTCTAGTTAGCCTCGCACGAATTGAAATTACTCGTTCGACTCAAGAAAGCGAGCTTCGTTCACGTGAACTTAGCATCTGAGTAGCTGCCCGATCTTTTGCTAGCCGAGTTGAACATCGTACCACGTGGGCGATGCGCATGCAGAATTCCTCTCCCTTGCACTACTGTAGTGTTTGCCGAGTGTGTTGAGCGTACGCAGCGTGATTGGAGTCGCCCCTGGCTTGCTGTCACCTGCACATCGTCTGCGCTGCTGCCCCGGACTACGATCGAGTCACCCCGGGCGATGGAGATGCTGTGGCCAGTTCGGCGCAGCGACTTCGGCGGCCTCCTGCATCCAGCTCACAACCCTCGGCGGCGGACAAAGGAGCCAGCGGTCACCGACAGCTACGGCGGCTCTTGCCAGCAGGGCGCGTCGGCGCGAGCGACGCTTGCTCGTACCGACTACTGCGTCGTCGTCTCCGGAGTCCTGGCCTGGGATCGTGCCGTCGAGTCGCAACGCTGCTGCTGTGACCGGCGGACGCCAGCGGTGTACCCAAGGACAGTCGGCTCGCATGTTATGGACAGCGTGTGGACATTTCCCCGGCGCGGCCACTGTTGCATGTACCACCTTGTTCGCGAAGCACGTGTTGATGTTAGACCGTGTCACATGTTTCGCCGGAATAAGAAGTGATTTAAGGTTGGGGGGATGTGGGGATGCGCGACCCTCGCGCCTCCCCTGATGTTTTCCCGCATAGCGCATCCCCTGATATGCTGTTTTTCCCGCACGGCTCGCGTGGCCTGGCGCCCGCGGCGCTCGGAGTGGTACAAGCGCGGTGTGAGAGATGGCGCCACCGTCGCGGCGGGGTTACTCGGGCGCCGAGGGACAGGCGCTTACGCTCTCTGTCCCGGCGGGTCGACGCGCGGCGGAGGACGTCTCCCGCGAGCGCGCGGCGACCGATGCATCTGCGAGACCGCCTCGCGTGGCCGCCTTGGAACGCGCCACGATTCGCGTGACTATACACGCGAACGACCAGGCGTTGGGATCCAGCATGGAGCGAACATATTCGCTCGCGAGGACGCGGTGAGTCGGACTTCTAGATTTGTCGCGCGCCTATCGGCATGTTTTGGGGATATGAACTCGGCTAGCAGGCATTGATCTATGAAAGGTGCAATAAATGCCCTTGTGACTGTTTGCACTACTGTGTGTTGTCGTTCCTTTGTCCCAAGAGTACGGAGGAGAGAACCCCGTATCTCCCCACAATATATCTATTAGTAGACTTAAAAATATGTAATCTTTACCTTGATAATATATTTGGACGGATTGTAAAGAAAAAAGAAGTCTGAACTTGCAATATCTTTGACTTCACATCGCCACAGATATCAAGCCAGCATGCACCTCGACATAAGTGCAGGGTAATTTACCACGTGCGAGCAGCATGAAGTGTGCTTTATTGGTGTGTCTTTTCAACTTTTGTTCCGCTGACCGTGGCCCAAGTGCGCATATATACTAGGCAGAACTGTACAGTTGAATACTGAAATCTAGAGCTGTGCTTTTGACCACTATTTCTGGTACAATTGTTCGCCTTATGGAGCGCTTATAGAAATGTCCTTAGGGTAACGTTTTGGTAGTTCCCTTTCAGACATGTTTGTATCACTTGGTTTCTAGCGCTCCTCTTCAAGTGTCAGAGATTTCTCATTTGTAATGGTTATCTCGTAGTCTCTAGCAGCATTATGTTTTTTGGCACTTTTGTGGTATCAGAAGCTGCTTGAAGAAATGTCCTTAGGGTAACGTTTTGGTAGTTCCCTTTCAGACATGTTTGTATCACTTGGTTTCTAGCGCTCCTCTTCAAGTGTAGAGATTTCTCATTTGTAATGGTTATCTCGTAGTCTTTAGCAGCATTATGTTTTTTGGCACTTCGTGGTACGAGAAGCTGCCTGAACAAGTTGCTTATCAAGATGAACATTCCATCTCAGCATTCTGCTTGTGTGGATTTTCTTTTAGTATATATGTTTAAAGATAGCTAGAAAGTACTGGCTTTCTATTTTGAATCTCGTGGCCCCAGAAGCAGGTGGTGGCATGCAAGCCATACCCTTTTGGTCATTCATTAGTATGCAATATTACCTCCTAGTAATCAGTTTTAATCTTCTAAATATAACTGTGGCATTGTGACTGCTAGTCATTTTCTGAGTGTTAAGATCGTTTTCTCATTACTATTGTTTTAGTCAAGTTGAATTTTCAAGAACTTTTTAGTGAAGTTTTTTTTTAGATGCACGTTTAACCTGTCTGTATACAGCTAGAACTTGCACTGAATATTTTCATACATGTGCCTGGCTAGGGGCCAATCATGTTTGCAATGAAGCTTTATCAATTGTAGAAATAAAAAGTGACGTTGATATGACATTGTGAGCCTCACTTGTATGCTTTACCTAGTACTTACTGAACTCACTTTTTTTCACGTAGCCATTGCAGGATTTGTAATAATTCATAACATTCCAAACACACCTACGTTATTGTGAGCCCAGTTTTCACATTTCGATGAGCGCTAGGACTATATATAAAAGTTGACAGTCACTTTAGCATACACAAAAGAGGATGAAGGCAAAAACCTGGGCACTCATGAGACATTCATTAAATTACTTGTTATTCTCATTCGAGTGCATTTCCTATTACTTGTTTTCTCCTACCAAGGTCGTGGGTTTGAGTGCCTTAATTAACTCGACCTTAATTACATGTACTTTAATTAAATTTGCCCTATTAACACTGATGTCGTGGGTTCACTTCGTCCTAATTAACACCAAATGACGTGGGTTCGACTCCCACCAAAGGTTGGGGGTTGGAGTGTTAATTAACTCTACCTAAAGTAACTTTACCTTAGTTAACTTTGCCAAAATTAACATGAAATGTCATGGGTTCGAATGACTTCATCAACTCTATATTAATTAACTTTGCCATAATTAATGCCAAAGGTAGAGGGTTCGACTCTCGACCTTAACCATGTCAATTGGAATCGAACTTGGAGATATGGTCGGTTTGGCCATATCTCCATGTTGGGTCGTAGGTTCGAGTGCCTTAACTTTTGCCTTAATTAATACCAAAGGTTGTGTGTTTGACTCTCACCAACGGTTGTGTGTTCCACTTTTGCCTTCAATGTCAATTGTAATCCTACTTGGAGATGTGGCTGGTTTGCCCATATCTCCAAGTGGGTTCGACTCCAATCAAAGGATGTGGGTTAAAGTGCCCTAATTAATTATATCTTAATGGAGTGCGCCTTAATTCGCTTTGCCCTATTTAACACCAAAGGTCGAGGGTTCGAGCCCCAATTTTGGTGCCATAAAGCCGGACATCAGATTTTTCTACCCATGAGCCATTTAATCATTTCGGCTTAATAAGAAAGATACCTCATGAATGTTGCAATTTACATTTTGACATTTACACGATTACATCTTAATGGAACATTTCAAACAAGGTCACCAGCTACTCGCTGACAATGGTGGTAACTGTGGCATTAGTGTGCCTAGCCAGATGTACGATTGAGTACAAATGAAATGTGAACAGCAGAGCATGTGGCCAAAGCACAACTAAAGGTACAGTGCATTTGTCGGCCAGTCATTGTGCACGTGTGGGCATGTGGTTCTTGTGCAGAGTGCAGCGCTGCTCGCCCTACTATGATAAATGTCACCCTTGTTTTGTCCGGAAGCTGCTTTCTCATCTCTCAGTGGCAGTGCCAATCCCACCTGGCAGTACTCTTATGGTGGCGAGCACCATCACCCCATCTGCAGCATGATATAGCTGGCAAGCACCCAGTTTCCCAATGTCCATTGTTTTGCTCTTGTTATCGCCATCAAAGCTGCCAGTGTCTAATTGTAATTTGAAGAGCACCAAAAATGTATTGCACTGGAGGAGCAACAACAGTGCTAGCCACCTTAACAGTAATCACAGATAAGAATGGCACTGCAATGGCAGGGTGACAATACAAGCTTCAAACAAAATAGAGGTGACGTAATCGCACTAGGGCAAGCAACCCTGCATTCCGCATCGAAACCACATGCACGTGTACAATGATGGCTGGCCGATGCCGCACACTGTGTTCCCAGTTATGCTTCGGTCACGCGCTCTGCTGTTCACATTTCATTTTTATTCAATAGTACTTCTGCTGTGACACTTGCAGGTATGCAGCTCACTACAGCGTGAACAGGAACTATCTATTAGATGTTCTATGAACCTCCTGTATCTCTAAAAGGAACATCTATTAGAGACCACTTATGTCCAGCTGTGACATCCTTTCAACGTTAGATAAACGTGATCTGGATGGGACTTAGATTATCCATAGTACATATTTGTAATACTGTTTGAGGAAATACAGATATCTATAGGATGTGTGCAATGTCTAAAACATGATGTTCTACGGACATCTATGGGACATAAATGGTTCACTGGGGCAAGAAGCTTGGGAGCGAACATCGAAGTAGCTAGGCCTGTAGACGTGGCAAGAATAAGAAATGAAGTGCCACAGCATCAGCACCGCAACATAAAAGTGGTTCATTCTGAGAAAGGAAAGGCTGGCACTATCTTGCTCTCTTCTGCAGCCCTTGAGGGAGCACAGCTCAGTGCCTGCACTGAAACACACGCTCACAGATGTCCACATGCACTTGCTTGGTGTGCCATTGCAATAGCTGCACTTATGGTGACACATTACAGGCACGCGACTGTGAGACTAATTGATAATTAGACAATAATGCTACGTAAATTCTGTTTAAATCATTTAACTTTTCTAATGTCTTTAAAGATGATTTTTCATTTAGTGCAACATTTATAGCGTGCTTCTGCCTCCTTGCGTTCAGTGTACATTGCCTCTGAGAACGAGTGTCAAGTATTGGAGGCCATGCAATAACTTGTACATGTGAGGTTTGTCGCTGTTTTAAAATGTTTGGCGGTGCTAAACAAAAGTAGAGTCCCTTCATATAATTTCCATGTGCTTTCTTTCTGCTATATGTCATTTAATTGCTGAATATACTGTACCTTGTTTTTCGATTACTTTTCCAAAGTTGGAAACAAAGAAGTCTGCAATACTCAGCAATCTGCAACACGAAAGTTTTGAGTGCACGTACATTCTTCTTTCGCTTCACCCACTGCTTGTGCATTTTGTTGTATTGAAAAAATGTATGTTTCATGCACAAACATCCATTTTATGAAGTAGCAAGGATAGATCGATGTCAAGCAAAAGAACGGGACGTCTTATGGACATCCATTACATGTGAACTGATGATACAGCGCGATATAGTCACACCAATTACAGGCACTAACTGTGTAGCATCGTCCACATCAAAATCATGGGCCCTACAATTCACGTCTAAGTAGAAACTTCATGGAGGTTACATTGATATCTAAAACTTCGTGAAATGTACGTCTGAAGTACTGTTTTTAGAGAAATTCTATGGACATCCAAAATTCTGTCCGCTGTACATCTGATGAATTAACTAAATGGATGTTCAATGGACATCCAAAACTTTGATGCCATTGTACGTCCCTCAGATTTATGTGCATGTAAAGGATGTCCATGGGAGATCCCATCTTTTGCTGGATGTTTGGGTTAATCCGGTACCATCTGTTGGATGTTTGTGGCTAACTGGGGAGCGCCTGTTCATGGAGGCAAGATAATCAAAATGATGGCGGTGGTGGCTTCAATCAATGCCATTTCAGACCTGTGGTCATGGCAAAAAGTCCAGAAAATTGGATGGCGAAGGGTATTTGCATCCGAAATTTCCTATGTTCTTATACACTGACTCTATGGAGTACCGTGGCGGTGCCGCGAAGGCATCCGGAAAATCGGTTGTTGACTGTAGTTGCATAATCCTACTGAAAACATTGCATTGCTGTGAAAATGCAAAAATACCGCACTATTGTGCAGTTGGCGCAAATGGCACTTGTGTGGGCTCAGTCGGGAGCAGGCAAGCCAAATTAGAGCAAAATAGCACAAATGACGTAGCTGGACAATGACTGCATATGTGCAGCATGTCTTCATTCACCAAGCTTGTTCAAGATAGGAAAAGGTTACCTGATGTTATCACAGCTATCAAAAGTTCTTTAGTGGATGATAGTACTGACCCTCAAAAGCTGTTCTCAAAATTGTTTGTTGTGCACACCATTTGATTCTGACTCTCACAGAAGGAAATGTAAAAAAAAAAATTTCTTCTCGAAGCCTCTGGTAAATAAAGAATTGTTAAAGGCAATCTGTGCAAGCAAAAATCTCTATAAAAAGAAACCAAAAAGTGGCCTTACAATGTTCACCTGCTTTGCAAATACACGTTTTGCAACTCTCTCAATGCTAAATTGAAGAAAGCTAAACACCAGTGTAATAAATACATGATTATTGAATGTAAATCAGACAATGGTAAAATATGGAAAATTGTGACTGACTTTTTAAACAGAAAAATAAAAATCACCACCCAAGCACTCTGTACAGATGGTTAACCAGTGAAGTTGAAATGTGCGGCCCCGGTGTTTATCACTCGATTAGTACCGATGGTTCATTAAAAAACGGCTTGGTAGGCTGCCAGATCCTCAGTATGCAGTTGCTGCTTGCATTGCTCAGCTGCACGAGCCTGTTCTTTTGCCCGGGCTGCAGCATCAGCACAGCGTAGACGAGCTCGTTCCTGGTTCTGCTCACGGCGTTGCTGATCGAAAGCTGCCTTCTCTTAAGGAGTACGTATAACACAGGGCCTACCCATTTTGGAGCCAGAAAGAAACTGCTGCACGTGCGCTTGGCTGCGACGGAGAGCAATGATGTCACTACTGGCACAGCTAATACAACAGCGCCTCGATAGCACAAGGCATTTTCACCCCAATTCATGACGTCGTGTTACCTCGGCCAATTGCCATAGAATCTAATGGGGATGCACATGAGTAGGCAACAGTGATTTTGACGTCACCGCTTTCATCACACCAGTCTTGTCAATGGAAATTTCGGGCCAGGCAGTGCGACATCATGGATCAGAGTAAACGGGCCTTGTGCTATCTATCTAGGTGGTGTTGGCTAATCGCAAGCCCCTATTTCTCTCTTCTTTTTTTATTTTCGTGCATGCGCATGGGGTTGTGCCAGAGGAGTTTTCGGCATACAGGAGACCAACAGACGGACGGACAAGTCGGCTGGCCATATACAGCTTCACTGTAAAAATTGATCAGATATATTGCATCAGGCATGATGATCCTCTTTAGTCATCCAAAAGAAATTGCTGGTGCCCCCCTTCCACAATTTCTTTCTCAATCAGTCTCTAACTAGAACACATGATTCTGGAGCTTCATTTACTCGCCTCCCCCATTCATTTTTAATGTTGCCAACAACACCTGACAAGATGTTTTCTCTTATAATGATGGCATGCAACCTTACCATACAAAAATGATTGCTCACCTCATATCAGATGGTATTCGTTACAATTATTGAAATATTCAGATCTGCCACCTTTCATAATGAAAAGCTACCACCATATTTAAAAGAGGTGGTAGTTGTTTAAAAAGTGATATTAACCATTAAAGACTAACTATCGATCCATTTGCATTTTGCCCTTGTTCAGCAAGGTAATAGAAAAATGAGCAGTTATAAGTTAAACAAAATATCTACCAAAACTTAATGTTCTTTCTTCAATCAATTCGGACTCTGGCAGGGATATTCAACGGACCCTGCCTGCTGTGTAAGTTTATCAGCACCCCTATAAGATGGCGCCATACCACTAGCATGACTGTGCCCCAGAAAGCTCAAGTGTCCGCAGGCGGCCTGAGTGACGCATTCACACTATGGAAGCCGGCACATGCCCAATCATTATTTCTGTACCTCTTCGTGAATAAACTGTTGTTATCAGTATAAATATAAAAACAACTTGCAATTAGCGTGTGGATCATGGACGCAGGAACAGCCTGATGAACACACCAACCCCAGATGCAAGCATGCTAGGGTTTCTGCTCCCTCTGAAGAATAACGAAACTGCGCAACCTCCTGTCACAAAAGTATAGCTTTGGCAAAATGGAGGACTACAACAACAATGAGTCCTGGCTCTCGTATGTGAAATGGCTCAACACGTTCTTTAGCACCTCAACTGCCAATGAGGAGTTAACTCGTCGTGAACTTTCTGCAATTTCTCCACATCTGCACAGTAGTATGTGCAGTTTCTTGTAATTTTGACAAATAAATAGTGCACAATGACTTTCACTGTTTTCTTTTTTTGCAACAAGAGCAATAATGATGCAATCTCCATTACTGGTACCATATCTTTTAGAAAAAATTGGTGCAGGATATGCAGGTGTAAAAGAAACCCCACATTAAAAAAAATTTCAATATTTGTCATGGCAGTTAAGGGATTAATGCAGACGGCACCAAAGATGAAAGAAAAAAAGTGGATATTTTTGTCGAGTGCCGGATTCAATACATATGCCACCCTTAGCAGTTTGTTGCCACCGGCAAAGCCAAAAAAAAGAAAAAAGGAGTACAAGGAGCTAATGGCTATCTTGAACAACCATTCCAACCCACTGCCATCTGAAATAGCCAAGAGCTTTCAATTCAACACGTGGATTCAGCTTGAAAATTAAAGTGTCACAGCTCAGGTCACTGAATTTTGGCAAATGGAGGAAAACTGCAACTTCAGAACAGCTCTCAACTGCATGCTGAGGGACCGCCTCGTGTGTGCAGTCAGTGATAAGACTGTGCAGCAGAGGCTTTTGGTGGAGAAGGACCTTACATTGGAAAACACAACTGACATTGCGAGAACAGCAGAAGCAGTGGAGCTAAACGCAATGGAACTTCAGAAAGGCTATGTGGAATCATCCAATTTTCTAACTCAAGAAGGCAGCACACCAATTACGTCAAACACCACCATAAAACGCATCGTTCGGTACCAAGTGGACAGAAAGATCCAGCAATAAAGCCAAAAGAGAGAAACAAGCCTGGATCCCACAAAAAAATGCAACCCTACATTTGCTGTTGAGGACATAACCAGAAACCACCAGATTGCAAGCACATCTACACCAAGTGATACAAGTGTGGCAAGGTGGGACACCTGGCAAGCTGCTTGCTGTCTTTCCAATAGTGACAAGGCAAGAAAGCAGTCAGGTCAAGTGAATAGTCTCGAACCAGGTAACAATATAGCCAAGTACTTGCTGCATTCACTGGAAACAAATTCAGCTGTAAATCCCATCACACTAACTGTAGGGACCAAGGTTGAGTCCACTACAACAATGTATAAGCCACCCAGTGAAAGGCCCGAGAACCGTTCGGACCGATGAGCCAGGCAATCATAAATTAACGACATCCATAAGCCCAATGCTAACCACAATGACGTGAAAATGAATTATTCTTTTCTTTTTTACGCTGTTCACTCGCCAGTAAAAATTTTCACGCTTCCACAAAAGTACACACGCATCCCTTGCGATCGGCACTCTTTGACAGTCTCGTCGAGATCACCCTCACCAATTAGTAATTTTTAAGCTCCATAAATCCTGGTACACTTCCTTTTGCACGTAAGGCTGGCAGACAGCCTTTACAGACTATTAAAATCCCAGTTGTTTATTAGCCCGCATCATGAATTACTCTATTCCTAAGTAGGTCCAAAAGAAATAAAGAAAATGGCTGCAAGTACCTCACGAGATGTTTTCCGAACTTGTGTCCACCTTTGTGGGCACTGCATATTAACTTGAACATGATTTGTACAACTACAATTTGTTTCTGCGAGCTCCTGAAACAGCATGAATGAAGCTTTTAAAAACAGCTACTCATTTGCTTGCTTAAAATTTTTTTACTAGTGAAGAGGTTATGTTGCATACAAATTATGACAGATTTATTACCTGGAAGGTGCTGCAGCTATGAACCTCTTTACCAGTTGTAATATTCTGTGTCGACTTCCAATTATGGCAGCGAATTGGTTACGTCAGGTCGCGACTCAGCGTCACACGCTGTAAGTATACCTGCTGCCTTTCCCCTCGCTGGAATAAAGTCATTCTTTGTCTGGTCCCCAACTTAAGTAGTCCGGCTCTTCTTTGCTGCGCTTTGCGTCCCAGCCATTAGGCCTCATGCCGTAGGTCCCGCGTCCGGCCGTACTGTCAAAGCTACTACAAACTGGCAACGAGGTAAACTGTTTACTCTGCTTCCTACGTGCCCTTGCTGTTCTACTTCTGCTCCTAATTTTGCTTCTGGCATGCAAGACGCCGCAACTACATCTCCTTCTCTGTCAACTGCAACTACCCCGCCTTTGTTCACGGTGCACAGCATGGCGTTCGTTCCATAGAGTTTCTTACAATAATTACTAAAGGGAACTCTGGCGCTGCAGTCGTTGTACCACCATGGGAATGATGGGAAGCATATGGATTTGTCTGATCTTCGTGCTAGTGGATTCAGACGTTCTTGTGGCTTTGTATATTATGCCATGTAAATCTTATTGTTATAAATTTCAATGTAATCTATACTCTATGAAGTGCAGAAGACGTCGCCAACACGCACAATTGCTATTAATTGCAACGATTGAACTTGTCCAGGTGGCCAAATCGAAACGCGCCAAGCATCTCAAGGCACTGGCATTCCCGCGATAAATTCATAAGGGTGTTTCAATCACTTGTCGATATATGCGTCCGTGGCTTAATGGTTTCAATATCAGGCTTCTTTGCTAGAGTTCCTGTGTTTGAATCCTGCCGTCGGACAATTTTAATCATGTTTACTTAATTATTTATTATGCAGTAAATTGTTGCAAATGACTAGTTTACAAAGTCACAAACCCGTCTGAAGCCAAAAAGACGAAGTTTAGGCAAATCCATGCACTTGCCATAATTCCGATGCTGGTACTTGTTGCAGCTCCCGTAGACACTAGCGCCAGAGTTCCCTCTAGTATGACTTAAAAATTGTAACAGCGTAAACCCATGCAACCACAAAGTAACAAGGACGAGACACAAGTGCTGACTGTCAACTAAATTTTATTGACGGAAGACAAATACCTTATACCTTCCTCCTTCACTTCTGCCTTTCCCCTTATGTTTATTGACGGAAGACTGATACCTTACACAAGGGGAAAGGCAGAAGTAAAGGAGGAAGGTATAAGGTATTCGTCCTCTGTCAATAAAATTTAGTTGACAGTCAGCGCTTGTGTCTCGTCCTTGTTACTTTGTGGTTGCATGTGTTTGCACTGTTACTATTTTTAAGTCAAGTATGCACCAACTCGCCCAGAAAGAAGTTTTAATGAAATTCCCTCTAGTAATTATTGTATGAAACTATGTTTCGTACCCCCCATTCCGCCTTTCCTGGCACTACCCGGTACTCCTGCGGTACCGTGGCTCACGTGGAAATGTTACTTTTGCACATTTCTCGAGGCACTACAAGACGAGAGGAAGAAAGCCATTTTACTCAGTAACTTAGGCTTCAAGGGGCAGCATCTCTACTACGACGTTGCGTCGCAACGGACCTGATATCTACTACGTTCAAAGACATTCTTCGCATCTTCGCCCAGCATTACAAGCAAAGCACCAATCCCCTGGTGCACCGCATTATCTTTAGGGACAGAAAGCAACTACCCGGGGAAACCTTTCAAGACTTCGTCACTGCGTTACAAAGGCTAGCGCCTCCTTGTGCGTTCGGCGCTTGGCATGACGAGTTCCTTCGCGACCAAATTTTGCAAGGCATCGCATTTACATTAATTTACATTAATTTACATTAATGACCTACCAATGCATGTATCTTCTAACATCCGTATGTTTGCAGACGATTGTGTAATTTATCATAAAATTAACAGCGTTTCCGATAAGACGTCCCTTCAAAACGACCTGCGAAGTGTACAGGAATGGTGTAACCTTTGGCTAATGGAACTAAACCCTAACAAATGTAAGACCGTCTCCTTCCACCGCCGCAGAAATCCACTTGTTTTCTCGTACCAAATTGCTGACGTCAACCTTGAATTAGTTCCTTCCTACAAATATCTCGGAGTAACCCTTTGTAGTGATTTAACCTGGGTAACGCACATTATGAGCATCATTTCATCTGCTAACAAAACACTCGGGTTTTTAAAACGCCACTTGCGCCACGCCCCCCAACATGTCAAATTACTAGCCTATCAGTCTCTCGTCAGGGCGAAATTAGAATATGCATCCCCCATTTGGAACCCTCATCAAGTATATCTCATCAATCAACTGGAATCGCTTCAAAATCGAGCTGCAAGATTTATTCATTCTAAGTACTCCTACAACATCAGTATATCGGCACTAAAAACAGAATCTGGCTTATCATTGCTTGTATCTCGCCGCCGCATTGCTAGTCTTTGTCTTTTTCACAAGTTCTTTTACAGCTCACTTGGCAAAGCACCATACATTCTCCCCCCGGCACGCATATCCAGCCGCACCGGTCACCCGCAACAAGTCGCGCGCCCACGTACACGCACTGTCACTTTTTCGTATTCATTCTTTTTTCGTGCAGTAACAGACTGGAACGGCCTTTCCAACGAAATCACAGTAATAACCTGTCCTAGCACATTTTTAAACACCGTAACAAATTATCTTACCCCGTAATAAAAATATGGCCTTCAATTTTTTTTATGTATGTACCCACCCCTTATGTAATACCCTTTCAATGGGGCCTTTAAAGAAATAAAATGAAATGAAACGAAATACGAGAAAGGTTTCTACGAAGGATCGTCCCTTACGCTCAGAAGCCCAGGAAATTGGACAAAGCGTACAGCAAGTTTACAAAGAACTTCAAGTTTTCAACAACTCGTCTGTTCAGCGCGTCTCGATGCAATGTCAAGATGGCATCGACAGCCATCACCTTCCTCGTCCGGGCGCGCAAGATGGTGGTCCTCGCCACCCTTCTAGTTCGACCCGACGGCTCCAAGATGGCGCTCATCGGCATGGTGGAAAGCCACAACCTAGGGATGTCAGTCAACAAGGCGCCCGGCCCGAACTCCATGATGCCAGTCGAGACATTGCAGTCCTTTGCTACCAATGTGGTTCACCTCACCAAATCGCATCCGATCCAGGCTGTCTGGCCAAGCACGTTTCCTGCTGTGCGTGCGGAAAGTAAGACATTATGCTTCAGTTTGCCGTTCGAGGACCCGAACGCATCGACAGTCCACTGCTCGAATGCAGCTTGTTTCCACTACCGCTGGTACAGAATCAGCCACTACAGTCCCATCTGTGCTTACAATTCAAGCACCGAATTTCCTTCCGGCAACAATTTACGCCGAAGTCATCATTGCGAATACTACACTCAAGTTGCTCGTGGATACAGGAGCTACGGTGTCACTGGTGAACAACTCCCTGTACGAAGGACACTTCAGAGTTTTCTCTTATCTCCTTCGAGTCTTTGACTCAAGAATTATTCGCAAGAAATCCTGCATTCAGGACATTTCTCTGTGCTCGTCAAGTACCGCAACAAGGCTGCAGTAGTGGCATTTCACGTCACGAACCAAAGCACTTCTCTCCCGGGCTTAGACGCCATTTAAGCTTTGGGCATTGATATTCAAGGGTCTTCGCTCACATGTCAACAAGTGTCAGGAGTTCCAGCTGACCCAACCGTTCAGCTTCCGTCTCTTCCACATAATGCTCGCACAGAGTTTGCCCATCTGTTCTCAGCACAATTGGGACTTGTAAAGGGTTTCATCCACGACGTTCGTCTCCGAGCTTCAGTGCAACCAGTCTCAGCAAAACTGCATCCTTCACCTCTGGTTCTCCGTGAGCAAGTCTTCGCCGAGCTGCAATGGCTGGAATAAGCTGATATCATCGAACGAGTCACGGCGTCCACGTGGATTTCTCCGCTCGTTGTGGTTCGGAAGAAAGACAATTCCATTCAACTTTGCGTTGATCTTAGAGAACCCAACAAGGCTATCGTCATCGATGCCTTTCCACTACCGCAGGCTGACAAACTGTTGCGTCGACTTGCTGGTGCTACTACCTTCAGTAAGTTGGACTTACAGTCCGCTTATCATCAGGTTGTATTGTCCGAGAAAAGCCGTGAGCTTACTACTTTCATCACTCAAGACGGTCTCTTTCGCTTCAAGCGTTTGTGTTTCGACTGGCATCTGTGCCTTCTGCTGTTTAGCAGATAATTTCATGTTTTAAAAAACTGTCCAGGTACCTTGCGCTGCCTAAGTGATGTTTTGATTTGGGCCGCACAAAAGCTGAGCATGATAAAAATCTGCAAACTGCGCTTTCCGGAATCTCAGCTGCTGGCATGGAGTTAAATGCAAAGTGTGTATACAGTGTCCCAGAGCTCACTTTTCTTGGACATAGGTTCAGTGCAAACGGCATTTCGCCTCGGCAAAACAAAGTGAAGTATTGATGCACCGCAGCCAACTGACAAGTTTCTGCATTCATTTCTTGGTCTCACGAGATACTACGCTAAACTGATCCCGCAGTACGCTGAATTGGTAGAACGGCTTAGGAAACTGCTAAAGCAAGGACAACCATTTGTCTCGGATCAGGATACTGAATACAGCTTCCAGACTATTAAAGAAGTGGTTGCAAGCGAATTGATCTCTTACGCCAAAAGTGTTAAGATGTATGTGGACCGGCGTCACGCAACAAGATGCCCTCAATTTCATCCAGGAGATCTTGTCCGAGTACGTAACTCGAGAATGTCCGGTTCTAAATAGTCAAATCCATTTAAGGTTTACCGTAGGGTAGGTTGCAATACTTTCAAGCTTGAAAATGGCAAACGTTGGAATGCATCCAAACTTGTGAAATGCCCTGCACGACAGGATTTTCTTGAAACCTTAACTGAAAGGAGTCATTCCAGTGACTACCCATTTCTTGATGGTTTCCCACCTTTTCTTCCAGTTACTACTGGTATAGGGGATACCTTACATTTCTTGTAGCGTAAACGTGCAGTACACACATCATCACTACGGTACTGACGGTCATACAAATTTGTCTTTCATGCCGAAAAGTTTTTGAACATTACTGAGGTCTTTAGCATCCTCATGACGGTCCCAACATTCCCAACATTCTGGGAGTGTAAAGTGCTTTATGCGTACGATCTTCAATCCATGACAGCCACAGAGCTGTCTCCGAGTTAGGCTCAGAGCGAATGAGCCACCCATCAGGGTTGTCCAAGGGGGCACACGGATGTTTGCATTTGCTTGTATTCAGTGAACTTTTATCATGTGATCTGTATATGCAATTGTGCATCTCGTCCTTGTCTTCCCAAGACGAGTACTCTTCAGAACTGTAGTGTTCATTTTCAGACTCCATGTTGTGTGTTTCCCTTAAAATGGGGAAGCCAAGGATGTCCGCTTAGAAAAAAAAGTCTGATAGGTACAGGTACCTGAATTTTCTGTTCTGTAAAGATGTCATCACCAAACACACGTGTTACAGTGCTAACGTGCTCTTTAGTCAACTCAGTTCAAGTTGATAACATGGCATGCAGTGAGCAGCATTTCCACTGCAATTACTTTTCCATTTGGCTAACGCCAACTAAAATCTGTAAATGATAACATGTCCAAAACTTACATTGGAAAATCTTCATTGTGTAACGCTTACACTTCTGTGTTCTGTAACTCATGACTTGCTTTTGTTGCGAGGAGAGCGAGTGGCGCATTTTTCTCTCAAGGGAGAGGTGATGTAATATCCTGTGTCGGCTTCCAGTTTCGGTTTCGAATCGGTTACGTCTGAGCGCCACTCAGTGCCAAACGTTGTAAGTATACCTGCTGCGTTTCTCCTCGCTGGAATAAAGTCATTCTTTGTCTGGTCCCCGACTCGAGCAGTCTGGCTCTTCTTTGTGGCGCTTCGCGCCCCGGCCGTTGGGACTCATGTCAAAGGTCCTGCGTCTGGCCACACCGTCAAAGCTACCACACCAGTGAATGAGTAGAGTGACACATTTCCGCAACCAGCTGCCATGGCCCACCACTTGCGCTCGCAACCAAAACATAGTGTGTCGCATACTGGAAGCACGAAGGTGCACAAAAAGTGTGATTTTATGCAGCTTCACATCCAAGGGGTCCCAGATCAAAACAACTGCAGCATCAAACATACGGTGTGAGACTTGTACGACTGCACTGCTCATGCCACAGTGTTATTGCCTTCAGGTGCAAAAGGGCATGTGACAGCAGGCAAGATTACATTGCTGCTCATCAAATAAGGTGTTGCAAAAAAATTTAAAGCAGAGGCACTAGGCTATTGTCCCGCGGTCCGATGTAACAGTACATCAAGCGACTGAGCGAGCCAAAACAAGTTCCAAAGCGTCAAACCATCCTGCTCCTACGTGACCACCTTTGCAACCATAAAATAGCGCATAAAATGAAAAAAATAGATAGTTAACTCACGTCATGACATGACAACACACACACCTCATGGGAAACAAAATTGAAACTGGTAAATTATTTACGGTGCTTCAAGGCTTGCCGGGTATTTTATGGGGCTTTGAGGTCCACAACCTTTATTTAATGCAATAAAAGAAGAGTTAAAGATGTGAAGTCAGCATCCTTTTAGAATCCTCTTGCGCATCGATAGTCATCGACAAATTATTTCTGCCAATGTTTTTTTCTTTTATGTGCAAGAGTAACTGGCCAGCTCTTCAAATCGGCAGTGTTTGTCTGAGTCTGCACAAATGAACAAGGAACACGCCTGGAGGTAAAGAATATTAGGCACCGCGGATAGTACGAAGGAGCACCCTAAGCACAGGGCAAAGTACCGCAACCTAGAGGAATGTGTAGGTGTGTGTGTGTGTGAATTGTGCAATTTCCTCAGCGCGAACCATGGTTTACTCTGTTTACAAAGGAGGAAACCATTTCTCGGCTGATGCAGCCGTTCAAAAAAACATCTCTGCAAGCGTTCTTGCAAATCTTCCTGTTCACTACCAGTGCCAATATTTGTGGACACTTTTTCCAAAGCTGATGGCGGCTCAACCTTGCATGCGCAAGGGAAGGAAGCGCACTGCATTCCGTTGCACGCATTGCACCATGGCACCGTGGAAGGGGATGGAGCGGGGGCAGTGTGCTTCGGCCGCGCGCAGTTGCGCCCGCTTTATTTTGAAAACGATCTGCTTTGGGGGGCACAGTTTAGATGGGCCGACGGCTCGTAGCTTTGCGTGCACTGTGTTCTCACCGCTGAGTTTGCTATAGACAGCACCAAGGTCACTTCGCTCAGTGCTGCTGCCGTGATTCCTCATGCCAGCATTTTGACAGCAAGTGTACGCAGTCATAGAGTGCGGACATTGCTGTTTGCCTGTGCGTGCGGACACCATGCTAGGTAATTTAAATAGTAAGTGAATGTTTACAAACGGGCGTTCTACTCCGACAGTTGCTGCGTGTGTGTGTGACAGGGCTCACGTGGCTTCGCCACGTCAGCCCTGTTTTGAATACGGTCTGTGTTACAGACAGTGTATGTGTCAAGGCGCACCGAGGGCCAATAGCGTCATGTGCGCTATAGCGCCCATACGCTTGCGCATCACCCTCGTTCACGAAGTCAAACATCACTGTAACATTTTGTTTTTTGTGAGCGATACGAGACTAAACCTAAATGAGCACTTACGTGAACAGTGCTCATGACCCTTTTTGAGCTGAGTGATGCATGCCCTAAGCTGCAGTGCATCTCGATGCCTGTCCTGTAGCTGCATTGCAAATGCTTTGGCCAGGACACGGTCTTCAACGGGTACATCCCACGTACCTAAAACCAGAAACACCAATGTTATTGATGTGAGAGGAAAAAAATAATAAAGGTGTGAAATGTGTGCAAGTTGCAAACAAAGGGACATGACAGAAAGCTGCATAACAGCAGGTTTAAAATAAGCAAAACAAAAGTGTAAGAACAGAACAGTACCTGTGCCTGAACATAATATCTCAAATGAAATGAAAGAAGGAAATCCATAGGAAATAATTTATTATAAACTCAATCTTCTTTACCTTTCTTTAGTATTATTTTTTCTTTTAAAGGGAGGAGGCCATCTAGAAGGATGATTTAGATGCTCTTCCCCTCAGTGAGGACTCATTCCCGCAAAAGATCAATGTCAAATTTCAGTACGTGGTATTACTACACCTTGTTACGCCTATACATAGTGGGTCGGTTTCTTTTCATTGCAGTAATTAGATAGCTTTAGTTTAGCATGTTTAGAGTAATAGAAGGCTTACCGGAATAGCAGGATCGAAATGCGCATGCACAGAATGCTAAACAACCCATAGCATTTAGCGTACACATGCTATTTCTGAGATTTAACATTACCATATTTGCGTGGTTTACATAGATTACGTAAAACATGGCGGCGGTCCTGGCCGGCCGCTTTGAACTGAATTTGGCCTTGTTTTGTAGAATTCAGTTTACTTGTAGCAAATGACTGTAAACAGCCTTCACTTAGTCTCAGGCTGCTTCGACAACAGAATATTATGGATAACCTTGTAGAGTTTTCGAGATCGCTACTTGTTTCGAATGCGTCAAGGCCTAACGAGAGAAATGTCCAAGATGCCAGCGCCAACTATCGGCGAAGTTGAGAAATAGGAGCGACAGCATATGGCCTCTGAGAGTGGAATATCTCAGAGGCTATGGTGGACAGCCTGTACTGCTTGTACTGATTTCACCGTGGATTGGTGGAAATGGAAAGTACAAATACTATGAACTCCCACCTTCCATTGCACTGCCTCTCACAGTTTCGAGACAGGTGCACAAAGCTTGGCGAATAGATCAAATCACTTAGGTGCGCTATGTAACGAAATTCAAAACGTAATGGAATAGCATCTTGCACATAAACTATGCTATCATGCTGTACTAAAACCCGCTTTGTGCAAAGTTCATTAGCAGGCGGTAACACTATTTCACTTAACCCAATTACTATGCTAATGTTTAACTAAAACTGTCTATTAATACAAAATCCTAGAAAAATAACAAATGCTCCCATGCTTCATTGCAAAAACATTTGTTATTGGAAACAGTTGGTAACTGTGCAATGTTATGCATACAACTGCTCCGAAGGCAGACAGTGAATAGCATCAGTACAGTT
The DNA here is from genome assembly GCF_023375885.2 of Dermacentor andersoni. NCBI lineage: Eukaryota > Metazoa > Arthropoda > Arachnida > Ixodida > Ixodidae > Dermacentor > Dermacentor andersoni. The sequence continues at coordinate 1,194,446 of NC_092822.1, forward strand.
AATGTAAATGTTCCGTGCAGGTTGGCCACATGTTTCTTGGCATCCTATGTAGATGATCTTGCTGCTGAAAACAAATCAACTTCAGGTTCTGCTGGTCTTAAGCACCAGCATGTTTCAGTTATAACCAAGATCTGACAAAGGAGTGTGGCATATTATATAACTGTTTGCTTTCCATTTCAACCAAACATACCTCACCCGAACTACAAAATACATACTGACTGTAACCACACCATATCATTTTTATGCACCAGCACAGGCGCATTTCATATGCAGGAATGCACAAAACTTTTCCTAAAGTTTTGTGCTGTTTCACTCTTATGCTGGCATCAAATCTTGGAGGCAACTGCACTTTCAAGTGTTTCCTGAAAGAGAAATACACTTGTCAGTAATCGGTTCTGTTCTGTCAACATTCTGTTGAAAACAGAAAATCAGATGCTAATGTTAAAAAGCGGCCTAGGAGGGCATTCTGTAATTCTTACAGTATATTCTCCCTAGTTTATGCTATGTAAAATACACATTTCACAAGATTGTGGTGCCATCCAGTGTAGTCAACCAACCAGTACGTGTGAGCAGTGACTGAGGATTGGGCCTCAAGTAGCAAAGGCGCAGTAAAGATAAAGGGATGGGACGAGCCCAGCACAAAGGACTGTGTGAGAGGAGGAATTAGGTCCTTAGGAAGTATGTCATGGAAATGCGTGACCTATCATGGACAATAAACTACCAATTTAGCTTTTGTATTTGGCAAGATATGTGCTGCCCATAACATTCAATTTAAATTACTTTGCTTGTCAGTAGGTATTCAAAACCACTAATAAGAAATGAGGCTGGCAAAGCGTACTTCAACCTGTGGTAGTGTTTACACTGTAATATGACAACGGTTTATCCTTCCAATATCAGTGCCTTAATGAGAGCAGCATTCCGGGCAAGTTGGTAATCCATTACTTAAACGATATTGCGCGACAAAAAAACGACACGGACGTGAGAGAAGACGACACACCAAGCGCAAACTCTCAACTAAGTTTATTGTGCCACTGTGTCGGTTTTATACATGGCAGGCAGCGTAGATCGCGCACGTGCTTACAAGGAAATGAGGTGCGAATTCATGTAACATGGTTACAAGTCATGTGATGCCACGTCCAAGAAACTTAATTCTTTTTCTGTGAGAGCCAGAGACTGGAAGCTAACACACGTGTCACCACGCGAACACAGTAACAATGTAAAAAACGGCTCTGGTGGTTTCTTGACGATCTACTGTCGCGATCATGGATGCAAGCCTCTTGAGGATCAATGCACGATTGTTTTCCGTGGCAGCACGCATCTCATCCGTGAAATATCTGAAGCGCAGACGATTGCGAAATTGGGTGACACGTGTGTTAGCTTACCGTCTATGGCTCTCACAGAAAAAGAATTAAGTTTCTTGGACGCAGCATCACATGACTCGTACCCATGTTACATGAATTCGCACCTCATTTCCTTGTAAGTGCATGCGCGATCTACGCTGCCTGCCATGTATAAAATCGACGCAGTGGCACAATAAACTTAGTAGAAAGTTTGCGCTTGGTGTGTCGTCTTCTCTCACGTCCATGTCGTTTTTTTGTCGCGCAATATCATTTAAGTAATCAGTGCCTTACCCACAATACCAAGAGTCGCAGAGGCTTAGCACAGCTTAAAGCAGCCACTATGGTCTGTGGGGGTACACTCTGCATGAGATTAGGACTGAAGGCAAGTTCCGGATCTAGCCACACTCAGTCGTTCCGTAGTACTCCCCAACCCGTAGCACATGTAATCGCAGCTACGTTGGGTTTCAGCGAATAAGGCAATCAGCGGTGTCAACTCTAACAATGTTTATTGCTACAAGCAATAAGTAACACTTGCAGGGGGAAATCCCTTCTGTAATAAATAATAAATAGGCGCTGCATGCTCTTGCTCATTGTGGGGGCCTTTTCCATTTTCCTTCCAACTGGAGATGGACCTCAAGTGGCTGCTGGTGGGGTATGGGTGGTGTCACTTTTGTGGGAGGCTGGCCTACCAGCTCATCGTATAGTGTGCAAATGCTGTCAATCCAGGAGGAGGGTCGGCTCCACAGTCTACTTACCAAGGCATCGCCATCTGGAGTATGATGCAGGCGGTCTATGTGAAGGTGCCCCTGCCGCAGCATGAGCAACAAGAGGGACCAGGCTTAGGCCTCCGCAAATGTAGCAGCCACCGGTGACTGGCGTGGTAGTGCGAGAAGTGTTCTCATAGCTGTCCTCTGCTCCAGTGCTAGCCGTTTCGTGCGGGTCAGCATTAAGTTTGGAAAAGGTGGCACATAGAGAAACAACGAGGTTGTGGCACTATAGTACAGTAGGAGGGCCCATCATGCTCTGCAGCTTTTCCCTCGCTGGAGAAGCCGGCTAACAGCTGTTCTCACCATGTGTGCCTTGATGCATGCCTTGATGACCTTGTGCAGCAGTCCATCGTACACGCTCTGGACATCTAACAGGATGAGGAGGGCCACCTCTCCCTTGCTTCTTGCCTCCTCCAAGGTGAAGATCACGTCTTTGATTCAGTGGGCCTTGCATCGGTGGCGACGGAAGCCTGTCTGTTGCTCAGGGAGGAAGCCCACCACTCCTGCAATCCAGTTTAGCCATCCTAGTGCGATGGTCTCCATCAGCTTGCAGGCCACAGAGGTCAGTGATACTGGCCTGTAGGAGTTGATAGCCATGGCCAGTCACCATGGCTTTCGTATGGGTACCACCACCGCTGTCAACCAGGTCTCTGGCAGCAAGCCGGTCTGCCAGACATTGTTCAAGGCCACCAGGAATCAACAACGGGCTCCCTTGTCCAGGTTTCATAGCACCTGGAACATAATCCAATGTTGGCATCCATTGCAGATACCAACTCATGCTCCTGGAGTGAGTCGTGGCAGAGGGCAGCAATCTGGCTGGATGTCCAGGCTAGATGGAAGCCACTACGCAGCCTCGGAGATGGAGGATCCGATACAACCTCGCAGTTTCGAGGGCTGCGAATCGGTCCGCCGAGAGCTCTGCCAGGGATGCCTCGCTGATGCCTATGCAGATGGCCACTGAGAGCACTAGCTGTCATACCCCAGGACCGGAGAGCAGGGACCACAGAAGCCTCCATGCTTCTGGATCGCCATTGGCCTGGCTAATAAGAGTTGAAGATCTGCTGCCAGCTCTGTTGTCATCGGCAATTGGCATGTCGTCAGCAGGCACCATCAATGCAGTTATACTTGATGCGATGTTCTGGCAACCGTGATTTCAATGCTCGCCATTGCACCCAGCATCTGGCGGCACGGAGGTCCAGATGCCGAAGGTCAGGAGCTGGTTGGTCTTTGGGCATGAGTGAGCAGATGGTTGCAGCTTGCACTGCCTCAGCCACGCATAGAAAGAAGCCCCGGTCCTCTGGTATGCAGAGGAGCTGGTTCCTAAAGGCTCCCCAGTCAGCTATGCTGCATTGCCTGGAACTGGGTCATTCTCCTCCTGCCGTGAGGTGGTCTGAGCCACAGGAGTCTGGCTGCATGGCCCAGCTATAGTGGGTTCCTTCTGTTGACAGGCTGACATCGATGACAGTACAGGTCATGTGCGTGGCCCTTGGGACATAGTTAAATGATCCATTGTTCAGCACCTGTAGGCCCAAGCTGTGGAACACCTGCACAACGTCCTTTCCTCGTTCGCAGCATCTGCGGCTTCCCCAGGCCGTATGGTGTGCATTCACAATGCCGCAATGAAGGAAGTCGCGGCCGAGACATGTGGCTAGCTGCAGGAGTGTTGAAAGGTCCCATCGTTGGGAGAGTCGCACGTAAATGGAAGACACTGTTATGCCCACCCTTCGGAGCCTCGTGGTCACAGCACAGCACTCCATGGGCCCTCCTGTCTGGTCAGGCATGTTGACCTCGGCTTGCTGCAGCTCACAGCGTACGTAGATAGCACAGCGTGGGAAGCCATGGGGACGGTTGTTCTCCAGGCAAGGGGCAGCTGTGCAAGTAGGTAGGGAACAGGATGTGGTGCTGGAGTATCCCATGTATTCTGGGAGGTGCAGGTCTCCAGCAGTCACGTTGACCTCCTTCAGGGCAAGTACACCATAGTGACTCTGCAGGAGATACATCCATAGATCTCCTTGCCGCCACCGCAACGAGAATGCATTCCACTGGAGGACAGTGGGACGGCGGCTGTTGCTGCTGGTGTGAGCCATGATGATGGACTTGTGTTTGGCAGTCCACTTGCTTGAAGGCAGACAGCCCACAGTGGGTTGTTTTCTGAGAGAAACGCTGCAACAGACCGCAGCAGAACTTTCATCTGGTCCAGCTGTTGTGCCAGCACAGCTGTGGTTGGAGCGAAGGGTGGCAGCAAGGAGGGGGCAGCCACACCTGGGCTTGCAGCTGTTTTTTCCCAGTGGTGGGGCTGCAATGTTTTGGAGGTGGGTGGCTTCTCGTTACCACATCTTATAGCTCTTTTTGGGTGCTGTCTTGCAGTGCGGTGCAGGGATTGGCCTTGTAGGGGGGGGGGGGGTTTCCTTTCTTCCAGCAGCGAAGGCCTGTTGGCGTGAGACAGGCACTGTTGGTGGTAGCCTTTATGGTGGTAGCCTTTCACACCTCCTGCCATGGACGGCATCTGGGATTTCCACCAGTGTCGCTAGCGCTACAGTTGGGGTAGCAGGCCTTGGGAAAAGTATGTGTTGTCCGCAGTGCAGACAGCGGGTTGGCCACTGGCAGGCAGCATCAACATGGTCCAGCCTTCCACTGTTTGTACACAGTGTAGGATGCGGGCGTGATAGGCGAACTGTGAACGGCAGCCTGAAGATATTGAGGTTGGTTGGACGTGCGCTTGCTGCGAAGGCAACTGTCAGTAAGTTGCCATTCTTTGATACTGAGAGCACATGGGCAGAGGCGGCGATGGCAGCAAGCAGCTGATCGTCCGTGTATTTCCCATAGATGCCGGGGACCTAACCGTGGACTGGCTTCGGTTCACTGGAAGGCCCGCTCGAACAGCCGCACCGCAGATGGATCCCGTTGAGAGCAGCTCCTGTAGTCACTCCTGCATGTCCTTGTCTGCCACAACAATTTTCAGCTTCGTGTTGACCCTTACTGCAAAGTCACCAGGTAGGACAGACAGGGCCTGTGCAATGGCCTGACGTGACGTGTGATGAAACGACACAGACTGCTCCGCTGGACGCTGGCGTCTTTGGACGAGTGCGAAACCATCTTAGGTGTCGTTACGAGGGCACCCAGGAGCAGGAGTACCAGAGCAGTGCCTACAGGGGTGTGCTGTTTAGTTGGCTCCATGCCAGCAGGCATGTGGGAAGCTGCATTTTTTGCGGGGGCTCCAGATGGTGGGGGAGTCTGATTGGAGTCAGAAGTGCTGTGGGTCTCTTTTCCAGAAGCGTGGAACACACACACCTGGCTCTGTAGCAGAATCAGCACCAGGTGAGAGGGTCGCCGAGGATGTCGCAGGCTCGTCGTCGGCACTTTGCTTCTCTGGTGTGGCACACAGCGGCGGCATCTTATGGGGCACCTCGCCACCGTCTTCGTCGTCGCGCGAACACTTGCGAGTGCTTGCGGTGTCCATGTTTTCGTCACAGGAGTCATCTGAGTGCTGTGTCGGGGAAAAGATGTGCGCGTGGCAAGAGCAAGGGAAAAGCGGAAGGGGGTTAGTGCGCCTCTCCCGTGTCTACGCCGGCCCTCGACGCGTGCGCGACGACGCAAGGGAAGATGTCCGTGTGTGCTCCCAACAGGTCCTGGCGAACAATGTACAGCCATAACTGCGCGTACTTCAGTGCCGTTATGACATTCAAACTTCGATACCAAAAGGTATACATTTCAACTAAACTACACTGCAGCTATGGTGGCAAATTTGACAGGCTCATAAGCTACGCCAGAGATGGGTGGCATGACAATTTCTAGAGTTCACAAACATGGCACCACTACTTTGTGCAATTTTTCACAGTGGAATATGTCAGAATAAATTTCCTATGAAAGTGGTATTTAAATGAAAATCAACGCAAAAGCACTATGGACTTCGGGCCACATACTTAAAGGCTATTGTGCGTTGCAGTGACAAACAGCAAAGGTCAAGGTGCTACACTAAGTCTAACACAGCTGTTTGGCATAACAAGTAGTTGAAAACATGACAGAAGCTTTAGCTGCATACCACGACCTTCACGCAAAAGCCAGTTAAGCGTTTCAAATTACAGTGCAAAAGCCGATCAACAATAAAGCAGAACAGTGCCGACTATTCTACAAGACAGCTTTGGCGAGTCGTGGATGCCATGCGGTGATGTTTCATTCAGCAAACCCATTCTCAAGCATAGAGCACGGGCAATAAACAATAATCGACGACGAAAATCTATATTGCGCAACAACAACGCTGTTCTTTGACGGAATAGCAATAACTGACCAGGCGATGTCGCCGGCCTATGGTCCAACTTCAGTAGAATGGAGAAGGCCAGCTTCCTCAGCTCCTTGACGGGCACGTCCGACTTAGCGCCACCGGCCGCCAATGTGCACAGTTTGGTGACAAGAGTGGGAACATCCACCTCCATCGCACACAAAGTACTCTACAGCAAGCAATGCCGGCGCTCGATCGCTGAAATTCGATCCAAGCACGGAGGGAACTCAAGAGCCACAAGCTAATCCCGAGATTCCAGTGAATATGACCGTTGATTACAGCCCGCTACAGCCATAACACACGACGCCAACGACACGACGCCTCGCTCAAATTCGATCCAAACACGGAGGGAACTAAAGACTAACTAATCGCAACAAATGACATTTGTTGCGATTAATGTCATGAGCGCGCTGTCACACGGCGAAAACTAATGTCATTTGAAAATGATGACAATGACGATAGTAAAAAAAAAAAAAAAAGACACGCCTCAAACCTGTAGAGGTCGCCACAGTTCAACCTCGTTTGTTAGGCTGCCACCAGAGTGTGGCGCCCCCTGTGACCTGTATGTGTATCTCTATTGATCTCTATGGACAAGAACCATAGAGTTTCTCACTAGTGTTATAGTGAGAAACTCTATGGACAAGAACGGCACCGAGAGCGGCGCTGCTCGATGAATGGATGGATGTTATGAGCGTCCCCTTTGGAAGGGGGCGGTGGCTTGCGCCACCAAGCTCTTGCTACTATGCTGCTTAATATACTACCTAGGTTAACCAATGAAGAAAAAAAAAAACACTATGAACTACCACGTCCAAATTTTCTGATCCCCTATTGCGAACTGTGCTTTTGTACGTCTCCATCTGCGCCGGCGTTGAGAGCGCCGCATGCGAAGCAAAATTCTATTAGCGGGTGGTACTGGTGGTACCAGGCCCCGCACACTCTCAAGTTCAACAAATGGCCACAGAGGGCGAAAAATCAATCGAGGCGCGTTTCAGCGTAAGCGCGCAAGTGGAGCTACTGTAATTTGGTCGAATAGTTTAATTTGTGCTTTCTCTGCTAGGGGCGCTGAACGTGCTGAATTTTTTAATTTACACAAACCATTGACATGAACAATCGAGGTGTCTAAGGATGCTTTTTTACCTCAGGCAAATTGGCAGTTGATTTTCTTTTAATTTGATTGTTGAAGCTGCTTTTTAGTCATAGCGTCAAGGTTTTTGTGCTCGATTAACCACCGACAGCCGACAGCCTATTGGTATCGATGTGTTTGCTGGCCGTTGGCGTTCGAATACTACGGCGGTAAAACATTTTCGAAAGCATGCTGGTTTCGTCTGCGAGTCATTACATAGACTTGCTGTAAGAAGGTCTACTCTTGGCAAAGAATAGTGCCTCATTTTGTTTAGGCGTTGACTATCATAATGAATGCGGCGGAGGTTGAGGGAGTACGCTTGAAGGTACGTTTTTATGCCGTTGATCTCCATAACACAGCAAGTACGCAAACCGATGTCGCAGAACACCCGATGCATCATTGTGTGTTCTCCGTCATCGCTTGTTTGCTGTATGCCTACTAATTCTTCATTTCTTCAAGTGTTGTATCCTCCTTTTGTCCTTGTTCTGTTGTGCTTCACTTACAGTATGTCGTTCCGTCAGCTGTAAATGCGCATTTGCAAAACCAATACGTTTGATAAGACGCAGTGGTTATCATAATTTCACTACACGTGTATTAAGCTGGCACATATGGTTCAGATACAGATACCTGTATGCGAACTTGCACGACGTTGATGCGGAGATTAGGATAATTATGACACCCGTAAGGAAGAGGCAGCTGACGGCCGTATAAGCTGTTGCGTTCTTTCCGCCAAACTACCCGGCCTGGTAGTGCTGTAAAGATGCTGTATAAAAGTGACACGCGGTGACAGGGAAATTATTATACTTAGCAGCCGACCGTACGTTTTGTAGCTCTTATTGTCTCTGATGGCGACAACGGACTTCCATCGACACTGTGCGGAAATAAATAAAATATATCGCTGCATAGCACAAGTACGACATGCGCACACAACTTCAACTAGTACGTCCCCTACAATATGGAATAGAGGCAGCAATGTAGACAGCTTGGCCATTTTTTAACAGTGCTCAAGAGGCGGAAGTTGAAAGTATTCGTAATCATTCCTGCTTCAGCAATGCCGGCGCGACCAAGACGCGGGCGTGTATCGTCCAGTAACTCGATCGATTGGTACAGTGGTGAAGCGGGAATAAACTCCGGTCATGTTCAATGCATCGTGCACATATTCAATTTCTCGGCACGCGTGAACTTCGGCCACTGCTAGCGCATACAACAGAAGTGGTTTCCATTCTTGGGCAGCGCACACACAAACGAAACACGGGAAAGAAGACAAAACAAGCGCTCGTTGAACAACTTAGTTTTTATATGAATAAAAGGATTATGTACCGAGTAATTATTAAATTCATGTGGGTTACATATAGAAACCGCCCTACACTCAGGAGTGATCAATGAACGAGCTCGCTTCGTTTGCCAGTTGTTTACTTCGCTCGGCGCACCGCAGTAATCCATGTCTGTCGTCTGCTTTTTTCGTACCATTTTCTTGTGAATCGGCATAATCTCACTGGTGGCATCAACCCTTTCGTGTTTACATTGCTGTCGTGACAGTTAACAACGCAATAATAATTTCCGGTCATCCGAAAAGGCGCCGTCGCAAACAAGAGACGTTTCGCGCGCAGCGCGAACTGAAAAGGGAAGCGGCGGCGGAAACCTACATCCGTTGGAGATGAAATCGTTCCGCCAGGGGAGAAACGAGCGCTGGCGTCTAGGATGAAACTTGGCGTGCGGTCGTCCATATATGTTCGGGCCCAATAAAGAAGAGGCATTCCCTTTGCGTCCAAGCAAGTGGCCGCACGTTTCGGTCCGTCCCTGCGTGCTCGTGCCCCGCGCGGCACCAACCACGCGACAAAACCCACTTTTGTCCAATAATTATTTTCCAATATGCTAAATTCCACTAGAATATGTGATCGTTGCTTTCAAACCATAGCGTTCGGTTACCAACTTGTCGACATTGCCAACGAAGTCGAGTCAAGCCAAGCCAAAGCTACGACAAGCAACATGGCGAAGAGAACGATAAGCGCGTCCGCTACATCTGCTAAAGTGGTACGAGAAGGGCAGTTGCATGTCGTCGCCGTTCTGATGTGCATGCGGGCTTCTAATATCCTCATTCTTGGCGCGTGCCACAGGAAAACATGCGCACGCTTTTACTCCAAGTCAATTGAAGCGGCCGCGGCCGATTCTCCGGTGCGAACCAACACGACTGCTGCAGCGAAAGCTAAAGGTGGCTGGCTGTCTGGTCACTGGACTGAGAGTAGTTTTTTGTATTTACGCACGTGATGGACTTCAATGTCGTTAACGCAATAATTAGGTAATAAAATGGATAGAATAATAGTTATTTTTTGATAAAACAAAAAAAGAAGCATGTACTGTTTGCGAAACACTGGTAAACTCGTGGTGTCGAGGATACACATTCAGTTCCAAACGAATGCGAATGAGTTTGGCGAACTCATTCGTTTGTAAATGTCATTTTCGAAAATGTCCTTACGTTTTACCGTGTGACACCAAACAAATGGCATTATGGCAGAGTTTCTCACTACATTACCTAGAGGGAAATCTGGCGCTGCTGCACTGTGGTATGCATGGGAATGTCGGTATGTTGCGGGTTCGGATTGGCATCGTTCTCGTAGAGACAGGACACCTTGAAGACGCGCTTGGCAAGTACCATAGAGTTTCTAAATAAACCCTAGAGGGAAATGTGGCGCTAGTGTCTACGGGGGTTCTCATGAGCGTTGCCTCAACCTACATGGGAATGATGGGAAGTACAGGCTTCGGATTGACTTCGGTCTTCAGACTAGTGACGTTTGCTTCTGGCGCAGTAAACAAAGCTATACTCAAATATTATCTCGTAAAATTTAATTCTATTTCTGCAGTATATTATATAATGTACAACACGCTACATAAACTTTGTATGACTTTGAGATGGAAGCACGGTTTACTATGGTTTGTCACCAGGACACACCAGGGTATGCATACTTGTGCGATTCTGTTCTCAATTTAACGCCAAAGAATAATTATTTATTCATTTTTGCAACAGCAAAACAACCGTGCATGTACTTATACAAAAATACTCATCAAGTATTTCTAGAAATAAAAATGTTGTATTGTGACAAAGCGTTGCGCCCTTGAGCGGAATGCTACAAGTGTCGTCTGCTACGACGCCTACTCGCTGCAAACGCGAGACTTTTCTCGCAGACGACAGGCACTTGCGAACTCTCTCGCTCTTTCGCAAGGTTGCGTCATCTGTCACGATTGCTGAACGTCTTCAAGTACTTTTAAGCACATCTGCTGCAGTGCTAGCTAGGACGCTAGTGGCCTCCTACGAGTATGCTTCATCATATTTTATATTGGCGTACCACTTCCGAAGCGTTACAGCGTGGCTTTGCCGGTACACATTGTGCGACACTAGACTAGAGCTAGGAAGCAGCTATCTTTCCTACCACAAGTAAGTTTGTGTTCTCAAAGTCCTAAAACACGCATTTCAATGAGCACATAAACGAGCACATAATGAAGCCCTCAATAAAATTTGATTGTCAAGCCACTAGAAGTACAACTGTATATATCTTGTATCAGTAGCGCCTTCTTTGTCCTATTCTGAAGTTTCATGAAGCACGTAACGCTACAGTGCCAACCTAACGCACTTAACAAACCAAGGTCCAAACGCTCAAAACATGTTCTTTCAACGTTTACGATGCCGCCGCTTTCTCGTCACGGCTTCGACGCCACACTGCGACACAAGCATCGTCCCAGTCGCTGGCCCAGCGCGCTATCACCACTCCGAGCAACATAGCAAAGGCAGGGAGCTTTGCGTTGCACTGTCCCACTGCAGGTTATAGCAACTGCGCTTGGAGCGAAACCAAAACTGCCAAAAAAATTCTTGTAGACTAGTTTGCCAGTCAATAGAATGCCAATCCGAAGCCTGCACTTCCCATCATTCCCATGATAGGGTGGCTAGAAAGAAGCGTATCCCCGCAGGCCGGCTGTACCCGGTTTGGAGGCAAACCGGATGTGACGTGTGCCAGTGGCGTACTCCCTGCCCCCAGATAGGTACTTGTACGCCTAGGGAAAGACGTTGCTAGGTGCTGCTGCTAAATCCCTGTGGTTTCTGCCAGCCACATGCGGCCATTGCCGGCTCACGTAGGTTCGTTCGCGTGGTCTTGTTACGCCTCGCTGGATCGTGTTCAGTCATGCCGTCCTTGCGCGGCGTGATTGTCGGTGAGTCAGGTTAAATTCTTAAATAGGTCGCGCCTGCGCCTAATTGAGTCTATAAAAGCCTGCACATTCAGTTTTGCTAGCTACAATGCAGTGCGGCTTGCGTGAGCTGTCTCCACGATGCGCTTCGAGCGTGTCGATTTCGCCGTTCTTTATGTTGGCGTTAACGACCTTGAAAGCAACATGGATCCACAAGAAATGTGCGACAACATCAAGGTAAGTCTACTGAAATCACAAAATTTGAAACAATAAGCGCTAATAGTTGTGTTTTCTTTTAAATTTTAGGCCTTGATTGTTCAACGAGACGGCCCCCGTCGTGCTGGTTTTCAAGGTGCTCCCTCGCTGCCTAGAAGATGCTGATGCGGAATAGAAAATGCAAAAACGTCGCTTGCTCAACCGCAAATTGACGGCTACGCTGAAGCGCATGCCGTGTCTGCGGAATTTGAACCCCGAGGTATGGACCCCCTTTTTCCAGCGGCATGCCGTTACATACGGTCAGGAACACGCTTGGCTTATTTCTGACTCGGTAAAAAATGTTTCACTTTTTCTCGCTTCTCGCTGCGGAAGAAATGCGGACCGTTTGTCGTAGTTGTGTCTCCATTACAGGGTGGCATTACTGCGGTGAATAAAGCAAGTGTTGCCGTACATACTGTGCGCATTTCACCCTTTGTTGGGCGGTCGGAAAATATTGGTCCCACTTTTCAGGGCTACTTCGCTATTATGTAGCGGTGAAGTGTAATTTCTACCATTGAACATTCCTGTGTAGATGTGTTTCTGAATCACGTTAAGCACATTTTTTCGTCCATTTCTTTGTCAAACAACGCGATAGAGCGATTGCGCAGATTGTTTACTTCCCTTTCTACAATGTTTAGTTTATTCTGTCGCCTTCCTTCAAACCACCACAGCGGCAAATGGACTGTTTTTATCGAAATTCCGCGTTTTGATAATAGCTGAATTTTGGTGCGGTTAGGTGTCTAAATTTCTCGTACCCACAGCTACCAAAACAGTTGATCAAATTATTAGCATCGCGAACAAATCGCATTCCTACATATGCGAGCTGCTACATATGAGCCCTCAAGAATTTTCAAGAAGCATCTTTTTTCTAAGAACCCTTGCGATATTGGAAAGCCCTGATTGAGGATTCTCATACAAAGCATGCTCAGTAAGTATAATGAAAACATGCACAAACAATGTATAATGTACTGGGTACTCTGGCTGCTTCTAATCACATTACAGGTGACCACGAGTAGGTAGAAACGGGCCTTGAGGCTGTATAGTGGGACGTAATATTCCCACTTTTCGCTATTACTGAATCGTAGTCAGCTTTGAGATTTTACGTTATGTAAAAAATGCTTCATAAAAAAAAGCACTTGTAATGTCTCGGACACAAAGCGGCCTGTTCTCTGCTTGCGTCTATGAAAGGGTTAAGATGCACACACTATTCAAAGGTCGCATTGAGAACTGAGTTGCAGGCGCTACTATGCTCCGCAAGCAGCAGGATACTAAAAGGAGAAATGAGCAACACCGTACTGCCTTCATTTCTTCAAACCCTTCAACAAAGCTTGAACAAGAAATGCACGCGAGGGTGTCACTACAGACAGCTGCGGCAACACTGACGCATGCGCGAGAATATAAAATGAGGTGCAGCTGTGCGGTGCACGCTGCCATGAAGTTCGAATTACAGTTTCCCCCTTGCGAAACTACCGGAAAGGACATATTGCATCCATCGGTGTTATATTTTCTAGCATATTTTCTTGTTTTCAGCCAACATACACATCCCCGGTAAATCAAATAGATCACTGTAGATGGCGGCCACAAGCATATTACAAGGACTGTGAATTGGAAGCTGTTAGCTACCTGTGGCACAAAGTCATGCAAGGGTACACGTAGTCTTTGTGTGCACATTGACTTCATGTTTTACCAATTTGACTGGCTCCTATTGCACTCCGGCTGAATAGCAATAACACACAGGCCACTTTACGTTCGAGCTACTCGAAAGCTTGCATTAGTGAAAAACATCTAAACTTTTTCTGGTACAGCCGTGCGTTGTTCGAAGTGTCTCAATGCATTGCAGTGATTGAACAGGCACATATTGGCTGTAATACTTGGATTTCAGCGTGCATGCGTTGGCTGGACAAAAAATTCTACCATATTTTACCTCCAAACTTTTGCTCGCGATTGGAAAGCGCCGTTTCTGTTGTAAATAGATGTGGCTTGCACACAAGGTATGTGCATGCTAAGTGTCTTGGTAAAGAAAAGTAAAGGTATGCTGCATGAACAGAAGGTGCTGCAGCCACATAACCTGACCTTTGATCTTCATTATGCTCACAGATTGAAGGGATGGAACTAAGTGCGTGTCTTTTAGATGCTTGATTTCAGCCAGTTAAATTTGCCAACATGGGGATTCAAACCACTGGTGTCCATCTGCTGTTGGGCTGAACTCTCAATTTAGTGAGACTACTAACTACTGCGTTCATTGGTGCTGACAGATATCAAGTCCGTTGTAGCTCGGCATTACTGTATTCTGTCACCAAAATGCTAGAGAACCACTTGAGATCCTTCGATGTCAGCATCCTCATAATCAGTGGGCACCCCATAAGAAAAATAGGTCAACTTTGGCTGGTATCCTTGCAAGTGTGAGAAGGCTAGGCCACAGAAACTCGTCTTTCTGATTTGTGCACTATTCAGCCACGTTAAAATGTGGGGAGCCTAGACATCTAAAAGACGAGGAGCAAGCAAATTGAATGCAGCTACCAAGCAAAAAATGTGGAAGCGTAAGCTGTTGATTTTTTACTCTAAAGGCACGTTCACACCAAAGACGGAGCGGCTAAACCGGGCAAAGCTCTTGGCCAGGGGATAAAAGTAGGCGTTAAACGAGGCGGCAAGCCCGATCGCTTGCGGACCACTTTTCCCGCCCGCCAGAGCTGTCCGATTTGCAGCGGCCAATCAGAACACCAGACGACGCTGGCGTGTGCTGCGCGATAAGGATGGACGACCGGTGCCACGAGACGGCGACAAGTGCGCCACGAAAACGTTAGATGCTCCGCCTCGGCGGTGCGGGCAGCCAGGCAAGCCGTCCAGTATACAGGGTGTTTCAGCTAACTAGTGCCGAGGCACAAAGAAACAACTAGGCCTGCAGTACTCAAATACAATCAATTCAGTAGACTACCCTGTTGAGCAACTTTAATACTTACGGCTCATTGAGAAACATCTAACTGCTTCATTTTTATGAAGATAGCTGCTGTGGTTATTTTTTCAGGACAAAAGAAAGTGCACAAAATCAAAAAAAGTACCATGCAACTATGCACTTTTTAGCAGTGACGAACAAATGAACAATGCGGCATGCAGACAGGATGTAAAAAATATGCAGATCCGACACACTGTGAAAATTATGTAAGCAGCTTTCTTTGCTGCTTGTGTTCATTGATGGCATTTGGCAGTGATATGTTAAATGTTACCTCGCATGCACCACTTGTGTTCGTAGTACACAGAGCTCATAGGCAGACGTGCGCTCCGATGCTCAAGGTGGTGTTGTGCACCATCCATATCCTGTGAGAGTAGTGGCACTGTCATTCCCTCACACGGCGCATCGCATGGCGGGTGAGGTAGAGAAATCCGTTTATTGAATCCTTAGGAGAAATAGTTGCTGCCACGTCCTGTGCCCGACAGAGCAGCGCCTGCTGGCCACACAGGCTTCTGTCATGCAGCATGGCCTCCCAGTGTTGTAGTGTAGGGACATTGAAGTTTTGATGCTGGACCACCACTTGCATACTGTCCTTTTGACGCCGTGGTGCTGTATTGCAGCTTTGCATCTGCACATCCTGTCTCAATTGTTGGCATGGACACACTTGCCGTGTTTATTTTTTCAGAAATAGCATAAACATGCCATACCACACCTTGAACTATCATTATAATATTTTTAGTTTGCCACCACAACTGTCACTATGTCTAGATGTAGTATTTTTCTTTTAAAGAGACTCTATACGAAGGATGCTTTCTGATGGCATCTTTACCTTCTCATATGATCATTCAGCGAGCACAAAGTGCTGCAGCTTCTGCAATGCTTTTGTCTATTCCTTCCAGGCACACTACTGTCAATGTATCATTAGCGCTGAAATAGAATACCGCCCGTTGCTCAAAGCAGCTTCAATATAGATTCCAATCGGAAGAATAGGCAGACTTGTGGCAGTATACAACTTTCTATAGCCATAAGAGGCAAGCTAGCATAGTGGGGCATCTCAATGCTTGTAAAAGCATTCAACTGCATGTATCTCCAAATAACTAAGCTCAAGCAGACACTGCCAAAATTCGTTCTTCTCATGGTGAGTCGGTGCGGGAACTTGAAGGTGTCGCTTTTCCTTCATTTTTGTCTCTTATGGTTTTGCTAAGGCTCTTGCCACAGCAAAATTCCTCTTGTGGTATTTAGAAGGGTAATTTAATAATCACCTAGGCGATGTCATTTCTTTCATTTGGTTGCACTGTGTGCATCAGTGCAATAAATGGGTCAAACGGCTTAATACGAAATGTCGCCAGGCCATTTTGGCACGACACTTGTGGATAACATTTTGGTGTGGCTTGGGCGAGACTGAAAGAGAGAAATTGACACATACAAGCACAAAGGCCAGGCACTGTTCCCTTTTGGCCTGCACAACCACTAGAATAGCAGCTAGTCTTATCAATTCATACTGAGTATCACAAAGTGTAGCATTGCAAGAACTGTAGCTTGGTTGATGAGACAAGGCACTTATAGCTGTAGCTGAAACATGTGGTGTGATCAACATGTACAAGGTTACAATACTCTACACCCTTTTTGTATTTAAGTTTTTAACTTTGCCCACAATCTGATTACAGCTTTCCAGAGTTCCTTGGAAAATCCTCCCATGCACCTGCCATGTACATTGCCCTCCTCCTCGATGTGGCGTGCAAGATGGCAGCAGCAGCTGTGGGAACAGTTGAAGAGGCGAAGAAAGGTCCACTTTATAATAGGTTGTATGTAAATAAAACTGATCGACCTCAACAGATTCGGCTTCCACTTTTGTCAAGACAATTGTCAGCAAAGCAATGGAGCAATTTCAGTAGGGCGATAGTAATAAATAGTGCATAGAAATTCTTGGAAGCCCCGTCAGCTTTCTTGCTGTTAACAAGCTGTCTTGGTGAGGTGGTTTAGGCAGGGAATGCCAATTCATGAGGGATGGTCATGGCCACCATGTTCAATGTATGTGCAGCATTAATCAGTTCTCTAGACCGAGTGCACTAATGTCACATGATACATTTTCAAACCTCGCATGCTTTCTTTGGGGCTGAGAAAATTAATGAAGCATGAAACTCAGCATGTTGCAGTTTTCAATTAACCATCACTGCATTTGTCCATTCTTGAAACAAATTTTATTGTACCAAATGCATACAGAATGAATTTGTGGAATATCCAAAGTACATTTTGCTTGTGTTGGTCAAGCAGCTGGCAGAACAAAACCACAAAGTTCCAAAGCAGAAAGGTAACACTTCTTTTGAAGTACACAACTGGCGAAACAGTGTTGCTAACACACGAGTGCAAAACTTGCCGCCGATTAAAAAAAAAAGGAGCTGCTACACACCACTTCGTTCCTTGACCATTTATTTTTTCTTTTGTGGCTGATTTTTAAAAATCCTTGCTATAGCAAATGCAAGGACATCAGAAAATCAACGCACAACAGATATTGGTGCAATGGTGTAAAGTAATGAAGATATAATTTTGCATGCACATTATTTAGTCTGAAATAGAGGGATACAGCACAAACGTTACTCTTCAATCCCAATAAAAAATATGGAACTCGTGGGCTACACGAGGGCTACGGATAAATCTTGAGGGCCTCGGATTCTGTAATGTGCAGCTATACTTGAAGTACACAAGCATTTTTGGATTCTGCCTCTACCTGGGTGCAGCTTTGTGACCTGGAATGAAAAGCCACAGCCATCGAGCTGCTGCAGTGGCGACATCACAGTAAAAGGTAATAGCGAAAAATTAAAACAATATGGCCATGCAAGTTGCACATCAGATAGGTCACCTGAAGCTTCTATTTCCAATTTTTCTGGTGTTGCATAGGACAAAAATTTTGAAAAGCGATAGTGTACGATTTTCATACATTAACAATTATGCATATCTAGTTTTTTTTTTTAACCATGCAGATATTTAGCAAAAAGTTTTGAGCACAGAGAGCCTGTCGTTCTTGCAAAGGAGTTTCTAGGTGAGGAGGACACACTTTGCTGCTAATGCGAGTTTCAGAAAATTAATTTTGAAAAATTCAGTCACTTTTTTATTAGTAACTTGGCGGCAGCCTTCTAAATGGCATATTTGGAGGCAGTCACATGTGAACGCACACCCTTTCTTTTTCGAAATCTCGAAAATTGCACTTATTTTGAAATATTCATTATCGCGCTCAATTGAGTACAATCAAAACTTGGTGCATCCTGCTCCACATCAGGCGGCAGTGCCCTGTCAAGAAGTGTGGGACAAAGCTTAAATGATAGCCTGACACGGCACACTGATGCACATGCTTGCAAGGCAAAGTGTGTCGTATCAGCTGCTACAATGACTGGCCAAGATGTTGTTTCAGACTTTCTCGAGCCTGTTGTCGGGGGTGTTTCCATCTGATGAGGTAGCGGGACCTTCTTTTCTGAGCTCCCAGCACACTCTGTTCCAATATTGCCTCGATTTACCAGTGAAATTCAATGATGAATATCTTGAATTAGGTGCAACTTTCAAGATTCGTAAGAAATGAGAGTGCTATAAAATGTGACTGCCTCCAAATTTGTGGAGTTCCAAAATAGAGGAATTCCTCTGCAAGAATGCCACATTTGCTGCGCTCATAACTTTAAAACAAGAAAATCTGTATGGTAATAAAAGACACCCTGTACATATACAGTGTGCATTGGAGCATTTCATGCAACCAATATTCAAGCACCTTTTGTCTACAAAGAATTCATAAAGCAAATTTATGCTTGGAATCAGTTACGAGCACTGGAAATGCAAACACTGTGACGAACCCTGGTCACATGCCAGGCATTGTGTTGCTGCTCTCTGCGTAGGGCCTATGAATAAAAACCACCTTCAACATTGCACAGTAAGCTACCAATTGCTATGTGTAGGAAGACTTAGTTCTTCAAATGCAATTATGACCTAGACATTCTAAAGCTTTTCTGATAATGTACTTTTAGTGAACAAGTACCCCAAACTTGAACAACTCTGAAGCTATAATGCCATTATTATCTGAAAGATGCACTACACATTTTTTTAACGCAGTAAGGAAACATTCATAATCGACAATGCCACAATGAGAGTCATATAATATTGCACTGCGTGCAGCAAGGATAGCACAATCTCGCACAAAAGATTAGTCTCTCCCGCAGACTTTGAGGGCTTCTTTATTATGTCTCACTTATGATGCCGTGACATGGTACGAAACCATGATGACGTAACTTATGATCATGAGTTACTCTTGAATGAAAGCTTATGCACACATGCATATTCCTGCATTGTAACTCTGGAGTGCACTTACAGTAAGGACACTGTGAAAAGAAGAAAAGGCCAACAGCAAGAACCAGGCAGCGCAGTGCTGTTTGCACCTTCTCGGCTGTTGTCGGTTTAAGTCACCTTCACTGCAGCAGAGTCGTGTTATGCGGCGAAGCATATTTAGCATCATGCAGTGAAGCATATCTGAAGTTAAAGGGGACACTGTTACGGGGCCCCTGCTGGTGCTTATGGTTACCAGACACTATCAGCTTAAGTACTCGTACTGTGACCTCTTCATGCATTTGGACAACACCAATCGCCATGTGAAAACCTCTGTTCACTACTAATCTTGCTAAGAGCCTAAATTGTTTCCAAACTACAAATTTCACCAAGTGGCAAACTTGGCAATGCTTCTGGAACCTCTTTCTAAAGTACTTTAATACTACCAGGATGCTTCAATGTCAAACTGGATTAAAAACCTGGGATGAGATTGGGCAAGCTTCTAGCTTTCTGAATGTTTGCTTCACCTCCTACATCAGTGAGTAGGCAGTGTTCAATAGGCGCTCCCACTTCACCAAGCAGACGACCGCTGACGAAAGCATGGTGAAGGCGAATAATGAGAGTGCAAGCAAACATTCAGAATGCAAGATCTCGCCCTTGGATTTAGAGAAAGGAAGGATAATTTCAACACCAAGGAACACCAACACTGGGCAACATTCATGCACCAGCTTTGTCAGTTTTTTGATGCTCCCACTACTTGTGCTGAGGTCGCGAGAAAAGCCCAGAGAGAGTATACAATTCGAGAATCATGTACCTCTTACATTGTGGATGTCCTTGCACTGTGCTAACGCATGAACACCACCACGTCTCAAAATGATCGAATGAGACATATTAAAGGCACAAACACTGTTAGCTTATACGTCCTTGGTATGCAGAACCCCAGCACCTCCACCACTTCTAAGGAACCGCTTTATTCTTGCCGAGCTAGAGCTATGGCGAGGAAGAAGCGACACACACTACGTACGGATGAGGAAGATGAAGGAAAGTCACATTGCGCTCACAATATCGCTAACGTGGTAGTTTCCCAAAGGAAGCGGTCACACCACTGCGTATAAAGTGTATGCACAGGGATTCTCATATGTCTTCCCTGTGCAAGGGACTGGTGGCAAGCACCACAAAGCAGCACTGGTCAGGTGCATTCCAATTAAATTCTTAAGAATTGAGAAAAGGCCGATTCAACACAAAGCAACGACCTGACACCCTTGCCAACAAACCTGTTGAACTGGCATTAAGTTTCAGATATTTGCGGCCACACATATGTAAACCAATGGGCAAGGTTCTGACTGGTGTTGCAGAAGTCGCGGGGCGCTTTTTTCGTTGCGACGATAGATCGGATTCATTTACAAGTAGTGCTCCAGGAGGGCACATGTAACCGGCAAACAGAGGCCTCAGGAGAGCATTAGATTATAATCAAGGAGGCGGCAGGGTACCCAAGGGGCAGCGGAGGGATCAAAACTGGAAGCAGGTTATGTTGCCCCAACTCACGGACCACCCTGACTCCAGCCTTGTCCGCGAAAGCGGACAGCTGATCTTAAAATGCGTCAGAAAATTCGGAAAGTACGACTTACACACAGCCTACAGACATCAAGATATACTACTAGCACGCGCAGGCCTCGGCGAGCCCCAACCCATGGACCAGTCCGCGTTCTAGCTCTGGTGTCCCCGTTACCGATTTGGTGTCCTGGAGACGCCGCCAATAATATGAAATAGTGACACGTTGTTACTAGTAAAAAACACGATTTAAGCCGCTAACGCTACGTTCAGCACTGCCGCGCCCCACAACTTCTACAACGCCTGTGAGAACTTCACCAAGCAATGGTTGTTCTTGGCAATACTAAGAACTTGTGAATATTGTGTACCGCTCATGCTTAACTTTGTAGTGCACTGTGGCTTAGTGAAGCACTACGATTGCGTGTAGCATACGTACACATCTTACCTGATAGACGGTGAACGGGGTCTTGTACAAATATCCGCTGAAGAAGAAAAGACTACACCTTCACATGTGTTAAAACAAATGCCAAACTTGAAAAAACAGACGTACAATGAACCTCCACACGTTAAAATAGCAAAAGCATCACTTAATAGTCGAAAACTATTGAAAACTTTGCAAGCGCCATGGCAAGCGCAAATCCGCCATTGCTGCTGATATTGATGTTGATCAGGCTGTCCCCTTGCGATCGAGTCGGCAAGCGCGTGGAAGCGCGTTTCTTTATTCTATTGAAGCGCAATTGGCGCAATGTAGCCAAAACAAACAAATAAAACTGTGAATCAACTCCAAATACACACACGCAAAAGAAAAATCGTCGGGATTCTTTATAACGACGTTTCCAACCCCTTGACCGATATTTCATACAGCTCGTTGCATTAATTAAAATACCTGCAGTGCATTGTTTTCATAACGCGCAAAAAAAATTCTGCACTTAAGCTTACCCGCACAAACGCGGCGCAAATTCGTAGAACGCCACCAGTGCAGCCCCCACCCGCCAAGAAAATATATGACTCGTCAATAATAATAGCATATAATTATAATGTGAGCGTCGGCGCAATCAATGGAGAATTCAATTTTATTTGTTATAGAAAATCAAATGCAATGCAGTAAACAATGGATAGAATTAGGCATATAGCTTCCTGGAGTCAAATCTGCTTTGAAACTTGATGTGGTGACACGGCAAATTGTGGGTATACGATTGAAAATAATTGCTATAGTGTGTTCGTGTATGAGTAAGCTTCTCAAAAGGAGTTTCAAGTGTTTCCATGGTATGGCAAGCTTATATCTTGATTCATCAAGTTTTTTTTATTCATGTTGTTCAATTATGTTTAAAAAGCGAATTGTAAATCCCAATGGTTTTGTTTTTTACCGGGGGAACACAGAGTTGAGCCACTGTTTTGAAACAAACTTTTATTTAAAGGTAGTTACAAGTAACACCGACACCCTCGCTCATGAAAATCCCAATGGTTGTGTTTTTTACCGGGGGAAACACAGAGTTGAGCCACTGTTTTGAAACAAACCTTTATTTAAAGGTAGTTACAAGTAACACCGACACCCTCGCTCATGACAAAACAACTTTCACTCACTGTGTCCAGACACTTGGTTCAAGGTGCATGTAATGCTTCATCTCCAAGCTTCGCGTGGTTTCTTAAAGGCATTGTGAAATCTACACGGTGTTTTTATTTTACACCTCCTCATCTCATAGCACAAGATCTGAAATGCGTGAACAAGAAGAATCAGGCCAGCACATATTCACAGAAATGAACTCTTCACAGTGCAGTTGACAAGTGCAAAAATTACAGCAGAAACTGCCAGTCACATGATATGAGCACAACATAACGGTTCTTTTTGCGGGAAAGCCTCAGTCCCATGCCGACATTAACCTATATGGTGGGCATCACTGGCAATGTTTGAAAGATTTTCATAAAATAGAGACTGAATGTCTGGAGTATTTATCATAAGGGAAGTAGAAACTCGCACATCTTCTAAACAGCCCTTTGCAGCGCTAAATGTATGCTGGCTATTGATAGTAATAAATAGTATGACTGTTACAACTGTTAAACAAGACAAAAGCTCACAGGAATATGAAGGCTTGAAGTGATAAACAGTGTTTGGAGGGGGAATGTAGCTGGAGTGAACCTTTTGACAAAGATTTGTTTTCGTCAGTGCCGCAATTAAGTTCGGCACAGCAATCTTTATGCACGCTTAGCTCACTTTCCCACACCCTCAATGTAGGATGAAGAGGAGAATAAGAAAGTGCGTAGAATGAAGTTGAAGTGTAGAAAAGAAATGGGGAGACAGTGAAAGAGAAGGTAGGAGCACTGTTGTAGATTATTCTTCGAAGGCTACTCTTCCAAAAGAAAAAAAGAAAAATATTAAATGTGTAAGGAAGCATTGCCAATTGTTATTATGCCTACTCAAGTAAGAGATGCACCATAAGGGATGCAATATAAAACTGATCTGATATGTAGAGTGGCCTAAAGCTTTCTGCATAGTCTTTACAATCATTATGACACTGTCTGCTGCAGCCAAATATGCAGAAGTTTTAATTGAGTGCTCATGACCAGAGCAACTTATCCAGACTGCACACAATACCACTGCATATGCCCTCTATTTTGGTAATCTGAAAAATAAAAGTTTATTCAAATGGGCAATAAGAACATCACATGGAACACAAAATCTAGATCGAATTATGAGGCATGCCACAGTGCGGGACTCAGTAATATTTTTGACCACCTCGGGTTTTGTGATGTGCACTTAAATTCAACTACACACTTTTTTTTTTCATTTCACCACCACTGAAATGCAGCCACCTTTGCTGGGATTGAACCCGCAAGCTCGTGCTCAACAGTGCAACATCATAACTACTGCGCTACTGAGTGTTTACACAAATTTATAAGTAGCAAAACACATTGGAGGCTTTTGTACACTGAAACACTACACACCATCCAATGCACTTCTTTACATCTATGTACAGACATACTTACCAGCGGCTCATATGACAAGCATGGAGGCGTGCTCTAACACACTACCATCCAACAGCTGCCACATACCAGAGATGACCACTGGGTCTGTACCTATCTTCACAGAACACTTACCAGCAGCTCATACAACAAGCATGGAGGCATCTCTCGTGCTCTAACACACATACCATCCAGCTGTGACATATGGCTGCACACCACAGACAAAAACAGACGGGCTAATCATCAGAGACCACATGTCATGATTTGTTAACATGCGAGCCCTCAACCTGCTTCAATAAGGCATGACAGCACAGCACTACTGCACCACTTCTCTCTTCCTAACTGCACTGGAGGCTTGTTACCAGTAATCGTGCCCTGCTGACATGGTTATCTCTTGTTTCTATGTTGCTGTCCCTAAGCTGTTATTTAAGGACTTCCTTTTGAGCTTCAGTGGGCCTTGAAAGGCTAGATGATGGCTGCGACAATCTAGGGTTTTTTGTAGAGTGAAATCTTAACAGGTGCACAACTTTTTTGTTGGCTGGTTCATTTGAATGGTCTGGCATCTTTCTTTTTGGGTCACTTTCACTTTCAACAAGCATGAAAACTGGCTCAAACAAATTGTTTGCCTTCTCAGCCACACCCTCAGAGACTTCACCATCTGATATTGCCTGTCTGACCGAGTCCATTTTTGCTCTTAAGAGTGCTGAGCTTTACACTGCTTTGGCTGCTCCCAGCTTTGTTATACTCTGTACAATGTGCAATGCCCGACTTGCCTCACATGCTTCTTCGGGTGAGCTCTCATGGGCCTTGTTGCTGCTAGTTGGATTAGCGATGACCACACAGTGAATGTGCTTGCACACTGTAAAGTGTATAAGATGGTCATAGCAAGTGCACATGTAAGTATGCACACACACTGCACATTCCTTACACCTCAAAGGACAGCAAGCACCATCTCCCACTTTTGACACTTTATATGAGAGCCCTTTAATAGACTGAGATGGCACAGTCTATATGCCATCTTCATTTAATTTGGCACAGCCATCTTCATTTAATTTGGCTCAAGCTGCCATTTCACTGCCAGACCTGTGGTTCTGAATTCTGCTCAGCTTCTTACCCTTTGCCCCTTTCATCATCTGGATAGCCCTTTTCATTAAAAAATGATTTGTCAAGTCCATGAGGGCAGAAATAAGTTTGTCACCATGCTTATTCTGTTTTCTCTCCAGCATAGTATGCTTTAACGTCCTGCGCTTGCTCTCAAGGTGCATGTTAGTGTTGACAGCTGCTCTAGTCCTAAAGCAATAGGCCCACTCTTGCGGCCTAACTGCATAGTGGTCATTGAAGTACTTCAGGAAGTCCCTCAGTTTTTCTTCCTCACTAGAAAGGAATTGCTTAAAATAATCTTCAAATGCCTTTTCCGCGAGGAACTCTAAGAGTAGCCACACACTATGGTAAACATGTGGCCTTAGCTGTTTTCTCTACACACTCGAGTATCTTCTTACGCCAATTGTTATCCACATGCCAGGCACTGAGAAGTTTCTGTTTTGCGGCACCCATGACCATGGACCATGCTTTGTAGAATTGCGACGCATCATCAGATATCAATGTCTTAGCAGCCACTTTTTTGGCCATGGCCGACTCCAGATATTTGAAGAATGCTGTCAAAGTTTGCTCGTTCATCCGGTTGCAGATGAAATAAGCTATAGCTATACCTGATCCTATTTTATCTAGCACCAGAAGAGTGGTCAGCTCAAACTGGTACTCTGTAGTTCCATGTGTGGAGTCAAGACATACAGTACCTGCAGGGCCCAATTTTTCTAGTAGCTCCTTCTGAGACTCTGTCATCAGAACAAGAGCAAAGTCTGCTGAAGGAAATGTACCACTTGGGTCCACTGCACCTTGTGCCTTGTACAGGCGGACAAGTGTTTCACCTTTTTCTTTCATCACAAGCACCCACATGTCTACACTGATAGCGTCATTAGTGTGACAATGTTCAGGAGCAGCAATGTTAAACTGCTGTTTGATGTTATGCAGGGTTGAGCACTCTGCCAAGTGCACGGGCCTCAGCTTGGATGCCACAGATGTTCTTACTCGCTTTAGAATGGTTTTCATGGGCACACCCCTTTCTAGGTTCTCTGCTACGCTGGCCTTTTCCTTGTCACTCATTCTCAAATGCTGAATTTCTGGTTTATGACCGTAATGGTTTCTTTGATACCTGACTTTTATGGTGGTGCCTTCAGGTGTCGGACGGTAATTGTGACGGTAATAAATGAAAGACATATCTTACCAGACCTACAGCTCCCCTGACTTTTCTCCCGACGGTCACTATGACCTTCCTTTTTCCTTGCCTCGCCTGATCTATTACAGTAATAGTGGATCCTTGTTTCTCCACTGGCCAGCTTTTTGGGGTCCCTGGGCAAAATGAACCAGTAGTTTTGGCTACCCTCTTCTTCTGCTTTCCATTCATGAAATTCTGTAATAAAAGCACAAAATAGCATTAGATAGTGACGAGTACTATTGGGAGAGAGATGCAAACAAAAATAATCACTCTGAAGGCTTTGGACACGGGCTAATGTAGCATTTATTTTACTCCCTCACCTTCAGCTCGACTGTGTCATGAGGTCACCCTTGATATTGCTCAAATTTATGTTAAAACTGAATTTCAAATGCAATGCGCCATAACTTCAAAAAATTTATCCTATTAGTTTTGTTTTAATAAGAAACAAATATGAAACTTAAGCATGATCTATGCTCACTCCTTCCTCAATATTGAATCAGACTGTACATTCATAGCAATGCTGTTACGATAAGACAAAGACGAACTGAGAGCACATGGTGCAAGCTACGCCCCAGAACAGTGTGAATCCCTTCTCTCAGTTTCTTCTTGAAAAGCTCCTTCTTTTCAAGAAGAGCTTGATTTTTTACTGTAGATAGGGGCTTGGCGAGGGAGTGTTCCATCGTCACGCGGTTATGATCTGGCTTGGGCATGCGCCTGGTTCGAAGAGGCAGCATTATGTGTGATTTCAATAAACCAGTTGCTAGTCTGCGTTCGTCCTGTCTTCTTCTACGTTGGTGTCTTTTCTCAAGCGCAGTTTAAGTTCACAAAAAGATGTCTTACCAAGTAGCCTCCTAACACACTCTTCTTAAAGAAAAAAGGATTGAGCGAGCGTCAAATTTCGCTCTACTTTATGAAATCTACAACCAGAGTCCTTCTATTGAGGGACTGTGGTACTACTAAAGAATTTTCCCAAAGTACGCCGGGAGACCAAGCCGCTGACAGCCGCAATTGCAAGTGTGGTCGTGGACCTACGTCGGCCTGCATTCGGACCTATTGCGGCCTGCACTGAGGCGAAGACTACACCACGCACGCAAGTAGCGCAGAGCAACGTCAGAACGCAGAGCAAATCCCTCCTCTCGTTTAAGTAAAAAAAAAAAAGGGGGGGGGGGGGTTGCGCGAGCGTCACATTTCGCTCTATTCTATGAAATGTACTGCTAAAGAGTTTGCCCACAATACGCTGTGAAACCATCCCGGCGACATCCGCAAATTCATGTATGGTACCGGTTCTGCGTCTCTGCCGCATTGCAACGTGCACTGAGGCGAAGACTAGGCCACGCACGTATGTGGCACAGAGCAACGTCAGAACGCAGAACAGCTTACTCCTGTCGCTTAAAAAAATAAGATGTACAAACGTCAAATTTCACTCCACTTGCTGTGCAGGAAAGCAGACAATGCCAAACGTATGTCATGTAGCGCATCGCTGGGAGCGCGCACACATGACTATACTATAGATGGATAAACAAACAAATTATATTTAACGAGGATACAAACTTCAAAATACCCCAAGGAAATAAATTAGGCACCTGCGCAAAAGCTGCTCTTCGCGAAACAGATAGAGAAAGAGAAAACAAAGGCCCGCAAAGCATAAACAACTGCCTTTTTGGAGGCACACTGCGCAACAAGAAATTAAAAAAAGTCCAAGATATAATATTGCGTTTAAACGTCATCTGCTCACGATGACTGAGAATAAACTTAATAAAACTGTTCCTCACCCTTATTGTTCCAGAACACCAGGTACACGTAATCAGCCTCGAAGTTGTGCGCAGCGATCTGGTGCACCGAATACTTCTCCATTGTAGGCAGGGAAGTGCCACATACGTCGCATTTCATCAATTTCTTGACATCCACGGCCATTTTGTGAACGTTCCTGATGTGTTGCAGCATGTTCTTCCTCTGTATGAACAGTTTGCTGCAAAATTCGCAGCGACGATCGTCATCGCCGATGGCAGCTCGATCACAGACGTGCGCCATTCCGACATTGCACGCACTAGGGTTGTTGTATAATCCGGCAGCAATACAGGGAAGAAACCTCCCCAATCACGTGACACACTAGGTATTCAGTGGCCCCATAGGGACAGTTGGAAACCAACTTAGGGAACTAACATCCGGGAACGCAGGGTCACGTGGATGCTGCCTTCTATTGTTCACCGGCCTCAGCCGGCCTGCGGGGAAACGCATGTGGCTAGAAGGGGAGGTGTGAATACCGGCGGCGCAAACGTGACCCCACAGCGCACCGATGCCGCGGGGCGGCGCTGTTGACCAAGGCGGGGTAAGCACGCAGCCGAAATGAGCGCCTCGACAGCCTCACGTCGGCTGCATCTCTACCACCGAAGTGAAAGTGAGCCCGTTTCGGGTATCGCGCGCTTTCTGCGAGTGTCAAAGAATGAATCTTTATCATGACAACAATGTTATGTCAGCCCACATCATTACTCCTGTGAAATTTTACGGGCCCAGTTCGCACTGTATCGAGATTAAAACGCGTTTCGTCTGTGCGCATTTCGTGAGATGGCTTCGGGTGTTAGGGGCTAGTGGGGGGCTTCGAAATAATTTCGACCACTTCGGGTTCTTTAACGCATTTCGCCCCCATCGAAATGGGCCACGGCGGCCGCATTTCGATGGGGGCGAAATGCGAAAACACCCGTGTACTTAGGTTTAGGTGCACGTTAAAGAACCCCAGGTGGTTCAAATTTCCGGAGTCCCCCACTACGGCGTGCCTCATAATTGGAAAGTGGTTTTGGCACATAAAACCCCATAATTTTTTTTTGACATCATACGGCACACAGGCGCCTTGCATATCGCCTCCCTGAAAATGCGACTGTCGTCCTCGAGATCAGCAGTCAATCACCCTATGCGTGCCGTAAGACCTGTAAACTGTAGACATTACCTGATAACGTCTGGACGTATTTACAAACCACTTTTTGTCTGCGCTTGCAGACCTGTAGCATGTCATTATGACGCTCATATAAGCAATTTACTATGATTGCAGACAGTGAAGCAACAGATCTGGTCATGAAATCATTTATTTACAAGTGAGGAAAAAAAAATTACAACACACAAGGTTTCAGTGCTTTCCGTTTCTTCTCACTGCTCTGCTGATCGACACCTTGAAGCAAAAAGTGAATCTTTGCGAGGCAATAAAAACGTATAACTGAGGGTCAGGGTAGCAGAATGGTCCAGGCAACCAATCTTTGACATTTAACCAATTGACTGCAAAATCTCGGCCACAGCTTTGGCATGCCATCGTGTTACACTGAATTAAAAATTATGGGGTTCTACGTGCCAAAACCACTTTCTGATTATGAGGCACGTCGTAGTGGAGGGCTCCGGAAATTTTGACCACCTGGGGTTCTTTACCGCGCACCTAGATCTAAGTACACGGGTGTTTTCGCATTTCGCCCCCATCGAAACGCGGTCGCCGTGGCCGGGATTCGATCCCGCGACCTCGTGCTCAGCAGCCCAACACCATAGCCACTGAGCAACCACGGCGGGTGTTATACTGAATAAACGACTGAGTTAGTTTTCAAGGGCATTGTCTAGCTTATAGAACGATTCTGAGGGATGTAAAAGGCCCTCAAGGTACCACTCTTTGGATGCCTCTGGTGGAAACTGTCTGGGGATATTGCCTTAATTTTTATGGTCCTTCGCAGTCT
The DNA here is from genome assembly GCF_023375885.2 of Dermacentor andersoni. Classification (NCBI taxonomy): domain Eukaryota; kingdom Metazoa; phylum Arthropoda; class Arachnida; order Ixodida; family Ixodidae; genus Dermacentor; species Dermacentor andersoni. The sequence continues at coordinate 1,224,141 of NC_092822.1, forward strand.
TCACAATTTGTGGGCAAAACACGCCTTCTCGCCACATAACCTGCAATGTAATAAACTAGCCGTGCGTCGCTGCGGTGCTCAACATAACTTTAGTGGTCCACAGCATCTCGCCCTCGAATGGCGGAATGTCGGGAGGAACACTCCAAACCAGGCGACGAGACCAACTGACAGCGGAGGGCGCATGCCAGCGCGGAAGTAGCACGCCGTAATACCACGCCGCGAGCAGCAGCGCCACGTTCCCCCTGGTGGCATCGGTGCGCAAGGGGGTCATGCGCGCCCGAAGGAAAGCGCCGCCGGTATTCACACCTCCCTTTCTAGCCACCCTACCCATGATGGTTGAACGATCGCAGCGCCAGATTAATCTAGGTATACTAATATGAAACTCTATGACAAGTACCGTTCCGTCTGTCACAATGATTCATTTTCTACTAGAACAGCACGTGAAAAGCTGTTTTAGCTTTATTATTACGCGAAAACATGTTTTGTTTAACTATGAGAACTTGTTATTGTGTGTACGACTACATGTTACGTAAAAAGTATCAGCGGGCCGCTAAAGTTGGAGGACAGACGACAAGGTTCGCGCTCGCTTTGAAACAGTTGGTCGTCTGTTCTTGCTTTTCTTCGCTTGGTCATACATCGTGGGTGAGTTAAGATGTAATATAGGTGAATGGAAACATTTTATGAAGATTTTACTTTGATAACGCATTATTTGCGTAGCCATATCCACGTTTTAGACGAAGCCTCTTACAACACCAGCCAACACGAGCCTCGCAGACACATATACCGTCACAATGCCTCCTTTACTAGATGCCTGCCGCGTCGCTAGTCTTCCCATTGGAGCGGAGGTTCCCGTAGTTACAGTGTACTACTATCTAGTACACTGTACCGTAGTTCAGGGTAGTCGCGGAGAGACGGCGCTCGCAGCCGACCCACTTCCTATTGCGGAGGAAGTGACGATTACTAGGCTGGCGCGCGCTCGACCAATGGCTTGACGAGAGACCGTGGGTCCTGCCTCCGGGATCGCAGCAGACGCCGCGAAAATCTCGGAGGCAGGGCTACGTGATTTAGGTTTGCAGCGGCCGCCGCAGCTAGCGCTCGCAGCCGACCCGGGTAAACCCGGGTGGGAAAGAGTAAAGAGGAGAGGGGCAGGAACCAGCTTCTCGGTTCACGCCATAGAGTTTCTCACTATAACACCTAGAGGGTAATCTGGCGCCACCGTCTATGGGAGTTTCTTAAGGGGGCACCGTGCCGTCATATGGGAATGACGGTATATGTGTCTGCGAGGCTCGTGTTGGCTGGTGTTGTAAGAGGCTTCGTCTAAAACGTGGATATGGCTACGCAAATAATGCGTTCTCAAAGTAAAATCTTCATAAAATGTTTCCATTCACGCATATTACATCTTTACTCACCCACGATGAATGACCAAGCGAAGAAAAGCAAGAACAGACGACCAACTGTTTCAAAGCGAGCGCGAACCTTGTCGTCTGTTCTCCAACTTTAGCGGCCCGCTGATACTTTTTACGTAACATGTAGTCGTACACACAATAACAAGTTCTCATAGTTAAACAAAACATGTTTTCGCGTAATAATAAAGCTAAAACAGCTTTTCACGTGCTGTTTTAGTAGAAAATGAATCATTGTGACAGACGGAACGGCACTTGCCAAGGGCGTCTTCAAGGTGTCCTGTCTCTACGAGAACGATGCCAATCCGAATCCACAACATACCGGCATTCCCAGCGTGCGTCTAATTGTCGTACAGAAATCCCTCACGTGACCTGATCCTAGGTGCCTAGGGACAGCATCGTTTAGGGATTTTTGAGAAGGCGCGATGCTGGCGCCGAGCGACGCCGTGGCGTGTTCGTCCTCGGCGTGATCGTTCTCTGGACCGCGCGTTGTTCAACATTGCTCATGTAATCGTGCGTGCGTTGCTTGTGTGTTGGTTGTAGGTTCTGTGTTACTTGGCGGAAAGCCGTGAGTAGTGGCGGTGCGGCAATGCGGCTTTGGCCTCGATGAGCTCTGGCACTACATAATCTGCGTTGTGTGACCCCACGTGCTTTCTTGAGAACCCGGCGGTGGTGACAATTGAAATATCGAAGTGGCCTAGCGCCTCAGCAGCGAAGTTCTGCGAACCGCGATGTGGCGTCGCCGTGTCCGACTTTGCTTAACGGACATCGAGCGATGTGCTGCTCGCTGCAAGTCATGTAAATGCAACTGCGTCGACCGCCCACTGTTCAGCGCTGAATGTGTGTTTGGTGTGCTGTGCTTGAAACGAGTGGTGCAGCCGTGCAGCGGAGGTGGCGGAGGAGCAGAGTGGCTTAGGGTTTGCGCGTTCACAGACATGTGCTCCCGTCTTGGTCTCATTAGCGGCTGACGCGGGATTGTGGCGTGCTAGCTCCTTGCCTAGTATGAAGTTTACGACGCTAACACACAGCATGTTCACGTTTTTCCGCGCAATATGTCATTTGCATGACGGCCGAGTTGAAAACGAGACATATAGTGGTCTTTGCGTTTGTGTGTTGTAAATTACTTTCTATTGTGGAAGTTCTGAGAGTCTTATTACGCAAGGAGTGCGAACGTAAACATAAACACATATGTGTGTCTGAAATTTTGAATTACCCATAATACCCTTTACGACTGATAAGTGGGCTACACGGCCTGTGTGAATCAGCTACCGTATGTTGCGGCGCTCTTTCGTGTGGTAGACTGATGCATGGTGCGCGTTTATTTCTGTACTGTTGTAAAAACCATTTGTTTATTCACTCAATACAAATGTACGGCTTCTTCGCCGCAGTACAGCTTAGTTACGCGGTGAAGCATACTAGAAGTGGGAGGGGGCCGTTATCAGCCAGCATAGTATGTCCACTTAGGTGACCTGAGAGGCGGCGGGTGCGCGAGTGTATAATTTAAGAACTCTTATTATGTCCAGTGACAGTGGAGATCATTAACTGTAGCACCAAAGTAGTGGACCACTACCAGAACAAAGGCATGTAGTATGCCCATCTCAATTCTTGTGCTTATGCCAGTCTTATTTTTTACAGCAATAGCTGCTATGGGCTAACTCCCCTGGTTGTTCTGATGTCTACTGGTGTTGTCACTGGAATTCCCGAATTTCTTGCGAGAATATTGCAAATAAAGTTCTCATTGTGCTGCGAGGATTTAAACATACGATCAAAAGAGTGGCAGTCCACAATTCTACATTTCAGCCACTCTGCTGAAGGTACAGTCGTGGTGAATACTGATCCTGGAGAGCGTGATCTAGCCAACAGGTGCCTAGATTGGCTAACACCTGCTCAATGTCTGCATACTGTATATAGAGCTGGCATCCACACCTTCAAGTTCTTGCAAATCACCTTCCCACTTGTGAAGGCAGTCCTATGTTAAGTTTTCTTCTTGCATGTGATGACAATGATTGGGTGCATCTGCTTCATTAATCTTCTTCTAGTGCTTGGCTTCTCAGATTTACTGGATGGAGCTGTTGGTGTCTTGTTTTCCTCAAGCAAAGCGCGAGACATAGCAATGCGTAGCCCAAATATAGATTTGAGAAAACCAAAACGAATTCAGCAGTAAGAAGCTAAAGGGTTGTTTTGGTGTAGATCAGTGGCTAAGTCCGGATATGAAAGAGGAGGAAGAAAAGCCGAGTCTTTCCACTTCAACACTGAGGCACAACTCCCACAAATAAATAGGACTCTTACTTATTTTACTTTTTTAAGGAGATTACCGACTTGCATTGGCAAGTGTTCACAACACTTCAGCAAACACTGCATGAACTAAGCTTCCTGTGCATATTTCACCAGCTACTGCATCATTGTTTCACATTATGAGTGAAACTGCAATTTTCTTTATGCCACAACTTGCCCAATTTTGTGTTTTGCAGTGGGATGTTAGCAGTGCTAATAAGGCACCTAAATACTCCGATGAATAGTCATACAGAGAAAAAAGAAGTAAGAAAGCAGTGGCGTTTTGTGCGTAGACTATGCATACACCTGGTGCTCTTATGGTCATTTTTTCCCTATCCGCTCAGCCATTCTAAACATGAAAAGTTTATACACAATTAGTTTATATACAGACCACAACTAAACCACAGGTATCGTTGGTAAGCAAAGTATATTTATTCGGTGACATTTTCTGCAGCCCTGCTATTGAGCTTTCCTTCCTTCCTTTTCAGCTGTGCAGGTTCACTAAGAAGTGATGATACAGTTTGACAATTTTAATCATTGAAAGACTTAGTGAAACCTTTTTCGGGTTGTTTTTTCTTGGTTTCAGACTCTGCACATTACATTTTAAGGCATGTTTTCTGTGTTTGTTGCTTTTTCTTTATGGGTAGGGCATGTCAACATTTTTTACACCATTTCAAGTATGTGGTGCCATAAACTGTTCTTAGATGAAGTCTTGCCCTTTCATTCTGTACAATATGATATCGGTTTTTTGTGTCCAAGGCCGTTTTACAGCGTGATTGTAGCATTTTGCTAAGTTTTGCCTCTGTCACCCAAGCTTGAAAGATTGCTACCCACTGGTGGTGGCATGACACATGCCACACATGCCACGTTTCTTTTTCAATAAAAGGAAGTCTGTCACTTATCCTGTGCACTGGTTGCCTTTTGTCTCTTTGAATTGCAATTTGTTGCCTATATTTGCTCTTTTGTTGCATTTCAGATTAGGAATGGCTATCATAATTGACATTTAACCATATTGCACACAATGTGGATGATATATAATTGCAATATATGGCCACCATAAATATAATAGAAGTTAATAATTCAAGAATAGTGCCTTTGCATGGTGGTCCAGCCATGAATTGTGGCTATAAAGTACCAGCGCTGCAGATAGCACTGCTTGTGCAGAATATAGTGCAGCTCTACTACTTTCAACCATCATTGTTTTTATCTGCATTTCTATAGCTCCAGTTTCTGTGAACAATACACATCCGGTGGAAGGGTGGCTTGCACCTGCAGTTGGGTCCAATGAATAGCCAAATTTCTGCCCGTTTTCATGTTACTAGCATATTAGTAAAGGCAGTCGTTTTTGTAGTAGCCTGTTTGCCCAGTGTAGAAGCCGCTGCAGGGTGTCGGGATCTCATACACATCTTCAGCTTTGCAGGGGACACAGCATCTGGCACATAGTTTGTCACAGGCCATGTATTCGGGGCAAGTTGAGTTCACTCACTAGCAAAGGGAGAACCAAGCTTGTCGGATATGAAGTAAACCGCCTGTATACTCGGTGGCCTTCATTTCGTGTGACATATGTGGTTATAGCGACCCTTGTTTTAAGCACTTCTTGTCTAGCAGCGGTCGTTTGCTTTTTGAAACACTCAGGATAGCTTTCAGCAAGCTGGACAGGAATAACGCTGAAAAACCAGCAGATGTTAATTGTCGCACTTATCATGCGAAGCTTCATACAGTATGATGAGGGCGTAAATAAATGAGGGTGTTCCTCAAGGCCTTGTAGCACATGTTGCGAGTTTGGAGCAACATGATGTATAGCACTTTTTTGATCGCATGCTATAGGTTTAGCAAGTGTGGCCATGGTTGAAGTGCAGTGCAAGGTCAAGAAAACAGATATCTATGAGCAGCACCCTGGTAAGGAGACTCTGGGAAAACTAGTGGGAAGCCTGTTGAACATCTGGTTGACCCACTTGCTGGCTCCACCAGGCAAAGTATAATAAAGAGAAGGAAGTCATCAACACATCAGAAGGTTTTTACATATAAACACTGTGCTAAGGTCATAACATGCCAACAAGTCTTAGTGCGCAGGCTATGCACGACCAACTGCATATGCCTTCTGTTCGGACATTGCTCATTGTAACTAACAAGGATGGAGTGGACAAAAAAAGAACAGCAGCTCCATTAATTTAGTTTCACTGGTATCGACTGTGTTTTGTAAGCGTACATTGCCATACTCCCCAATGCCTTCTTGGGTGACATCAGCAAAGACCAGCTTGAGGCAAGGGGTAATAGACGTCTTTACAAGCTAAAAATGCATGAATGCATGGAGAGCACATTGTGTCCAAAAAGTAGGCACTTCACAGGGGCACTGGAGAAGGAACAGGTTATTAACAGTGGGCAAAGACAAGCTACTAAACACCCAACACTGTTGCCATGTAATGACCTCTGAAACAATCCCTCTTAAAGAGGAAATCATCTTTGTGTATCCATAAAGAGGGCAGATGGGCAAAGCCCCTTCAGTAATGCTGCCAGCTTCAAAAGCCTATTTTGCACATCCTGAATGCTTCCTTCTTAAGACTTTGCTGGGTGCAAGCATTCTACTGTCCAAAAGCTGTCATTGAGAGCACTGTTGGTTTGGTGGCAATAAAGTTCAGAAGCAATTGCAACAAACCTCCCTTCCTAGTTGGCCTGGATGCTCACGGTGCTTATGAAACAGCACCATGAGGCAAGCAAGGTGAATGGATGCCTCCAAGCCCTTGTTCGTTTATCACACTGTTCTGTTAGTAACAACCATGAGACTTGAAACCAACAAGCTCAAGCTCAGCACTCGCATGGTTACTGCGGAGGATTCATAAAAAGCACAAAAACAGAAAACTCAAGGGAAAGGATAAAGCACCATTTAACACTTAGTATTGCTACAGCCCACCCCCTTCTTTTATTTTGTCTGGTCGTGCTACATCTTTTTACTATATATAGGCATGAACTTAGGTGATGTTCCCAATCAGTGTCCAATATTTATATACACTATGTGCTGGTTCAATGATGTTCAAAACACTGCAATGGAAGCTTCAAGTAGAAAAGGTGCCTGGAAGAAAGAAAAAAAGCTGTGCTGCAACCATCTTGGCAACATCTTGTCCCCTTAATAAAAGTTGTGCTTTCATATCAACTTGAGCCCTCCAGTTTAGAGTAAAGTACCAGTGCGCATATGAACAATGAATCAATTCTCAAAGAGTATGTGCAGTCCAGGGGCAAGAATCCGCATTGTGCTCCTGCATTGAAGGTGAATAACACGTACCATAATGGCGAATGTGCTTTAGTAAGCTTCATTGCAATATTAATTTGTAATGTACAAAGAATTGTCAATGAAGCTTACCACGAGCACAGATGCACTTGCAAATTATGTCACAATTGAAAGTAATGAGCAAAGTGTAAAACTATGTGCCCTTTCCATTCTTAGTATGCTTTACTGCACGATGCTTATTTACACCCCTGTATTGCGGTGTAGCAAGCTACAAAAGAAACGTTGCATAATTAGGCTTTTTACGATTATCTTTCTCGCAATACACTATTATTTCGCGGTGAAGCCTAAGCAATGTACTGCAGTGAAGCATACTAAAAGTGAAAAGGGGCCACTGTCACTGGACATAATAAGACTTCTTCAATTATACACTTGCGCAGCCACCGCCTCTCAGGTCACCTAAGTGGACATACTATGCTGGCTGATAGCGGCCCCCTCCCACTTTTAGTATGCTTCACCGCGTAACTAAAATGTACTGCGGCGAAGAAGCCGTACATTTGTATTGAGTGAATAAACAAGTGGTTTTTACAACAGCAAGAAGTAAACGCGCACCATGCATCAGTCTACCACACGGAAGAGCGTCGCAATATACGGTAGCTAATTCACACAGGCCGTGTAGCCCACTTATCAGTTGTAAAGGGTATTATGGGTAATTCAAAATTTCAGACACACATATGTGTTTATGTTTACGTTCGCACTCCTTGCGTAATAAGACTCCCAGAACTTCCACAATAGAAAGTAATTTACAACACACAAACGCAAAGACCACTATATGTCTCGTTTTCAACTCGGCTGTCATGCAAATGACATATAGCGCGGAAAAACGTGAACATGCTGTGTGTTAGCGTCGTAAACTTCATACTAGGCAAGGAGCTAGCACACCACAATCCCGCGACAGCCGTTAATGAGACCAAGACGGGAGCACATGTATGTGAACGCGCAAACCCTAAGCCACTCTGCTCCTCCGCCACCCCCGCTGCACGGCTGCATCAATCGTTTCAAGCACAGCACACCAAACACACATTCAGCGCTGAACAATGGGCGGTCGACGCAGTTGCATTTACATGACTTGCAGCGAGCAGCACATCCCTCGATGTCCGTTAAGCAAAGTCGGACACGGCGACGCCACATCGCGGTTCGCAGAACTTCGCTGCCGAGGCGCTAGACCACTTCGATATTTCAATTGTCACCACCGCCGGGTTCTCAAGAAAGCACGGGTCACACAACGCAGATTCTGTAGTGCCAGACCTCATCGAGGCCAAAGCCGCATTGCCGCACCGCCACTACTCACGGCTTTCCGCCAAGTAACACAGAACCTACAACCAACACACAAGCAACGCACGCACGATTACATGAGCAATGTTGAACAACGCGCGGCCCAGAGAACGATCACGCCGAGGACGAACACGCCACGGCGTCGCTCGGCGCCAGCATCGTGCCTTCTCAAAAATCCCTAAATGATGCTGTCCCTAGGCACCTAGGATCAGGTCACGTGAGGGATTTTTGTACGACAAATAGACGCACGCGCATTCCCATGCATACCACAGCGCAGCAGCGCCAGATTTCCCTCTAGGTAATGTAGTGAGAAACTCTATGGTTCACGCGGCAGGCATCTAGTAAAGGAGGCATTGAACGTCATTCCCATGACGGCACGGTGCCCCCTTAAGAAACTGCGTGCGTCTATGTGTCGTACAAAAATCCCTCACGTGACCTGTTCCTAGGTGCCTAGGGACAACATCGTTTAGGAATTTTTGAGAAGGCGCGATGCTGGCGCCGAGCGACGCCGTGGCGTGTTCGTCCAACACCCTCTAGACTAGCTAGTCTAGAGGGTGTTGGTTCGTCCTGCATGCGTCTATTTGTCGTACAAAAATCCCTCACGTGACCTGATCCTAGGTGCCTAAAGACAGCATCGTTTAGGGATTTTTGAGAAGGCGCGATGCTGGCGCCGAGCGACGCCGTGGCGTGTTCGTCCTCGGCGTGATCGTTATCTGGACCGCGCGTTGTTCAACATTGCTCATGTGACTGTGCGTGCGTTGCTTGTGTGTTGGTTGTAGGTTCTGTGTTACTTGGCGGAAAGCCGTGAGTAGTGGCGGTGCGGCAATGCGGCTTTGGCCTCGATGAGCTCTGGCACTACAGAATCTGCGTTGTGTGACCCGTGCTTTCTTGAGAACCCGGCGGTGGTGACAATTGAAATATCCAAGTGGCCTAGCGCCTCGGCAGCGAAGTTCTGCGAACCGCGATGTGGCGTCGCCGTGTCCGACTTTGCTTAACGGACATCGAGGGATGTGCTGCTCGCTGCAAGTCATGTAAATGCTACTGCGTCGACCGCCCACTGTTCAGCACTGAATGTGTGTTTGGTGTGCTGTGCTTGAAACAAGTGGTGCCGCCGTTCAGCGGGGGTGGCGGAGGAGCAGAGTGGCTTAGGGTTTGCCGGTTCACAGACATGTCCTCCCGTCTTGGTCTCATTAGCGGCTGTCGCGGGATTGTGGTGTGCTAGCTCCTTGCCTAGTATCAAGTTTACGACGCTAACACACAGCATGTTCACGTTTTTCCGCGCTATATGTCATTTGCATGACGGCCGAGTTGAAAACGAGACATATAGTGTTCTTTGCGTTTGTGTGTTGTAAATTACTTTCTATTGTGGAAGTTCTTGGAGTCTTATTACGCAAGGAGTGCGAACGTAAACATAAACACATATGTGTGTGTCTGAAATGTTGAATTACCCATAATACCCTTTACAACTGATAAGTGAGCTACACGGCCTGTGTGAATCAGCTACCGTATGTTGCGACGCTCTTTCGTGTGGTATACTGATGCATGGTGCGCGTTTATTTCTGTACTGTTGTAAAAACCATTTGTTTATTCACTCAATACAAATGTACGGCTTCGTCACCGCAGTACATTTTAGTTACGCGGTGAAGCATACTAAATGTGGGAGGGGGCCACTATCAGCCAGCATAGTATGTCCACTTAGGCGACCTGAGAGGCGGCGGGTGCGCGAGTGTATAATTTAAGACCTCTTATTATGTCCAGTGACAGTGGCCCCTTTTCACTTTTAGTATGCTTCACCGCAGTACATTGCTTAGGCTTCACCGCGAAATAATAGTGTATTACGAGAAAGATAATCGTAAAAAGCCTAATTATGCAGCGTTTCTTTTGTAGCTTGCTACACTGCAATACAGGGGTGTAAATAAGCATCGTGCAGTAAAGCATACTAAGAGTGGAAAGGGCACATAGGTTTACACTGTGCTCATTACTTTCAATTGTGACATAATTTGCAAGTGCAAACAAGGACGGCAGGGACACGACACCACAATGTGCATTGCGGTGTCTCCCTTCCGTCCTTGTTTGCTGGCGCTAAATATGCTCTCATAATTTAATCCATTTTTTTAAAATTTCGCTTTGAATGTCATATCCACTTACAACAAATCTAGAGAATGACTTCAATTTAGAGATATGCATTCCCAGCATTTGCGATGAAATGCATTGGTGTTCCGTAATTTACTTTCCTTCTATATATAAAATGGGTTTTCTTAAAAAGCGGAACAACAGGGCATTTTTATTTTAAGTGTGACAGCGCGCATCTCAGAACTGCTGCTAGCTTCAAAATTTGCTTGAAGTGTATGTGTCTAGTGAAATCTCTTGCTTCAGTTCGTGTATTGCACTATGTGCGCTAAAGTAGTTAGTTCGAAAGGTGATTATGGAACTTTTAGTAACGAGTTAGTTATCCATTTTGAATTTCAGTGTAAGTAACGTCCGCGTCTTCGGCTAATCGTAGGGCCATACTTTATCACAAGACATCCGGTATTTTTGTCTGATTACAGGCTGCTATGGTGTTGGGCTGCGAAGCACGAGGTAGCGGAATCGAATCCTGGCCACGGCGGCCGCATTTCGACAGGGGCAAAATGCGAAAACACCCGTGTACTTAGATTTTGGTGCACATTAAAGAACCTAGCTCAGGTGGTCCAGATTCCCGGAGCCTCCACTATGGTGTGCCTCAATCGGATTGTGGTTTTGGCACGTAAAACCCCATAATTAAATTTTTATAAATTACAGGCTTGCCATGTACTTGAATGGAGCATTTATACCAAAGGTAATGTGTGAAGGGCACGTTTAACGTGCCCCATTGTAACATGTGGCTGCACCGAGCTGACAAACGGTTCGTTGCATTTCTCAATTAGCATCGCTTCCGTCTGAAAGGGCTTTTCTCTCTCTCTCTTTTTAAATGCGTGAGGATTTCGCTGCTTACACAACGAGAAAAAACTGTCCGTCCGTCCAATAAGACGATCGCTTTCACGAAAGGGCCCGCAGCAATGGGCAAATTCACCTTCGTGCTGCCTCTCGCTTCAATGTAAACTGAGCGGCAAGAATACAGCGCTTACGAAGCTCAACTTGCCGCCATCGCAGATCGCTTACAAGATTAGGGCCCGTGCATCTCCCTTCAACGCGAGACTGTCTCCATCGCAGGTTGCTTTCGAGGAAAGGACTGCGCGATACGCAGCTGCTGCTAGACTATGGTTCGATGCGGATGGATAAGGCGCTAAAGAGCGATAACCGCTTATAATGATCGGAACATAATCAGTGTGCCTGCCACATCTGCCGCCGCCACCTGTAGCAGTTTTCTGCCATCATGATTCACCTTGCGCCGCCGTTAGCAGCAGTTCGCGTAGCCGCATCGCTGTCGTTAGGATCAGGATTCATAGCATCACATAATGGCACAGGGCTGCCTGGAGATAAGTGGCACAATGCTTACGCGTACCTCTACCATTCCCAGAGGAGTCTCTGCGTGACTTTTTTTTCCGGATGGGGGGCTCTGGTTGCAGTTTTTGAGCCGTCCAACCTCTGCTGACAAAATATCCGGCATGCAAGCAGTTTTCAAGATGCTCAATTAGTACACATGTGTGGATGACTTTGGCTATTAGCGACTTTGCTATACTGTCCCGAGCACCCGTGTAAGGCACAGGTTCTCAGAATCCACATGCCAGTCAAATTGAAACCTTGCGATTGTGACGAACAATGCCAGAAACATTGCATATTTAATTCCATCATCAGCAGAGTCACTGATTCTCATAAATCATGATACGGAATAGTGTTTTGTGCTTTAAAGGAATCATTAACCCACGGATAATGTATAATGTAATGCTATAAGATATGGTCATATCTTATAGCATTAAAACACCTTGTACTATGACGTCAGAATAATACATACTGTACGGTTTAGCCGTCGCGAGATAGAAATTGCGATACATGCCCCGTCATCTTATGGACGGGCATTTCTTTTATCTGTGAATTTTGCAGAGGTGCACACGTACACGTACAGCTCGCCCCCATCGTACGGCCCTTCCTTGTACCCGTGTGGGTTCGCTGGTTAAAGAAATTCCACCAGGCCAGCAACACGTTTCCACACTGTTGTTAATTGCTGCTTCGTTTCTTGTTTGCCTTATTTTATCAGCTCTTCATGGTATGGCCGGTGAAGTGTTGCTCTCCTACAGCAATAGCATATATATATAATAACGAGATCTGGACAGAAATTGCAATCTTAAGGTTGTTGCAAACGTTTAGCATAGCGCTATGCATTGTTCTATACCTGAATGCAGCTTTTTACGCACAAGATGACAAATAAGAGGCTAAGGCCCACAAGCGCGGACTTACAACAGTGTGTTATTTTGAAGAAAATGACCACATATATAGCAGAAACTGCAACGCATCACATGTGCGCCGCCTGCACAAAATTCCTATCTCTATGCAAGAAGGATAACTCCTTGCTGGAAAGGGCCTCAACGAGTATTTTAGTACAAGGGTTAGTATTGTGCTACCTGTGCCATAGACAATTTAAAAATTTGGTTCAGTTAAGAAAGTGTCATGTAGAATGACAACACACACACAGTGGTGGTTTTGCTGCTACAATTGCTCGAATCTGCTACATTCCATTAAAGCTTCTCCAGGATGAGCAGCGCTGCGCAATCTCTGAGGCTACGGCGAAGATGAGTTGTGGTCGGTGCCAGATGGCGGTCGCTACCACCTAATGCAAAGAGTGTCGTGACATCTGCCATTCACAAGGCTAAATGAGCTGTATAGTCACTGAGCTAATCTAATCCAGTACCACGTACCAGCTAGTACGTGCTCGCGCATTATGAAGGAAGGAACCTCCATGTCGCGCATACCTGCATGACCATACAGTTTCTCACTACATTACCTAGAGGGAAATCTGGCGCTGCTGTGCTGTCGTATGCGTGGGAATGCCAATATATTTTGACTTCGCATTGGCATTGTTCTCGGAGAGCCAGGCAAGCACTGTTCCATCTGTCAGAATGATTAATTTTCTACTAAACCCGCATGTAGAAAGCTGTTTTAGCTTTATTATTACAGAAAAACATGTTTTGTTTACCTATGAGAACTTGTTAATGCATGTACAATGAAACGCGAAAAGTACCAGCGGGCCGCTAAAGTTGAAAAACAGACGACAATTTGTGCTCACTTTGGAAGAGTTTGTCGTCTGTTCTTGCTTTTCTTCACTTGGTTATGCATTGTAAGTGAGTAAACTTCACTGGATGTAATATGCGTGAATGGAAACATTTTATGAAGATTTTAGTTGAAGAACACATCATCTGTGTAGCCATATCCACATTTTAGACGAAGCCTCTTACAACACTAGCCAACACAAGCCTCACAGACACATATACCATCATTCCCATGATGACACAGGGGCGCAGCGCCCCTTAGGAAACTCCCATGGGCGTCTTGCGCTGGAGTTTGAGGTATAGTAGCGGCGCCTGGTGGCGGCGCGGGAAACGACATCTGGGTCGTACCAGCTTGGGTCGTATTGAACCCTGGCTGTGGCGAAGCACGTTTCTAGGCCGAGTTCTGCGTCGATTCGCACTTTTTTCTGCCCTGTTGCGAGTGCGAAAAGGCTCGTCACTTCTCACAGACCACGCCGACCACACTTCGAGCTCGCCGCAGCCTATAGTTTAACGAAAACGGACTCTCCGTGTGCCGTGGGACGTAATGCTGGGAGCAGAAGGAATCGGTGACGCCGATCCGGAGAGACCTAGCCCAGCCTCGAAAAGGCGTTACCGTCATTACTTCTGCGTCGTGGGCTGCCACGAACAAGAAGGCCTGAATCTCAACATCAGATTCTGCCGTTTTCCTTCAAGGCCTCACGAAGTGGAGCGTCGGGCGCGCTGCATAGCTGCAGTTCGTCGCGCTGAGTAAGCGAAACTTCGCGCCATGCTGACTGCTTCGACTGTCCTGAAGCTTGCTTGATTATCTGCATTCTAAAGTTCGGTTTTTGCACCTACAGTCCCGACAGCAGACCGACATAGCAGCAGGCATGGCTGGTAATTCACGATTCGAGACCAGGCCACAGCGACAATTAACAATTCGACCGATGCGAAGTGGTGAAGTGACCAGGTGTGTGCAAATTAGCACAAATGGTCGGGCTCATTCGATGACAATTCACTACTCCACTACGAGCAGCACAGGTTAAGAGAGTTAAATGCGCTCATCCTTGATCTCAAGCCAGCACGTTGAGGCAGCGCAGCAAGGCAGTATTGATTGCAGCACATCGATGTTCGAGCGCTGTCATTAAAAGCTACATCAAGCGAGCAGCGCGCAAGCTCGCGCTGCAGCGCGATTCGCACGTACGTGCGAGTTACTAAAAGGGACAGATGGCCGCTACTACAACGCAGGCATAACTACTTGTTTAGCGGCATGCAGTCAACAAAGATCGCAGGAGGCCCGCCGTTTCGCGGCATGTCGAAAGACCGCTGCTGTCGCGGCGCGTACGTACGATCGTGCGCTCGAGCAGTTCGTACATCCCGGCGCGTACCGTCGTGTGCTCGAGCAGTTCCGTACACATGATGCCTGCTTATCGCTGCTGTGGATTCATTTATAGCAAGCATTTCCTCGCGTTTGTGCGCCTGAATCTAGCAGCTAGCGTGCAAACCTTGCCTGAAGTTCCACTTCGTACGCGACTCGCTTCACTTGCGTTTGACACGGTGCTAAAACTTCGCCGCCTAATTCTTGAACGGCGTACACGTATTCGGCACTGCATAATTTGTTGCCTTTACGCAGCGTGCCACCCCTGAAAAAAAATCTTCGGCGCCCGATATTCGCTGCAGGCCATGAAACAACACAACCGAAAGTGGCGGGTCCATATTGTAAACGTGCTTTCCGAAGCAGACGACCGAGCTTGGTACGACCCATTTTAGCACAGAGAGCGCTTTTTAGCACCTTTTTCGCAGCGCCCCCTGGGCAATGCAAGAGCCCCATAGACGGTGGCGCCAGATTTCCCTCTAGGTATTATAGTGAGAAACTCGTATGTGTATGACTGTTCCGCCATTAAGGTCTGTGTGCCATAATAACGAGTTTGGCGTAGTTCAGGATGAAATTCTGTCAGGCCTAGTAGTATGTGCTCATTCTCTGATGCGTTGGTGGTGCGTCATGCATTCGTACTTACTACTGGTGATGTGGCCTTGGTGGGAGAGGTCATCGTCAACCTACAACGCACACTTCACGCGTTCGGCACGGCAGCTGTGTCATGGTGCCCTCAGTAAACTGAAACTTACTCCCTCGCCTGTTATCAGCTGCTTTGCTGTGTTGCATTTATCTGTGTGTGCTCATAACACAGCGGACTTCTAGCTCAACCATTTTACTAGCTGCAGGACTTTAGTACGAAAGTGAAATTGCTCGATTAGCTATTAGCATTCCACGTGACTCTATTGCCGTGAATCTCTTTGTGCCTTTGTGTGGCTCGCTTTACCGCTCCGGACGAGCCGTATTTTTTAGAGTGAGCTGGTTTACTCAGTATGGCTGCGGATGGTAGTAATTTGTTCGTGAGTGGTCGCGTGCGTCAGTTTTCTTCATCAAGAAGAATAGCAATGGTGCGCGCCGGTACTCCGGAACCGTTTCTGATGCGTAGGAATAGTGTCCAGCCGATAACTATTCAAAATTATTGTTGACTGGTACAACATCAGCTACAAAGCTCTTGACCATTACCACCAGTGCACATTATTAGATTCGTCGGACGGTCCTACCGCTGTCGACCAGATGTAGGAGTCATCGGACTATCTCGCCGCTGCCACCATTTGAAGGAGATGAAGGTCGTAGACAGGAACTCGGTGAACAGGATTTATTTACATATTAACAGTTTAAGCAGGATACATTGGCAGACTAGCGCAACTCCCATATGGAGCCCACAAAACTAACATACAGCAAACAGTTTACGAGCACACAGCTCACTAGTACATTTCTAGTATGACAGAGCACTCAGCTCCCGACACGAGCACGACACGAGCACACACTAGCAGCCGGCAAACGCTGCTTATAAGCCCTTGCTCGACGTCATAGTTCGACGTCATTCAAGATGACCCGCCTTTTTGGAAGATGAGGTGTGTCGACTTGGAGGATGAGGGCTCACATACACGTGCCGCACATACACACAGGTGAAAAGGCCGGACAGTTCTCGGTACTGCCCAGCTTTCAGTGCCGACGTCAGAGGGCTTCGTAGAACTGCTTTGTCCCGGGTGGCTCGGCCAAGTACCAATTTCCTGAGTTGATCGCGCGCCACGTGGCTGCCGGCCCTTCGCAGTTCTCCGAAGGGCGCCCTGTCTGGTGGGCTTGGAACACGTGCAGCGGGCTGAAAGCTGGCACGTTGCCACCCCGTACGGCCATTCTTAACAACATAGAAAGGAACTTAATGTGATGGTTTGAAGCAGTGATATGACTGGCCCATTGCGCATGTCCACGTTTTGTCTCGATTGTGCGTGCTGTTACCGGCAAGCTAAATCTGCCGCTAAGTAGGTTGGTTGAGCTTACCATTGAGGTGAATATGCGAGAAGGTAAATACGTCATTGCGGCCTCCATAATGAAGTACAAAAAAGATAATGACAAAAATGCGTATGCCGCACATACAGGGCACACTTATCAATTTAATTATTTAATGGAGCAAAGAACATAAGTACACACAACAGGACGTTCCATCCGTGTGTTCTCTGAAGTTCAACTTCATTATCGAGGCCACAATGACATACCTACATTCTCCTGGCATCGTCGCCTCAATGGTAAACCCAAGCTACTTAGCGGTAGATTTAGCTTGCCAGTAACAGTACACTCAATTAAATTGAGACTAAACATGGACATGCGCAAGGGGCCAGACATATCACTGCTTAAAATCTTTACATTATTAGGCTCCTTTCTATGCACTGGTGGGAATGGCCAAGAGCTTTGTAGCTGATTTTGTAGCAGTCAACAATAATTTTGAATGGTTATCGGCCAGACACTATTCCTACACATCAGAAATGGTTCCAGAGTACCGGCACGCACCATTGCTATTCTTCTCAAAGATAACCGACGGCTGCAACCACTCAAAAACAAATTACTACCATCCACGGCCACACTGAGAAAACCAGCGCACTCAAAAAAATACAGCTCGTCCGGAGCAGTAAAGTGAGCCACATAAAGGCACAAAGAGATTCACGGCAATAGAGTGACGTGGAATGCTAATAGCCCATTCAGCTATTTCTCTTTCACACTAAAGTCGTTCAGCTAGTAAAATGGCCGAGCTACAAGTCCGCTGCGTTATGAGTACACACAGATAAATGTGACACAGCAAAGCAGCTGATAACAAGCCAGGAAGTTTCGTTTGCTGAGTGCACCATGATACAGCTGCCGTGCCAAACGTGCGATGAGTGCATACTGGGTTAATGAACACCTCTCCCACCAAGGCCACAACGCCAGTACGAAGTATGAATGCATAACGCACCACCAATGAATCATGGACTGAGCACGCACAGCCCATTACTATGGCGAACATAGCATGATGGCAGAGCGCTCACATGCTCGATATGGAGGTTTCTGAAAGCGTGTGAAGGACATATTGTAAAATGTTTTTTCGGCGTGGTATAGGTAAGCCGTGTGCAAACTGTGACTATGTTTACCTGAACAAAAGATGCATCTTACAAAAGTGCTTGAAGCAGCATGTGTATGATGCGAAAATAAAAAATGTCGCTGGCGACATACTTGCGGAGGACGTGGCAGCCTCTAACCATGATATTGGCCTTGGATAAAACTTTCGTTATCGTCAACAATCTGAATTTCATGTCAGTATCCTGGGTGCTTCCTATCCCACTACACAAAAAGGCTGAATCGCAGCAATGGCATTATTCTGCATGCATACACAAGATGCCTAGGTGGAATTTCTAGCACTTAGTGTTTGCAAACAAAGCTTCCGTACAAATGAGTGGGAGCTCTTATCAGTCACATGCTATCAAATCTCTTTATAACCACGTTGAAGGGGAGCCTAAATTCATTATATTCATTACTGCAGTTCACTGCATTGCATGCGTAATGAAGTGCACAAATTTGAACTTGCATAGAAGCCGGCCTTGCGGCCAGTAGAACCGCTACATGGCCACGTGCGCTGAACAGAAAGCAGCAAAAGAAATTTCAGCGTTCCTCAACACACAACTTCTTAGCATCTGACATGATTGCATTTACGATAGCTGCATTCTGTTTCAATGTGATAGTCTTTCATTTCCACTTTCAATTGGCTTGCCTCTAGCATTGCGAAATGGCAGCGCGTTTGAGTAGGTTGCACGCTGCGATGCCAACGTTTGTCGTGTTCGAGCAGCACGGGCCACACAAGGAGGCGTGGCTTCTGAGATTGCATCGGTACAATCTCCGAGGCCACGCCTAGCTGCACTAGCCTGAGTGGTACCGCAGTTGGAGAAATTGTGATGGTGATACTCAGCCTCTGCTTATGCACAGCTACGTGCAGGTGAGAAGGAACAGTGTTCGACGGTGCATTCAACGCAATTACCTAAAACTTTCGGCACCGAATGTGTACCATACCCCACGGAATGCAATTGAGTCTGCAAAGGTCAGGCATTTCTTGTTTCGAAGACAAATCAAGTTTGTATTTCGGAGACAAGTCATGTTCGGCAAATCTATTGGCAGGATAATTTTACTTCGTTGAAAGAAGGTTTTAAAACATGGATATCTACGGAGATTTCAACTGGGATTTCACTTTGTTACATCCAATAATCGTTATGTCCCATTTCGTTACAACGAAGTTTCACTGCAGTGCAACATGTGTTAGTTAATATCTTGTCTTACCTTCTAATTACAGGTGACAAATCTGAGCTCAAGCAACATAAGGAACAAACTACATTGTCTGCAGGTGCATCAGCCTGTGGAACTGCCTAAGCCAGCTCCCTGAATCATGAAGTGACCAATGTGATAACATAATCACAAAGCAAATCTTTAGACGGTGCATTAGAAATGTTTTGCTTATGTAGTGATGTTATTGATCTGATTTATCAAAAATTCTTGGAAACCTTTGGCCGCTTGAGCGCTTCATTTGTGTGATTAATCACCCTTAATGTTAAGCGTGGCTTTAACATGTGTTGTCACCTTTGTGGCCTTGCCAGTATTTCATTGGTGCTATGGTGGGTTGTAAGAAATGGGCCATAGGCATTGGTTCTGTCGGTGCAGCCAAACTTTTCAATACTGCGAGGATTAGGAGCATTGCCACTGTTTTGTACATTTAGCCTGTCAGGAGTCACTCAATTTCTTTTTAATTAATGCTATAGTGGAAGGGTGTATTGTGTTCCTAAATTCATGTGTGTGCCAAACATCCATGGAAGAAAAACTTTTGTGATAGTATTGCTGAAGTCTGATATTATTCCATTCACAAATCTCGAACAATGTTGACAAGGAAAATGATCTTGGGTCTTGCCAGACCATCGCATATGTGCAGTGTATGCCGTTTCTAGCCAGATCACTGAATCTCAGCATCATTTCGTTGGACAGTTGATCTGGAAGGAAACCGAAATTGGATTGCTATGTTATGACTGAATTTTACCGTCAAGAGACTACTTAAAATGTCACCTTTGTGCTAGTGCTTCCCCTGGCAATGGTGTTCCCACTGTAAATTGACAGGTTTGTAGGTCTTGCTGTCATTTTTGCAAGTACTCCCTAGCCCAATGAACAAGTGGTACTTTTCGATGGATTTTTAAGGTGCTGATGCTTGCAATGAATGTTAAATATGCCTGACCAGAAGTGCTGCCACTTGAAGATCTTGAATGGTTTGTACATTCGTTAGCTTGGGGCCTTAAAGGGAAGCTGAAACGGTTTTCAATTTCCATGAATTGCTGGGATTGGGAAGAACAGACCTAATAATTTACGGCTCCGTAATTTTTTTCTTCGTTTTATTGATATAAGGGGCGGAAATCGCTTTCTAAATCACCCCCGCAGACACGCCCCCATCGCTTCCCGGAGCGCCGGGTGAGGTGGTTGCCAGAGGAGAGAACCGGCGAGAGTGACGTCACTGGCGGGGACCGAGCTGCCGGACCGGCGTGCTGGCATGTGCTGGCATGCCTCTTTCCGTCCTACGCTTTACTGAACGACGCTATGAGAGATCTGCCGCCGCCGCCGCTCACGTTTGTTTTTTTTTTTTGCGATTTTCGTAAACTGTTCTTTCCTTCTGTGCTGCGTGAGTGCCTACAGCCAAGGCCGCCCAACATGCCCTCGTTCTGTGCAGCATTCGGCTGCGCGAACACAGGCGGGCGAGACGATGTGGTGTTTCACAGGTTCCCGAAGGACAAGAAGCTTGCAGCGCAGTGGGTCCGTGCGGTGAGGAGAGATAAGTTTGTGCCGATGAAATCAACTGTGCTGTGCTCTTCATCTTCCATCAATACGCAGCACATGCAGGTGCACCTAGTTTAATGAAAGCCTGATTAGACCCACATTGATGCACTCGAGAAATGCAAACATTCGCAGCCATTAACGTCTGGTAACACAGTTTTAGCGTAGCCGGATAGCCTTACGACAAATGCGGAAACGCGTTGTTGCTAGCGTTGCTATACTCCGTTTCATACATCAGGTGCAACGCTGTGGAGGCTTGAGATACTTCTTGCAGTGGCTGCGTTCGCACTTTGAAAAAGTTCGGTGTTGCTTGACCCGATTTTTGAGAAAATTTTCCATATATAAGCTCAGTTCTGAATGAAAAAAGGAAAGAATTTACCCATAGAAACAATCCGTGTACTTATACGGCTGCTAACACATTCTTTTAAATAAATTTTCTTTTCGGTATTTTTTAATTGCGGCCCGTCGCGGCAGCTTCACGTGCATGCTCGCGCGAGCAAATGCCGCTGGCACGCTGCGAAGCATAGACGGAAACGCGCGCAGTAATAAATTTTGGTGACCGGACTTCGTGCGTAGCTTCCACAGCGTTGTACCTGAGGTATGGCATGGAGTATAGGCTTGCCTAGGGACATTCCACGTACGGCTGCAGTTATCGTGTTTACCACACGGTGGTGCTAAAACTGCCTAATATCTTTATGTCAACACTAGCATGGAGCACGCATACCGATTCTTGATCGAGCCACAATCGCAAAGTTGTCGAACCATAGTATGAATATTGCACATATAATACCTCTGGCCATCTCTGGATTTGTATGATAAGCAACTTCCATGACTGTACCCCGCAGCACTGCATGTGCGCGCTTTGAAACGCGGCACTTATGTTCGCGATTGTGTATCAACACTCAAAAAACCACGGTACTACTTTAGACAAGCAGGTGCTTGTCGTCGCGGAATTGCACCCGTGTTTACAATCTAATGAGAAGTTAGTGCTTCGGCATTCTTCCAGCAGCAAGTTCCCAGTGACACTTTAGCGCATTTTTTCTCCCGGCATTGGAACCTGCAGCTACATGAAAAAAAAAAAAAAAAGAAAACGAAAAGAAACATAAGTACCAGCTAAGATTTCCAACGCGCGAGAAGGTGCACACATCGCTCTCGCTGTTGGCACACTCTACATCGTCGTTGCCGCCATCGTTTTCCGTATCGGCTGTCGGTTCGAACATGTACGGCGAAAATACAAGCTGTCCAAGACAGCGAGGACGTTCCATAATGCTTAAAACTCAGCTATGAAGCCAGAACAGAACAGCGTGCTACGCTCTGAAACAGCGGTGCCGACCGGCGACTGCCGCCAATGACGTCACAGCGGCCCTGACCAATCACGAGCAACAGCGGCGTTCGCGCGATGCCCTGAGGCGCTGGTGCGCGTTTTCTTGGAAAAACAGCCGCTTGCGTTTGTTTCCGCCCTTTTTGAACCAGATATTCGTGTTCAGGGGACTCAAAACTGTAGAATGCTGCAGAGAACTCTTTTAGAAAAGTGTTTCAGCTTCCCTTTAAGTGACCTGTCACTCAACAAATTGCTTTACTAAAATATAGGGCTATGGTACACAAATATTGACTCGAAGGTATCGTACCTTGCTCATCAAGTTTGTTTAGTCTGTTGGGAAAACATTTTTAGGACAGCTACACCTCTCGCAAAATTTCTTATGGCCATTTTTAAAACTGCTATGAGACGTTTTGCAAGACATTTCATAGCAGTTTCCAAAACAGCTACGAAACATCTAGCTGTTTTTAAAATGGCTACAAGATGTCTTGCAAAACGTCTTATATCCCTTATTTGGTGGTGCATTAGACAGTCTTCACGATGGCTACAAGACATTTTAAGACATCTGACAAAGTTTTGGTAAAATGTCTTCAAGTCTTAAATATCTTGCCAAGACGTCTTGTAGACGGCTAATAGACCAATGTGTGTTCAGTGAGTGTGGTGTTGTCGGAAGCACAGCGCACCCTTTTAATAGACAATAACCAAAACACGCCACCGTTCCTTGTTACAGACTGCGATCGTATACATTTTCCGGCTGCTAGATCCTATATAAACAAGAAAAGGCACGAGGCACGTGATCGAGAACAGTATATAGTCACCCGTCTCACGTGAGAACGATGGCGCGCAGTTTATTCTGGTACGAGCAAATCTCCGCCCAGGTCGTCGCAAACCACATTCACAGCTATTGCCGCCAAACCTATTGCGACAAGCATCTTCACCTATTTGTTATAACAGCGCGAGTAGTAGTGCCATTGGTAGTGTACTGGACACTTTTAGTAGGCGACAATCCAAACACGCTGGGCATCACGTTTCGCTTTGGCGGCATCCGGCATCATCCACCAGCTCAATTTTGTTTCGGTTTCCCATCGCCCCCTTAAAACACCACGCAATTGGAAAACAAATGCGTTTCGGGCCGCCGGAGCCCTGCCAGCTCGGTGTGTGTTGATGTCTCGTGCTGCAGCGATCTCTGCGACACTTAGCTTTATGTAGATGTTAATAATAGTTGAGTGCCATTTGCTAGTCACTTCGGATTGTACGTCTTTCCCAGCTTTTCAGAAACGTATGAAAGGTTATACTGTATATCACTGTCACTCGGAATTGTCGTTCATGCAAACTGCTATTATATTTATACTCAAAGAGCACCACCATAGACTTATCTGAAATGGGGGCCCAGTTATCAAATGACAACTTAAGAACTTGAATAAAGTTCTTAAGTTTTCAGGCGTTCAAGACAAGGACCGCAGACAACAGAATTGACGGAATCAATATATTGTTGCCTTTACTTTTTTTGGAAAAGTAAAAAAAAAAAAGTATGTGCAGCAAATGGTTTTACGAAGGAATTGATGTTCGGTCAGTTTGTTTAAATACATACAAGATTGTGAAAACCCAAACTAAGCAACCACTGGAATGTCTTGAACAGCACACTAGAAAAACATTGCAACATTTTTTATTCATGCAGAACAATCAGTTACAAAAGTGATGGCTAGAGCTTCATAACAAAACACTTGCCGAGCCTCGTTAAAAAGGACCTCTGATTAAAAAAAAAAAACAATCATCAAAAGTGAGTTGTCTATCTTACAGTAGCTTTTTTTTCAAATGTTTGCCCTAAAACACACCATTCCCAAATAAGAAAGCAGGAGGAACTATGACTGAGCCCACTGGAACAAAGCTGCTTACACCTGTTTATTCCCTTAACTATGCCAAAACCATAGATGGATGCAACAAAAACTAAGCATATGCAAAAATTCATTGTCTAGCAAAATAACATCAAACCGAGTAAATGGAAAAGAAACTGAAAGGAGACTAATTTAGTCGCAACACCTCCACCAATGAAATTAATAGGTCAGTGAGACTAAAGGTACATATGTGGGCTAAAAATAAGAAAGCAAGTAAGTTTTTTTGTTGTTTAAAGTAAAGCACAGAAGGGTAGTCTACAGAGTTTCCTTGCCCTTCCACATAAACTAACAGTGCAGCAAGCTCAGCTTTCTTTTCATTTAAAAAATAAATTGCAGCACGAGCTTTCAAATTTGTGCAAGGCAACACTGTACAATTACATGGTCCTGAAACCTTCATAAAAAAAAGCATGGCTTCAAAAAATGACTTTGGGTGGGGGGGATCTAGGTACAGGATTGTGGCACAGCCTTTCTTCCCACCTCTGATCGAAGAAGTATAAATAACTTAATTGGGCAAAACGCTTCCTGCTACTAGCATTCCATGTTTCAGGCTTTGTGGCATCATTTACTTCTTCCAGGATGTGAAGCCCAGGTGCAGAGTCCAGATGATGAAGTGGAGCCGCACAGCCAATTTTCGTCCCTACCAGACACCTGCAGGGATATTTTTGTGGTAAAAACATATTTTCAGAACTTTTGGGATTAAACTGCTGGCTGTAGAAAACAATCCATTTTCACTTGTGTTTTACCTGCACTTATGCAGTAAAGAGCAATTATACTGAAGCATGGAAAATTAAACAAAGCTTTTTTCATAGCACTTTCACAACTCACCCAAAGACGCAGATCTATAAGGCTATGAGAAGGTAGTGGCAGACTTAAGAGGTTAATAGGAGTGACAACTAAGACTGCACTAAATAAGGCACATCAATTCATAATACCTAGAAGTGGCCCAGTTGTGCACCCCTTGTTCCAGCCAATCATCAGAGAATGCTATGCCACCTTTCCTACGAGGCTTCTATAACACGATATCTTCAAGCATCATCCTCTGCAACAGCAATGATGACAACACTGACAGAACTTTGTGGAAAGCCTATGCCATGAGTAACTTAAATATGCATCCAAACAGGTAATGTTTGATGGCTGCTACGAGCTTCAGCAACTCGGCCTATCATTACTATTCTGCTGCAACTTCCCCATGAACCACCAGGTCAAGCTGGTGCACGAGACTATTGCAAACTGAAAATATGTTGTAAAGCTAAAACATGCTGTTTGGCAAAATTGTATAATCCAAGCTCATAGCCTAACACAGTGAACTTTAGTTAATTTGACTTTGGCTAATTTGATTTATTGGTTAATTACATTGTGACTGAAAGTCCTGGTCAGTTGGTCAGAACTCGTGTTCATCTTTGAACCCTCGAGTTGGCCCTCATCCGAACTTAACTTGCCACAACTCAATTGGTGACCCCACTAGTGACCCCAATGGCTGCAGTGTCAGTCTTGAAGTTAGGTGCTAGGAGACAGTGAATGCATTGAAGACATGGCATCTCCAGCTGAAAATGCCTATTCTTGGCCTGCTCCAGCAAAATGTTTAATTGAAAACGGCTGTTCATAATGAATAACAGCTCTATTTACCCATTTCTAATGCACCTTTCTTCCATGAAAATTGGTCCGCAAATTGCCTATGCAATGCCGTCCGATACGAAACTGTAACCTTGTTTTTTGCATTCGTGGCAACCGTATGAAACAGCATACTATCATAGCCAGCATTACTACTATTGCAGTCAGAAGACAAAGATAAGTTTTCACATAATGCACTACTTTCAGTTTGGTTAGGAAAGCCCGTTAAATAAAAAATAAAAAAGCAAAGTTATTCCTGCTAAGCTAGCAGCAACAAATTTGTGTGGTGTTTTCAGCATTCTAGAGAATCGTATTCGTTGCAGGATGAACTAGCAAAGTGATTAGGCTAGGCGAGGGCCAACTTCTCATTTGCGATTGTTACAACGTAGTTCGATCAATAAGAAATATCAAATGTGCAATAGGCTGGATAAAGGACAACTTGTGGCCCACAGACAGCAATAAAATGCTGTCCATGAGTGACAACAATAGGCATTAAGTGTAAATAAACTTAAACTGTGTGAACTTCAAGTTTGATGGTTTCATTCTACGATTACCAGAACTAGAGGCATGCTTTATTTTTTTCATTAAAAAATCGCATGTGTATTACATTTATACTTTGTTTAGGAGCTCTGTTATTTCCACGTCAGCTTTCTACTCTAAAGCCATAAAACTGGGTGCACGTTACATTCAGGGGTATGTGACGATTAAGCTAATATTGTTCATTGAAGGAGCAGTGTGTTAGCGTGTTTTTTTTTTCCTCTCTTTCATTTGACCTGCCAGTAAATAGATAAATTTTGCCTGTCTCATCAAGGTCAAATAAGAAGTGAACTGTAGCAGACAAAATTTCGCCTAGGAAGCTTCCTTTGAATGACAACAGAAACATGCTCTCCCCTCCCTTTTTTTTACATACTTGATAAGAATTTTATTCATTCACTCAAGAAGATAAAAGCACTGCAACCGAATACGAAACACAAAAACACTGCAGCTCGTTTCACACAGCCCATGCCTTAGTGACGGAAGCATTTCCTGCATGCCACTCTTCGCACTGCGATAGCTGTATGAGAGAGAGAGGTGTACCTGAGCATGTAACATGATCGCATTCACAGAATCTACCCACACCTTCTACTGCACCTTGTGGGGATTGAGGTGCCTTTCTGCGCTTCGTCCCCCAGCTTGCACGCTGTGCTTAGCTCAATCTCTGGGAACTGCCACCCCAGTGGCAACATGGTGAACACCGCTAGTGCGCCGGAGCTAATTTCCCGCACAAACCGTGTTTCTCCCTCTACATGAGCATACTTCACCAGGACATGCCCTGATTGGCTTCCCGAGTGGTGGCCCCCTGGTGCCCTCTCCACCCGAGCTCTCTTCTGCTGAGCGTTTCATTGCCGTGGCAGGTGCTCACAGGTTCACAACGAGGTTGTTACTTGGGACCTTTGCTCCCGCGACTTCTTGTCCTCGTGCTTGGTGGGCCGCTACCTGGTTTTCCCAAGCGCAGCAGGCACGCATACTCAATCAGTCTGTTATACTGTGCTGTATCTTGGTTTAATAAACCCATGTCTGTTGGCGATCTGACTTCGGAGCCTTCTCTACAATGTGGAGGAGCGTCGAGCCCTTTTTTTACCGTCCCCCAAAGGGTGAGCCGTTTCCTAATTCATCACTGCAGTCTGAGCAGTGGCCCTTTTGCTAAAGGTAAGTGCTGAAGGGATACACAGTGATGCATGCATGAAACTCGCCACAGCAAGCACACAATCGCATCTAACTCTAACTTAGCACCAACTGGACCCCCAATGACATCCAACTGGAACTGAAGAACCAATTATGCCCAATTCCAACTATTTTAATAGTAGTTAGGCCTATAATGATTCGAGTGGACACACAGGCTTAGACTTTGTTTTATTGGGGTGAAATACTACAAGGCTGCATAAAAGCTTGTAGCATGTGGCCATTTTCCCGAGGTTCCTTAGCAAGAGCTTCACAGCACAATAAAAGTTCCTGCCCACAGACACATGTGCTGAAGAGCATGCTAACAGTAAATTAAGCATATTAATGGAAGAAACTGTGCAGCCAGGCGCATGTGGGCACAACACATACTTCGGTCATGCAATACTACTAGCACTTAACTTTTTTTTTTTTTTTGCTCTATCTGCCACATGGGCTGTACTGCAAATTTTCACTGTGTATGGTGCCTAAATTTTGCAGTGTTTTCATACTCCTTGTGCATTTTTCGTGCTGTCAAAATCTTTCAGGAATCTTTGTTTAAAAGTCATGATACACTCAGTCAAAAAACAAGACACTTTTTCAACCAAAAGGATTCCTTGTCTCATACTAGGCACCTAGGTAGGTAGGTGGGTTGGGTAGTAGGCAGGCTAGGTATGTAGGTCCCTGTTTAGTCTTGTTTCAGGCTTTTTCATTAACAAAAATATATGTCTGGTGATGAAGCTTAAGATTGGTTTTCTTGCCCAACAGACTGATGCTCTAACCATAAGGGCAAAAGCATACCTCTCTCATGCCAATTCCAACTATACTCTGTTTCAGTAGTCGCTCGCAGCAGAGGCAAGGCTGTAAGACCTGCAAGCGCAGATACTTGTGCAGCTAGATGTGATGCCATAGTATGGAATTCGTTGCTTGACCAATTGGCCTTGACGAGTGGTTATGTTGGCAGGTGTCTAATTAAAAAAAAAATTAAGTTATGGGGTTTTACATGCCAAAACCAGTTTCGATTATGAGGCACGCCTAGTGGAGGACTCCGGAAATTTTGACCACCTGGGGTTCTTTAATGTGCACCTAAATCTAATATAATAATAATAATATATGGGGTTTTACGTGCCAAAACCACTTTCTGATTATGAGGCACGCCGTAGTGGAGGACTCCGGAAATTTCGACCACCTGGGGTTCTTTAACGTGCACCTAAATCTAAGTACACGAGTGTTTTCGCATTTCGCCCCCATCGAAATGCGGGCACCTAAATCTAAGTACACGGGTGTTTTCGCATTTCGCCCACATCAAAATGCGGCCGCTGTGGCTGGGATTCGATCCTGCAACCTGGTGCTCAGCAGCCCAACACCACAGCCACTGAGCAACCACGGCGGGTAGGTGTTTAATTGATTACTTGGAATCTTCTCTGGAGGTTGCAGGTTGCTTCATTTTTAATAAAATATGTACGTAGGCTCTATGATACTGAAAATAGTGTTTTACACTTGATCAAGTGAAAATGCGCAAAGAAAGAAATGCAATGTTGCCATAGAGACAATTTACATTTGAAAAGTACAAACAAATAATTGCATTGATATTGGCTAAATTCATGCATGTAGTTGGCACAGCCACAAACACTGCCGAGGACTCCTTCCTGGATTGTCCTTCACAGAAATGGCGTCTGCAGGCTCGCTTGTGTTGTTCCAAGCTGCTCTTTTATGCTAAAGGAACGAACAAGTCAACATTGAAAATGCTTCAAACAGTGTAGAAAGAGTGCGGCAAAAATGCCCGAACACCAATTAAGAAAACAGCAGCACTGTTCGCTACCAGCCTGCATCTCAGTGAAACCCCCGCTTTGCAATAAACATTCTTATTCATCAGTTGTGTAGCGTTTCTGCTTGCCCTTGTACTGCTAAAGTCCGACCATACAAGACAACTGCTTGCGAGTTGGCTGTCAAGCTGAAGCCTTGCATGCAAAGGCAACTTGGTGGGAACCCTGTCTACAACACAAAGCCTACTAAGATAAAGGCAGTGACCATGCTAACGAACCACACTTTAGAAAAACTGGTAAAACCAGTGAAAAAGAAAGCATGAATTTAGAAGTGTTTCCATTATGTATGATGCACAAGCCATCTGAACCGTTCCAAGCAATAGTAACTGAAAGAAACACGTAGCAACAAGCAGGTTACAGGGTTCGTTCAAAAACATCTGTCATGGGAGATTATGACCATCTTGTTTCTAGCTCTGAAGTGGTTGTTCAGTACCTGACTGATGATAATCATAGAAGCTGCAACTAATTTAGTGTTGACGCTGAAGTTTCATTTTATTCTGTACTTCATATTGAGCTGATCAACAGCATTAGTCTGTGCTTTAGTGAAGACGATGACGAGCAGTACATTACAGAACTACACAGAATTTCTGTTTACAGAGATTCTGTTTCATCTTAAATACACGTTCTGTGATGAAGACCAAGGCCGTACACTGTAGCTACGTTGCCATTCCTTCACTGGTAGCAGAGCTCGCGCTTCTGGAGCTCTGATCGATATTGAGAAAACGTTGCTGCTGCTGTGGCCAGTCATCCCCTTGCCTTATATTTCGGCGGAGCTTACTGCAGGTTTTGCCCACCCCAAGATTGCGAAGTCGAACTCTCCCATCCGTCATGCCTGACAACACAAGCCAGACTATGCTGCTGGATTCGTCAGCCTTTGTTTATGCTGGTGCCCTCCGTGGGCGAGATCCTGCCATCTTCAGCAGCATGGATGACCACATCGAAGATTTATTGCCATCATCTGAAAGTGCTAGCACCCACAACAAATAGGATAACACCATGATGCTCAACAATGTCATCTTTTATTTAACAAGTGTTGGCTATCTGTGCTTTAAAATCAACGAAGCCGATCTTTGCATGTGGGTCGGCTTCCAAGTCAAGATTCACAGAAATCTTCGGCTAACCTGAGGTGCTCAAGTTTTGTGCAAAACAACACCTATGAGGCTGGTCCCAGCAAACTGGCAAGATGCTCACGAGCTACATAGAGGGCATTGTTGACCTCTGTAGACATGTCAACTCTTGATGATGCAGGTGAACAAGGTGTGCCACATTACGGAAGGGATTTTGGATGATGCCTTTCATATGCTTCTGGCTAAGAACCCTGGCACTGTTGTTAAGGTCGCCGAGCTTTGTCAAAGCGTTGACAAACTTTGCAGGCAGTGTCTTCTCACGTGGTAGCAGTCTGTGTCACAAGAAGCCCTATGAAGCATTGCCACTGCTCCCGACTTTGACGAATTGCCCTCTCAGATAAAAAGAGGGCGTCTGCGTGGAGGTCGCTCGGCAATTTTTGCTGCTATCCTCTGCCAGGCAACTGCTGTCATTTTTGCCTCCACACCTTTGGCAGATTATACTGGAACAAGTTCGTGAAGCTCTGCCTTCTCCCAGCAAGCCTCCACCAGCGCACATACCCGATGCCTATGCCGAGTTAAATGCGTCCCACACTTCTGTGCCCCTCACCTACCCCGGCGCTGTTGCACGGCCACCACCTCGGACTTTCTCATCATTGAGACAGCTGCACCACTAAACCCAGCTGAGGTATCAACCTTGCAGTGGATGCTGGCACACCCCTGACAACTGGCCAATTTGTTTTACACGATGTTACACGATTCATTCACGATTACATGTTACACGATTCTGCCATCGCAGCGTGACATCCTATTGGCAGAGCTTCCAGCCTAACCTGTATGTTTCACCGTACCCGTTGTCCTCTGAAGCTTTGGGATCCCAAAGAGACATTCCTGTACTTAGGCTCCTGACCTCTCGCGGACTGCCACTTGCAATCACCTCAACGATGCTCTTTCGCCGATGCATCATTGTCCCCCTACACCCAACCAAAAAGACTAATTGCCACAGTTGCTGAGGCAAAAATGGCATCATCGCCGAAAAAACCAAGGCCTCTCTCTTTCTTTGAGGAATGTGATCGACGTATACATGGAAGGCGTCGCTGCACTTGCCCTTGTCAACATTAGTGCAGCAGTTTCTGTCATTAGTGCCAAACTTTGCCGCTTGCTACAAAAAGTTACGAGAGCATTGTCGAACGTTTCACTTTGCCCTGCCAGTCCACACTGCATTACGCCTGCGGCTGCATGCAATGCCCGTGTTGTCAGTGACATCCCGCTCTACACTGTCAAGTTTCTGGTTCTGTGTCCTTGTTCCCATGACCTTATTTTAGGCTGGAACTTCCTTTTCACAAATCATGCTGTCATCAATTGTTCCCGTGCTGAAGTAGAATTTGCTGCACTAGCAACGCCTTGTTTGTTGATGCTCAGTAATGTGATGATAAGGTATTCGTCAAGGAAGACATCTCAATTCCACAGTATTCTTCTGCCCTTGCCACACTATCCTGCAACATTGTTACTGGCGCAAGCATCTTTTCTATGCATTCTACCATTTTTGTTCACCGCAAATGTTTTCCGCTGCCTTCTGCTCTTTCTGAGCGATGCCGTCACTAGACTATTCGTCATCAACCAGTTGCCATATCGCCCAAATTGCTTTGTGACAAGTGCGCTGGCCACATCCAGAGCGTCGACCTTTTTACCATCATCAATAGGCCAACAGGTTACATGACCACTGAGATGGACATGCTGACCTATAGTTCTCCCCAAGAGTCTGCATCACAATTTATTGAATCGTTCCATCGCTGACACCGTGACTCCTTCCCAACAAGCCCAGCTTCTATGTCTCCCTAGGCAATTTTCTCTCTTCTTTTAACTGCCAACATGCTCCTTTGGGATGCATGTCAACTACTTGTCAGTGCATCGACACAGGTAGAAGTGCACCACTGCGACAAAGACCATGTCGAGTGTCAGCATCAAAGCATTGCATTATTGACGACCAAGTAGCGAATATGCCCCAGCACGGCGTCATGCAACGTTTCAGCAGCCCCTGGATGTCCCCAGTTCTCGTTAAGCAGAAAGACGACCGTTCGATTCTGTGTCGATGACCGTAGTCTTAACAAAATAACTTGCAAAGATGTTCATCCCACATCGAGAATTGACAACTCTCTCGACTGCCTCCAAGGTGCAGAGTTTTCTATCGTCTTACGTAGCAGTTATAGGCAAGTTCCCATCATGCCAGATGACCTAAAATGGCCTTTGTCAACACCAGACAGCTCATATGAATTTCGAGTCATGCCTTTCGGGCTTTGCAATGCCCCTGTAACTTTCGAGCCCACGTATACAACCTGCTGCATGGCCTGAGAAGTAATGAGAAGCCAACAAAGACGCCAAGGACAACATAGGGTAAATTACTTGTACTTACTATTTGAATTCAAGAACTGATAAATTAATGGCAATGAAAGTGGATGAAAAAACAACTTGCCGCAGGTGGGGAACGATCCCACGTTTTCGCATTATGCGTGCAATGCTTTAACCAATTGAACTACCGCAGTGCCGTTTCCCCATCCACTTTCTTGGGTATTTGTGTGTTGCTACTAGAACTAACTCTGGAAGTGTTAGCCAGTGCCACCACTCACAAACCTTCGCGGCAGATTTGGAACATCCTTTCTGCCGCAGGCATCACGAGTATGTGATCTTTTTGAGTGAAGGCAACTGGTCAATAAACCTGCACATGCACCCGCACACGCACCCGAACAAAGACACCAAGGACAACATAGGGGAAATTACTTGCACTTCACAACACAACAATCAAACCAACACAACAATCGAACCCCGGCCCTCAGTCCCCAGCAGCTGTGAAGCAACTGACCATGGCGGTGGTCTGACCTGTGACGCAGCAGAGGGTGCCAAGAATCCCTGGATCCGGACAGGCCGCCATTGGAATCAACCTGGCAACGTTTAACGCTAGAATGTTATCTAGTGAGGCGAGTCTAGCAGTGCTATTGGAGGAATTAGAGGGCAGTAAATGGGATATAATAGGGCTAAGTGAAGTTAGGAGGACAAATGAAGGATACAGTGCTAAAATGCGGGCACGTCCTGTGCTACCGGGGCTTAGCGGAGAGACGAGAACTAGGAGTCGAATTCCTGATTAAGAAGACTATAGCTGGTAACATAGAGGAATTCTATAGCATTAATGAGAGGGTGGCAGGTCTTGTTGTGAAACCTAATAAGAGGTACAAATTGAAGGTCGTAGAGGTCTACGGCCCTACATCCAGTCATGATAAACAGGAAGTCGAAAGCTTCTATAAAGACGTGGAATCCGCGATGGGTAAAGTCAAAACAAAATACACTATACTGATGGGCGACTTCAATGCCAAGGTAGGCAAGAAGCAGGCTGGAGACAAGTCAGTGGAGGAATATGGCATAGGTACTAGGAATAGCAGGGGAGAGTTATTAGTAGACTTTGCAGAACAGAATAATATGCGGATAATGAATACCTTTTTCCGCAAGCGAGATAGCCGAAAGTGGACGTGGAGGAGCCCGAACGGCGAGACTAGAAATGAAATAGACCTCATACAAGATGTGGACGTGCTCAGCAAGGTATGCTGCAGTGACCATAGGATGGTAAGAACTCGAATTAGCCAAGACTTAAGGAGGGAAAGGATGAAACTGGTCCATAAAAAGCTGATCAATGAGTTAGCGATAACAGGGAAAATAGAGGAATTTCGTATCAAGCCACAGAACCAGTATTCGGCTTTAACTCGGGAAGAGGACCTTAGTGTTGAAACAATGAACGACAATCTTATGGGCATCATTAAGGAGTGTGCATTTGAAGTCAGTGGTAACTCCATTAGACAGGATACCAGTAAGCTATCGCAGGATACGAAAGATCCGATCAAGAAACGCCAATGTATGAAAGCCTCACCCTACAGCTAGAATAGAACTGGCAGAACTTTCCAAGTTAATCAACAAGCGTAAGACAGCTGACATAAGGAAGTATAATATGGATAGAATTGAACATGCTCTCAGGAACAGAGGAAGCCTAAAAGCAGTGAAGAAGAAACTAGGAATTGGCAAGAATCAGATGTATGCATTAAGAGACAAAGCCGGCAATATCATTACTAATATGGATGAGATAGTTCAAGTGGCTGAGGAGTTCTATAGAGATTTATACTGTACCAGTGGCACCCACGACGATAATGGAAGAGAGAATAGTCTAGAGGAACTTGAAAACCCCCAAATAACGTCGGAAGAAGTAAAGAAAGCCTTGGGAGCTATGCAAAGGGGGAAGGCAGCTGGGGAGGATCAGGTAACAGCAGATTTGTTGGACGGTAGGCAGATTGTTATAGAAAAACTGGCCACCCTGTATACACAATGCCTCATAACCTCAAGCGTACTGGAATCTTGGAAAAACGCTAACATAATCCTAATCCATAAGAAAGGGGATGCCAAAGACTTGAAAAATTGTAGACCGATCAGCTTACTGTCCGTTGCCTACAAAGTATTTACTAAGGTAATTGCAAATTGTGGGAGATACGGGTTCTCCTCCGTACTCTTGGGACAAAGGAACGACAACACAGTAGTGCAAACAATCACAAGGGCATTTATTGCACCTTTCATAGATCAATGCCTGCTAGCCGAGTTGCTATCCCCAAAACATGCCGATGGGCGCGCGACAAATCTAGAAGTCCGACTTACCGCGACCGCATTGCGAGCGAATATGTTCGCCCCATGCTGGATCCCAACGCCTGGTCGTTCGCGTGTTCGGTCACGCCAACGGTCGTGCGTTCGAAGGCGGCCACGCAAGGCGGTCTCGCAGAAGCATGGTCGCAGCGCGCGCGGAATGTCCACGCTGTTCGCCGGCCCGCCGGGAAAGAGGCAGCGCCTTGTCCCTCGGCGCCCGAGTAACCCCGCCGCGGTGCGACGGTCGTGCCATCTCTCGCACCGCGCTTGTACCACTCCGAGCGCCGCGGGCGCCAGGCCACGCGAGCCGTGCGGGAAAACAGCATATCAGGGGATGCGTGAGAGTCGCGCATCCCCACAAAATAGAATCAGGAACACCTTAGACTTCCGTCAACCAAAGGACCAGGCAAGATTCCGTAAAGGCTACTCAACAAGAGACCATATTCACACTATCAGGTGATAGAGAAATGTGCGGAATATAACCAACCCTTATATATTATAGCTTTCATTGATTACGAGAAAGCATTTGATTCAGTCGAAACTTCAGCAGTCATGGAGGCATTGTGGAATCGGGCTGTAGACGAGCCATATGTAAAAATACTGAAAGGTATCTATAACGGCTCCACAGCCACCGTAGTCCTCAATAAAGAAAGCAACAAAATCCCAATAAAGAAAGGCGTCAGGCAGGGAGATATGATCTCTCCAATGCTATTCACAGCGTGTTTACAGGAGGTATTCAGAGACCTGGATTGGGAAGAATAGGGGATAAGAGTAAATGGAGAATACCCTAGTAACTTGCACTTCGCTGATCATATTGCCTTGCTTAGTAACTCAGGGGGCCAACTGCAATGCATGCTCACTGACCTGGAGAGGCAAAGCAGAAGGGTGGGACTAAAAATTAATCTGCAGAAAACTAAAGTAATGTTTGACAGTCTCAGAAGGGAACAGCAGTTTACGATAGGTAGCGAGGCACTAGAAGTGGTAAGGGAATACATCTACTTAGGACAGGTAGTGACTGCTGATCCGGATCATGAGACTGAAATAATCAGAAGAATGGGCCGGGGTGCGTTTGGCAGGCATTCTCAGATCATGAACAGCAGGTTGCCATTATCCTCAAGAGAAAAGTGTACAACAGCTGTGTCTTACCAGTACTCACGTACAGGGCAGAAACCTGGAGGCTTACGAAAAGGGTTCTACTTAAATTGAGGACGACGCAATGAGCTATGGAAAGAAGAATGATAGGTGTAACGTTAAGGGATAAGAAAAGAGCAGATTGGGCGAGGGAACAAACGCGCGTTAATGACATCTTAGTTGAAATCAAGAAAAAGAAATGGGCATGGGCAGGGCATGTAATGAGGAGGGAAGATAACCAATGGTCATTAAGGGTTATGGACTGGATTCCAAGGGAAGGGAAGCGTATCAGGGGGTGGCAGAAAGTTAGGTGGGCAGATGAGATTAGGAAGTTTGCAGGGACAACATGGCCACAATTAGTACATGACCAGGGTAGTTGGAGAAGTATGGGAGAGGCCTTTGCCCTGCAGTGGGCGTAACCAAGCTGATGATGATGATGACTTGCACTTATTAATTGAACTAAAGAAATGATAAATTAAGTGCAATGAAAATGGATGAAAAACTTGCCGCAGGTGGGGAACTATCCCACGTCTTCGCATTACGCGCTAATAGTGACAAGTGACTTCAAGAACTATTCAAGGCAATATCTGTAATCTGTTGCTTCAATAGTCTAAGTAGAGTTAAGAGAAATAATAAAACACAAACCATATGTCTGCGTGTTGTTGCTTTACTTCATGCCGTAGCAGGAGAGATGTACTTCCGATTTGTCTGCTTGTTCCCACATCGTTCAGTCGAGTGTGGAGCCAATGGAACTATGTCATTTTCTACTATGCTCCAGCATGCGATCACACTCTGTAATCCGCTTGTGTCTGCCTCAGTGTTCATGTAGCACTGAATTATACAGCAAGTCAGGTGTTCGTAAGCACAGCTGCCAAAATTGTGCACTGGGCAAAATGAGACAAACGTAACAGCTCATGCGTGACACCATCAGTGGAAGTGCACCACGATGCAAAAAAAGGGAGGAGGAAAAAAAAGAAGGCAGGGCCTGTGATGTATGCGTCACGCAATCCTCAAGCTTTGGTATGGGAGAATGCAGGAAAGGAATTTCGCTAGTGGAGGCTAGACGGAGCAAGTGGAGAGTTATGTTAGTGGCAACGCTCACCTCCTGAGATCATGAGTTCGCAGCACTAAAATATATATATATCTTGACTATTAATTAACCAATTTGAAAAATTCTTGTGGTATAACGCTCCCTAAAGAGCACGTAATAACTTCCAGTGTATAACCGAAATTTTCTATGTGGCATGGTGAGGGGCACTTTAACCAGGTCCAGCTGCATGAAGCATGCAACTGCTATATGTAACTGCTACATCGCGGGACACTTGGTGGAATATAATGGAACTGCCATGCGAAGTTTGTACATACTGACACTATGCAGCATGTATGCCACATCGCATGTCAAATGGCATGATACAATGCTAGTGATGATGATGATTTAACAGCATTCCCTTTAAAACAGGACCATGACAGTAACCTAGCTTGCTTGAATTAATCAGGTGTGCCATACATGTAGTCCATTACATCAATATTTATACATCTATATATTTTCCTTCCTCAAGACTTCTCCATCTACCTAGTACCACTACCTATGCAACTGCTACACAGCGTGCCACCTGACATAATAATATGCTACTGCAATGCAAAGGGTGCACGTATAGATGCTATGCGGTGTGCATCTCGCATCGCAAGGCAAGTGGCACGATACAATGTTAATGACCTTGGTTTATTGGCATCCCCTTTGAAATGCGGTGATGACATAGTCACCTACCTAGCTGGATTTAAAGAGGTACACAACATATACATTTTCTAGCATTCTTGTATACATCTCCTTAAACCTTTTTCTTTCTCAAACCTTCTTTAACTGCCTTGTACCACTACCTGTGCATCTGCTACGTGGCGTTCTACTTGGTTTAATAATATGCAACCGCAATGCAAAATGTGCAAATATCGACACTATGTGGCGCGCATGTCACATCATGTGTCCCCTCCAGTGCTAGGACACGTTTATAGGGCATTTTTCAACTGCATGCTAGCAAGCGTTGGCATGGATCAGTGGATGAGTACCTGACTTCCACACAGGAGGCCCAGGTTTGATCCCAGTGGGAACTGGGTATTTTGTTCTCATAACCGGCGATAGCTGCTACAGAAACTGGTCACCATCAGCAATTGAAATGGCTATTGGAATGTGCCTATAACAGCTTATGCTGTAAAAATGGCATTCCTGTCTCATGTCTTAGAGTGGCATTGTATAAATCATGCTAACACAAG
Source organism: Dermacentor andersoni (assembly GCF_023375885.2). NCBI lineage: Eukaryota > Metazoa > Arthropoda > Arachnida > Ixodida > Ixodidae > Dermacentor > Dermacentor andersoni. Next base: position 1,262,230 of record NC_092822.1, read on the forward strand.
ATGCCTAAACGCTTCAATAATGAAGTGCTAAAGGTGAATGCAGCTGCTCCCTCAAGAGAGCATTTCTGCAAGACAAAGCAACACCTAGGGAGCCAGCTGTGATACCATACACTCATCCCTTGTTACATGGCTTGAAGAATGTGGCTGGCAATTTTGCTGTTGGCATAGTCCTTAGTGCCTTTAATAAGCTAGAATGCCTTTGCCAACCAGTGCAAATGAGGTCCAAGTTGGTAGGGCAAAGTAAGTGTGGCTGTGGAATTAAACAAGAGTCCATATTTGTAAGATGCAGAATGTGGTACACTTGATACCATTTACCTGTGGTAATGTTTACATTGGGCAAATGTGAATGAATGAATGTGCAATGTTTAGTGGTGCAAGGGTCAGGTATGGCCAAAGAGTGCCGTGGCAATGTTAATGAATTTGCAGTGGAGTTACGATTTCTATGAAGTTGATGTGACGTGGCTGAAAAGGTGCCTTAAAAAAGAGCCGCTATAAAGTGCATAAAATCTATGTGCAATAAGATTATGGCGATGACATATGACAGAAACTATGAGCATAAAGATGCATTGCGAGAGAATGATACAATACAGAAAATATGTCTGATGCTAAAATTGGCAAGGGCACTACTGCCTCATTAGAGCCCTTGATACACAAAGGCCTGGAGGCATGTGCTATTACAAAACATTATCACAGGAACATCCTCTGGAAAGAGGATGAAGGACGAATTTAATGGGCTTATAACATGCAGGACAACATCATACAAGACATCGAGGACTGCTTTAGTGTTAAAAAGCAGTTCCTTACCAAGAAACATAGCTGGGTGAAGAGGGATGCCATAACGGTATGCAAGAGGAAAATGTTTCTCTCAGCTTCGGCTTCCCAACACTCCAGGAGGACATGGAGGACGATTAGCCTCTCACCACATCTATTACATCTACTAGGTTCATTACTAAAAAGTAGAAAACTATGCGTCCCAAATGTGTGTCCTATTCTGAGACGACAGAATAGGACATCTGTTCGGCGTGATTTTGTTGCAAAGGGCCAATAACCTAATGGTGGCTTTATCACGTGCAGTTTATTATCTGTTTCTGCATCCCAGATGCGTTGCCTTTGTTTTTGCAGTTTCTTTCATAAGAAAGGCTTCAGATCTGTGACAGGGACAGCAACAGTAGGATTAATAGCATGTGATCCAATTGACGTGGCCATCTGGTCTGCCACAACATTACCCTCGATTCCCCTATGTCCAGGTACCCAGCATATAATTATATGCTGGTTAGACAGATAAGCTTTACACTGCTCGGAACAGAGCTGAATAAGTATGGGATTTTTATGCTTACAGAGTGACATCAAGGCCTTCACAACACTTAGGGAGTCTGTACATATAGCTGCTTTTGGGAGTTTTGATTTTCTTACATGATTCACAGTCTACAATAGTGCGTCGGCCTCGTCCATAGTGCGTCGGCCTCATCCATAAAGATATTCGTTTCTGGATGCAGTACATCAGATTCCGAGAACGATGGACCGACAGCTGCATAGGACACCCCAGCATTTGACTTCGAAGCGTCTGTGTAGAACTCTGTGCAGCAGTGCTTGTACTGGAGTTCTAGGAAATGCATTCTTATTTCGATCCCTGGAGCGTGTTTTGTAACTACTAGAAAAGACATGTCACATTCTACCGCCTGCCACTCCCAAGGAGGTAACAGCTTGGTAAGGTACATTAAGCGATGCTCGAGGAGTGGGACATGCATTTCATCGCTAAGCTCTCACACACAGCGAGAAAGGCTGCCTTACAGAGGGACAATTACGGAAAAGTGTAGCACACGTCATATCGTTAAGGGTATTAAAACATAGATATTCATGATTGGAGTGTATATTTAGAAAATATGTAAGGCTGATGTAAGTTCTCTGCAGATGAAGTGACCATTCATTAGATTCTGCGTATAGGCTTTCAATAGGACTTGCCCTAAAAGTGCCAGTTGCTATGTGGATACCTTGATGGTGGACAGGATCTAGCATCGTTAGCACGCTTGGAGCGGCTGAGTTATATATGACGGCACCATAGTCCTATCGTGAATGTATTAGGCTGTTATGAAGATTCATTAAACACTTTCTGTCGCTACCCCATGTTATGTGGGATAGAATTTTTAGTAAGTTAATTGTTTTTAGACATTTTTCTTTAAGGTATTTAATGTGTGGAATGAAAGTAAACCTGGAGTCAAGTATAATACCTATAAATGTATGCTCTTTGTTGACAGGTATTTGTTGTCCACACAATTCTACACAAGGATCTGGGACCAGGCCTCTCTTTCTTGTAAAAAGAACACAAGAGCTTTTGCGGGGGTTGATATGAAATCCATTTTTGTCTGCCCACTTCGACACCTTGTTCAAGCCTCGCTGTACCTGTCTCTCGTATACTACGAGATTACAGGATTTGAAGCCGATTTGAATGGCGTCCACGTAGACAGAATAAAAAATGGTCTGTGGTAATGAAGCACGAAGCATGTTCCTCTTCAATCTTCACGATAAAGAGCGTGCAGCTAAGCCCGCCTCCCTGGGGTACACCAGTCCCTTGCATAAAAGGTTGTGACAATATGTTGCCAATTTTCGTGCGGAAGATATGATTAAAAAAAATAGCTTTCAATTATGTTCAGCATATTTCCACAGATGCCCATTCCCGACAAGTCTCGCAAGATCCCGTAATGCCACATTGTGTCATACGCCTTCTCCATATAGAGGAATATCGATAAGAAAAACTGTTTATGTATAAATGCATCGCGGATATATCCTTCAATGCGCACAAGATGATCAGCTGTCGACTGCCTTTCTCTGAAGCCACACTGATAGGGATGAAGCATATTGTCGAGTTCAAGGAAATGTACGAGTCTACGATTAATAATTTCTTCAAAAAGCTTACACAGGGAACTTGTAAGTGCCATCGGGCAATAACCTGCTGCCATGGAAGCTTGCACAGAGGGTTCTCATGCGATTTTCACGTGGAAGATACGATTCAACAAATAGCTTCCAATTATGTTCAGCGTATTTCCATAGATGCCCTTTGCCGACAAGTCTCGCAAGATCCCGTAATGCCACGTTGTGTCATACGCCTTCTCCATATTCAGGAATATCGATAAGAAAAACTGTTTATGTATAAATGCATCATGGATATATCCCTCAATGCGCACAAGATGATCAGTTGTCGACTGCCCTTCTCTGAAGCCATACTGATAAGGATCAAGCATATTGTTTGAGTTCAAGGAAATGTATGAGTCTACGATTAGTCATTTTTCAAAAAGCTTACACAGGCAACTTGTAAGAGCTATCAGGCGATAACTTGCCACCATGGAAGGGTCTTTACCCTGCTTCAAAACAGGGACCACAATCGCTTCTTTCCATATGGATGGAAGGTATCCGGCAGCCCAAATAATGTTGAAAAGTGCAAGTAGTGTAACTTGCGTGTCAGTGTAAGTTTTTGATCATGTCATACATGACTCTGTCAGGTCCCGGTGCAGTGCTCTTGCATGAGATCAAGAAAGCTCTCAACTCTGCTATGCTGAATGGCTGGTTATGCGGTTCGTTGTGTCTACATTTACGTACAAATGGCTTAAGTTCTTCTATTTCTTTGTATTTAAGGAAGGATTGAGAATAGTGGATTGAGCTCGACACATGCTCAAAGTGCTCCCCGAGAGAGTCTGCCTGGTCTTGCAAGGTATTTGTAGTAGCTTCGACGGGGCGGCTGGACGCAGGACCTAGGACAGGAGGCCTAGCGGCTGGGGCATGAGGCGTCGCAAATGAAGAGCCGCACTGCTCGAGTTGGGGCCAGACAAAGAATGACTTTATTCCAGCGAAGGGAAACGCAGCAGGTATACTTACAGCATTTGGCGCTGAATGATGCTCTCGGACATAATTCGAAACCGAAAATGGAAGCCGACACAAGATATCACAGTATTCCCTTGGTCGTTCACCAGAGGCAACGGATGGATTTGCTGCCCTTTTAGCTTTCGTAAGCCATTCCACACTTTTGCCTCCTGCGTGTATGAATTAATGCCGAAGAGGAACCTCACCTAACTTTCTCTCTTTGCCTGACATCGTGTTCACCTTCCCTGTGATTTAATTTGTTTGAACTGAATTAGATTTTTGGCATTAGGCAATCTACGCAATATGCCACATGCCTTGTTCTGCTTCTTTTGCACCTCTCTACAGTCTTCGTTCCACCAGGGAACATGTCTTCTAAATGAACCACCATTCATTCGTGGGATGAAATTTTCGGCTGCATCAATAATAAAAGCTGTAAAACATGCAACAGCATCATCTATAGTAAAATCATTTATAATATCTCCTGGTAGATAAGATGATTCTTTAAAGCGCTCCCAGTCAGCCGATTCTAATTTCCATCGAGGAATATGCAGAGGGTTCTCATGCAGAGTTATCAGGTTTAAAGTTACAGCAAAGTGGTCACTTCCATACAGTTTATTGATGACGTTCCGCTCTAGGTGAGGCAGAAGAGAAGAATAGGCAATTGCTAGATCTATTGCTGAATATGTGTTATGTTGGACACTGCAATACGTCGGCTCCTTCTTATTAAACAGGCAGGCACTAGAGGTCAGAACAATATTTTCAATCAACCAACCTCTCACGTCACATCGCGAATCCCCATATCATGTTGTGGGCATTAAAATCACCCATGAATATGTAAGGGTCAGGTAGCTGATTAACCCTTTCGCTGTCGGACCTTTCTGGCCGTGACGCACCCCCAGTGTCGGCTTGGTTACAGGGAACGAGCATAACAGGGAATGAACATAGCAATTTATTTTTGATTATGATTGGTATACAAATAACGTAGTCAATGCTATATGCACATTTCAGTGTTCTGCAGCTGCTGTTAGTAAACATCATCATCATCATCAGCCTGACTATAAAATCCGTTCAACATCCGAATCTAACGATGCGGAACCCTCTTCCTCGCATGCGACTCTGTCCGAGTCCGAATCCGAGCTCGGCTCGTATTCTAAATCGGAATTGAGCCACCGCACCAATGAGCAGACGAAGGTCCCGCGCTCTCAGCCATCCGAAAGTAACCGCGCGCTGGGAGGATGCGCTTTGAGTCGCCCGCACAACGGAGAGAAATGGGACGTTGCGTGATCAAGAAGACAGAGGGAGATTGAAAAACGCTAAACAAAGTTCGAAGGGCTTTACGTTTAGTGCTGCAAGTCGGAAGCGAGGGTTCGGCGAGAGAGCGAAAGCAGCAATCGAGTCACTCTTTTCGGAGAGGCAACGGCACGTGCGCCTGAACTTGACGCGGCATAGCAGACACACCAACAGAAGAAAAATAAAAACCTTCAAACCAGCGGAGATGGCAGAACAACCCTTGAACCCATAACCACACGCGCGCGGCGACGCGTGATCCAGCGAACGCGGAGCCACCGCGCCACTCAGCAAAGAGAAAGTGGGGAGTGGCAGTCGCACCATACTCTTCAATACATGGGTTAACACAGGTCGGGGAGAATATACGAACTTGTAGAAAGAGTCAACAGATGGCGTGGCCAATTCAGGAGCGCCAGCTTTGCGCTCAGGCGCGAAATTTTGAACGCACGATAGAGAACGTACCGGTACGTCAGTGACACCGTGGGGGGGAAGCGCGATGACGTACCGGTACGTCCGTGACAGCGAAAGGGTTAATTAAGTTATAGAAATCGCTTTTTCTGAGATGATAGGAGGTATGTATATAGAACACACAATCACCAGTTTGTTAAAAAGGATTACCCGAACTGACACTGCCTCAAGGGGCATCTGAAGGGCAATGTGTTGACAAGCTACAGACTTGTCTGCAACTATTGCAACACCGCCGGAGGCGTTAGCCTCGTCACGGTCTTTTTGAAAGATGGTGTGATGGTGAAGAAAATTCGTGTTTGTAGGTTTCAGATGAGTCTCTTGAACACACAGCAACTGTGGATTATGTTTGTGTAGCAGTTCTCTAATATCGTCAAGGTTATGAATGAGTCCTCTAACATCCCATTGTAGTATTTGTGTTCCCATTATGATAAATGTGTTTTGTGCTGTGTGTTTAAGAGATGGAGATTAGCTCACGGGCCCTTTCCAGGTGCCATGACGCGAGTTTTGTCTTTTTTGCAGCGTTCGAGAGAGGCTCGCCGCTCCTTAGGCGCTGGTGGCGCCGTCTGGCTGGTTGTGTCTATTGCATCTTGTGAGGCGCAGGATACGCGCTCTTCCGAGCGCTGGGTTTGACTTGAAGGCCTCGTCTAGGCAGACGAGACCTTTGAGGCCGCTGGCCCGGAGGTTGATGGTCAGGGGTGCTAGCTAGCGGTAGCTGCAGCCGCCGGGGGGCCGGATGGCGTCACCGCCGGCTCACTATGTGTGGGCCGGACAGCCGCCGGAAGCCGTTGTATTGAAGATAGGCTGAGAAGAGTGCCTGAAACTTCTTCTAATGCAAAAGAAGTCTGCTGAAAATCTGAACCTAGAACAGTTAACATGCATTAAGGACAATGGTGGCCTGCTTTACCCTTCTAGCCTGTTATATCAGTTTGTTCTTGGTCTAGAAAAAGATTTCACAATGTGTTTCAGTTTGCTGGAGCTGCACTCTGACAGCATGGAGGACATCCTAAGCCAAGTTAAGGCGAAGCAGTAAAACTAGCTTGGTTGTCCTGACCATTTGAAGGTGTTGCAGATGAAGTCACAGTTTCTTTACATCGCTTGCGAAGCAGCCAAACACTTAAAGTTCAGTAAGTGTGGAGTCGAGCTGATGTCTCTCTACGTGTAATTTGTTCCCTATAGGGAACAAATTCTTGTTGCGAGACTCATTCTCCCGAGCCGAGCGCAGCGCCAGCGGATATGATTTCATGTAATCCTACAATCGCAAGCGTGCAAAGCGAAACGAGCTGCTCGCTGCAGCCTTTGCCTGGCAGTTTGTTGGAACGTGAGAAGGCGTGCCTGTCATCACTGCTGAACCAATTTCACGCGATGTTTACAGATCGGCTGGGACGCACCACTCTTGTGCGACACCAGATTGACACAGGTGACACGCTACCATAAAAATGCAATCCTAGGCCTGTAAGTGTGGCCAAAAGGAAAGCTATCGACCTTGCAATGGACAAAATTATCGAGACTGGGGTAATCCGCCGATCTAATAGTTCGTGGGGTTCTCCGGTAGCGCTGCTCACGAAAAAATACGGCTCCTCTTGTCTTTGCGTAGACTACCGCCGACTCAATGAAGTCACTCGGAAAGATGCTTACCCTATGCCGAGCACTGACTCAATCGTAGCGAGTCTAGGTGATGTACATTATTTTACCACTCCAGATGCTAGCTGCAGTTACCTGCAAGTGCAGATGGAGCCAAGGGACGCGGAGAAAACCACTTTCACCTCACATAGAGGCTTGTACGAGTTCACTCGCATGCCCTTTGGCCGCTTGGGCGCTGCAGCGACTTTCCAGAGATTGATGGACAGAGTTCTGGGAAGGGCAAAATGTCATTACGCCCTAGCCTACCTAGATGATATTGTCCTCTTCTCTCGCACCGTTGAGGAACACCTCCACCAATTGGAGGATATTCTCGGAAGGCTGCTCGCTGCCGGGATCACTCTGAACCCGAAGAAAGCTCAGATGGCAGAGACTCGTGTTTCACTGCTGGGCTTTACAACAGAGCGAGGTCGTGTTTTGCAGAGCGAGGACAAGGTCCGAGTTATCCTCGAGTACCCAACGCCGGCGAACATACAGGCCCTCAGACGCTTTTTGGGCATGGTGAATTACTATCGCCAGTTTGCGTTCAACTACGCCGCTCTACAGGCTCCCTTGACCTCGTTGAGGAAGTCTACAAGCTGGAGCTGAGGCCCGGAGCAAGATGCTGCCTTCAGGGCTCTCTCTAAAGCTCTTGTGGACACAGTCGAGCTGAAGCTGCCCGACTTGAACAGGGAGTTCGTAGTCCAAGCTGACGCGAGCGACCTGGGAATAGGTGCGGTGCTGCTCCAAGAACATGAGGATGTTCTTCTACCAGTGGCCTTTGCCAGCCGGTCGTTGACGCCCGCAGAGCGTAACTATTCCGTGACCGAACACGAGTGTCTAGCAATAGTATTCACTCTGCAAAAGTTTGATCACTACGTGGGCGGAGTGCCTTTTGTTGTTGAAACAGATCACATGGCGCTCACCTGGCTGAAGCGCTTGCGCAAGCCCTCAGGCCACCTCGTGTGCAGGGCATGGACATTACAGCGCTACAACTTTGTTGTTCGCTATCGAAAAGGGAGCACAAGCGTGGTGGCCGACGCCCTGTCGTGTGCCCCTGTTTCAGTCCCAGACACTTTTGACCGGCACCCCTCAGCGACAACACGTCCAAACGAAGCCAGCGCCCTTGTCTCCAACAGCGCAAACGGAGTGAGTTCCGGCGGCAGTGTGGCCCTTAAGCCGCCGTTGCCGGACGAAAGTGCGTACCTGCTGGACCCTGTAACATCCATGGGTATTGCATTCAGCAGACAGGACCTGCTGGAAGCTCAGCGGAACGACCTATTTTGTCAGCAAATCGCTGACGAGCTCGGAAAAGAGCACAGCTCCGAAAGGGAGTGAGGTGGCAACCCCGATGGGCACAAATTGACAGCTGGTATCTGCTGGATGCTGATGGAGTGCTCCTGCGCTATGTCCCATCTGAGGAGGCTCCTCATGATTCCTTTAAGGTGGTGATTCCCCGTAGTCTACGGAGGGCCACTTTGAGCTATTTCCATGACTCGCGGTTGGCCGGACACGCGAGTGGCCTAAGACTTACCTTAAGGAGGTATGTTAGGGTAAATGGTACATGTTAGTTGTAACGTAATGTTTTAGAAACGGCTGCAGATATTCGCATCAAATTTCACACGCTTACAAAAGATGCTCTAGGGTACAACACGAGACACTTTGTGTCTAGATGGTGTGCCTTTCCTGTGGCCCACTCCCAAAATTTCGGGTGTGTTTATTTATTTGATGTACCTTTTCTCTGCAACCACGCAGGGGAATGTGATGATATTACACAGTGTTATTCTAAATCCTCATAGGCTATATCTGAACTAAAGATATATCCACTTTGGAGTTCGCACCCCAAAAAAATAATATCTCTGCTTGCACAAAGCCACAAGGGGGTTTCTTGCAGTGTAACTTTTTCCAGTGTTATCATTCATATTGCTACGGAACAGTATTTGCAATGACGAAGAGGTGAGCAGTGAGAAGATGACGACGACGATTGGAGGCTAGCACGGGCTGTTGCCTCTTGGCCAAGTGCGACATATTTCCTTGTAAATATTGCCGCGACGCCACCTGTGCCCAACAACGTTGACGATGAAGACGACGACCTCGTGTGCGCAAGCGAGGGTGCTAGAGAAGAAGAAGCCTAAACTGAACGCTTGTTCTAATTGTCTAGATTAAATACTGCTCTCCGCCTTTGTCTCAAGTGAGCCGTGGCAATATACTTGTATATAGCTTTTCGTCTGTGTCTTCCTACGTAACATATCTGGTGGAGGTGGACGTTCCCTGTACCTCGTCACAGAGCTTCGCAGTGGACGGTACATCGAGCCTTCCTTCATGGCTCCCGGCGATGACAACTCAAATCAGCCACCTCCAAAATCTGCTGCCACTTTGACGACCTACATCACTCTCCCCGCTCCCCGTGATCCTGGCATATTCTCGGGCAAAGATGGGGAAGACGTCGAGGACTGGATCAGCCTGTACGAACACGTCAGCTGCAATAACCGGTGGGACCCTACTATCATGCTCGCCAACATAGTCTTTTACCTCGGTGGAACACCTCAAGTTTGGTTTCGGACGCACGAAGATGAGCTCACCAGTTAGGATTCGCTTAAGCAAAAGCTCCGAGACTTGTTTGTCAACCCACACGGTCACCAACTTGCAGCGCAGAAGGCGTTATCTAGCCTTATGCAGACGTCAACGGAGCCCTACGTCACATACATTCAGGACGTCTTGGCTCTGTGCCGCAAAGTTGACGCACATATGACTGAGTCTGACAAGGTTTCCCACATCCTCAAAGGCATTGCCGATGACGCCTTCAACTTGCTCGTTTGCAACAACGTAGCGACGGCGGATGCTGTTATAAAAGAGTGCCGCCGCCTGGAACTCGCCAAAAGCCGACGTATTGACCAGCATTTTGCCCGTCTGCCCAACACCCCAGCGACATCTTCCTGTGCCGACACTCCTCATCCCAACAACACTGCCGATGTTACCAGGATCATCCGGCATGAGATCGAGGCTGCCTATCCGGCTGCCTTCGACTCCAGCCCCCCCCCAACGCACCTGCAGTCATGGTTTTCCTGATCCAGACAGTTGTTCGCCAGGAATTCACAAACATAGGTCTTCACACCATTTGCTCGGCCCATCGCCCTGATTGATACCCACCCGGCTTCTTCGACTCCCCCCCGTCCCGCATCTTATTACCCACCACGTTTCCACGACCCATCTGAATGGCGCATTGCTGATGACAAGCCCATTTGTTTTCCCTGCCGTGGAATCGGGCACATTTCTCGGCACTGTTGCAGTCGCTGGAGTTCCCCGACCCGGTCTACTTATACTGCCTACTCTCGCCCCTCAGGTGGCCCTTCTCGTCCCTAGCCGCACGCTGCGATAATGCCGCCCCTATTCTCGTTCGCCTTCACCCCAACGACCACAATCTCGCTCTCCCCAGCCCCGTCGCTCCTTTTCGCCGACTCCCTTCGGACGCTGCTCTCAGCTGGAAAACTAGACGATGCAGCGCCTCGAGGTGATGCTGCATTGCTCCCTACGCCGCCAAATCTTCTACTGACGTTGCCCACTCATCTGAACCTTCTTGACGTGCAAGTCGACGGTGTTTCTGTATCTGCTCTTATAGACACTATGGCGCATTTGTCGGTAATGAGCGCTGACCTTCGTAACCGCCCGAAGAAAATATTCACGCCCGCCACGACGCCTGTTGTACGTGTCGCCGATGGCGGTATAGCCCCTGCAATTGGTATGTGTGCCACCCGCGTTTCCTTCGCCGATCGCTCCACTATCGTGCTACTCACAGTCATCGCCCACTGTCCCCACGACATCATCCTCGGCTTAGACTTCTTCTCCACACATTCTGCTCTCATCGATTGTTCCGTCAGTACTCTCCGCCTTGACCTGCCTGTTCGGGATCCCGCTGAACCCAGCCCGTCGCCTCAGTTCCGTCGACTTCGTTCGCTTGCCACCTTCGGCACTGACTTACGTTGACTTAGTGTCATCCCCAACAGTGCCCGACAGTCACTACATCGCGGCGCCTAGGCAATACGTCCTACTTACACACGGGATCACAGTACCTCATACAGTTTTATCTATTACAGCGAATTGCGTCTGCCTGCCAGTGGTCAATTTTGGCTTGACAACAGAAGTGCTGCCACACGGGATGTCCCTGGCCCAGCTTTGCTCATTAGAGGATCACTCAGTAGCATCTATTGCAGTAGACGACAATTCAGCCGATCCTCCTCTACCATCGCGATCGGCAACTTGTACCATCGCCGACTTACAGAAAATGATCGCGCCCGACATGCCGTCCGAGCACGCTTGCGAGCTCTACCGCGTTCTGTTTTCCTACCATGATATTTTTTACTTTAACGATCGTCCTTTGGCCCAAACTACAGCTGTTAAACATTGCATTAATACCAGCGATGCCCCTCCTATTCATCGCCGCTCGTATCGAGTGTTGCTGGCTGAGTGTCAAGTTATTCACGCAGAAGTTCGCAAGATGCTTGCCAAGAACATTACTGAACCATCATATAGTCCATGGGCGTCACCTGTTGTACTGGTCAAAAAGAAGGATGCCTCATGGCGCTTTTGCGTGGACTATCGGCACCTTAACAGGGTTACCAAAAAGGACGTGTATCCCCTGCCTCGGACTGATGACGCCCTTGAGTGCCTCCACGGTGCTCCCTACTTCTCCGCTATTGACCTTCGCTCCGGCTACTGGCAGATTGCCATGGACGATCTCGACTGCGAGAAGACTGCTAAGACTGCTTTTGTAACACCAGACGGTCTTTATCAATTCAAAGTGATGCCGTTTGGTCTATGTAACGCTCCTGCCACTTTTGAACGCATGATGGACTCCCTTCTTCACGGTTTCAGATGGTCCACGTGCCTGTGCTACTTGAACGACGTTATAGTATTCTCCCCAACGTTCGCTATGCACCTCGAACGCCTCTCGGCAGTCCTGGACGTTTTTTGTCGAGTCGGTCTGCAACTCAATGCATCGAAGTGCCAATTCGGCCGTCGCCAGATTACCGTCCTTGGACATCTCGTTGACGCGAACGGAGTGCAACCGGACCCAGACAAGATCCATGCTGTTACACACTTCCCTGTTCCGAAGTGTGTCAAGGATGGGCACACCTTCATTGGGCTTTGTTTGTACTTCTGCCGTTTCGTGAAAAATTTCGCGGCCAAAGCACGACCACTAACCGAGCTTCTGAAAAAAAAAAAAAAGAAAAAAAAAAACGCCCCTTTCCAGTGTGGCGATAATGAGGCCTCTGCATTCTCGCATCTAATCGACCTTCTCACAACGCCTCCCGTTCTGGCCCATTTCGATCCTTATGCGCCTACCGGAGTCCGTACTGATGCCAGCGGTCACGGAATTGGCGCAGTACCGGCACAACGCCAGCGTGGCAACGACCGTGTTATCGCTTACGCCAACAGGCCCCTCTCACTCTCGGAGCACAACTATTCCATTACTGAGTGTGAGTGTCTGGCCCTAGTTTGGGCGGTTGCGAAGTTCCGCCCATACTTATATGGCCGACCCTTTTCCGTTGTCACAGACCACCACGCACTTTGCTGGTTATGCTCACTGAAAGATCCTACAGGAAGACTTGGTCACTGGGCCTTACGTCTCCAAGAATATTCGTTCTCTGTCACCTACAAATTTGGCCGACTACACAAGGACACTGACTGCCTGTCTCGCTACCCGGTAGACGAGCCTGACGCCGCCGACAGTAGTACCGCCAACGGCATTTTCTCTGTGTCTGCCTTCGCTAACATCGCCGATGAGTAGTACCGAGACCTATCGCTGCGAGCACTCATCGAGCGTCTGCGCTCTACACCTACCGACGCATCCATTCGCCCATATGTCCTCCAAGGCGGCATTCTGTACCAAAGGAACTTCCTCCCTGACGGATCTGATCTTCATGTCGTGCCAAAACGTCTACGATAGATTGCTCTTTGGCATGCATAACACACCCACTGCAGGACATCTTGGGGTAAGCCGCACGTACGACCGCGTCCGCCGCTGCTTCTATTGGCCTGGTCTCGCTCGCTCTGTCCGACGCTATGTTGCTGCTTGTGATCCCTGCCAGCGTCGGAAAACACCTCAGGTGCTACCTGCCGGTTATCTCCAGCCGATCACCGTCCCTGTGGAACCGTTCTTTCGTGTTGGATTAGACTTCCTCGGTCCCTTTCTCACGTCATCCTCTGGGAACAAATGGGTACCTGTTGTGACTGATTACGCCACCTGATACGCTATCACGCGGGCTCTCCCTACCAGTTGCACCACTGACTCTCTTGCGTGACATTATCTTGCTTCATGGCGCCCCGCGACAGCTGCTTACTGACCGTGGTCATAACTTCCTCTAAAAAGTTATCGCCGACATTGTGCATTCCTGCTCCACTAAACACAAGCTGACTACCTCATACCATCCTCAAACCAATGGCCTGACAGAGCGATTAAACCTTACTTTTACCGATATGCTGTCCAAGTACGTTTCCAAGGACCACCACGACTGGAACATTGCCCTTCCTTACGTCACATTTGCCTATAATTCTTCCTGGCACGACACTGCTGGATTTTCTCCATTTTATCACCTGTACGATCGCGAATTGACTTTGCCCCTTGACACTGCACTTCCTCCTGCTGTGATCTTAACTGAGTATGCGCGCGACGCCATCGCCCTCGCCCTCGCCGACCATGCACGCCAGTTTGCCCGTGCTCGACTGACGGACTCGCAAACCACGTAGCAGCGTCAGTACAACGCCCGCCACCGTGACGTACAGTTTTCGCCTGGTGCACTCGTGCTCCTGTGGTCGCCACGTCGGACTTTCCGAAAAGCTCCTTCCATGATACACAGGGCCCTGCCACGTGCTGCGCCAGGTGATGCCTGTGACGTACGAAATTGCTCCTGTGAGTTCAACCTCGTCCTCTACTCTGGCATCTAGAGATGTCGTGCACGTCAGTAGGCTCAAGGCCTACTACACTGCTTCCGAGTCGCTCCGGGACGGCGCTTTTGCCGCTAGGGGTAGTGATACGAAACAGTATTTGCAATGACGAAGAGGCGAGCAGTGAGAAGACGACGACGATTGGAGGCTAGCGCAGGGTGCTGCCTCTTGGCCAAGTGCGGCGTATTCCTTTGTAAATATACTTGTATATAGCTTTTCGTCTGCGCCTTCCTACGTAACAATATCATCAGAGATTCTTTTATTCAGAACATTTACGGCTGGTTGTAGTACCTGTGTACAAAGTTTCACTGCAATCGGATGAATACTTTCTGTGAAAGGTACATTGAATTTGAAAAATTCATAAAAACTGTAATTTGAGAAAAATTATGTCTTATGTTCGAATACTGCTTGTAGATGCTCAAAATGCCCCAGGAGAATACATTTCATAGCTGACTTTGTTGCAGGTGTCTCCAAAACTCTTGTTAGTGTTCTTTTTTGTCTGTCGTCCTTCCTCGCTCTCGGCAGAGTCATAGAATTCTGCCCTGTCAACAAGCTTTTTGTCCATCCTGACGAGGGCAGTATTACAAAACCGACATGGAACAATTCCAAGGGCCTCCAGAACAGCTTTTCGTGCAGAATTATCATCATTGTAGTAGGCTACAGCATTGTTAGTTGCTGTCTTTAATGTATAAGAACTGACAAAGTTTTCTTAGGGCAGCGGCACCAGATGAGTTGGTTGAGCGACTCATTGGTGTTTTGTGTTCGTCCATGAATACATTTGCTCAGAAGACCGATTACCTTTAAAGTTCTCTTTCTGCTCCATTTGCTAGACTATCGTGCCATCTTCTGGGCAAATAACACGTTTGAAACTCGAAACAGTGGTGACCATGACCACATAAGCAAAAGCATGAGTTCGACGTAATAGTTATTCTCTACAAAGGACTATTACGTCCAATTCTTGCTTCGAGTTGTTAACAAATTCCACTTCGCCCTGCCATCTGCTAGCCGCCTGGTTAGCTCAGATGGTAGAGCGGCTGCCCCAGAATGGCGATGGTCCCGGGTTCGAGCCCCGGACCAGGACGAATATTTCATCAGCTGCGATGGTTTTCTTTCGATGAACCCGTATGGGATTCCTTCGTGGCAACTGCTACGATTGGGTGGCTCTCTCATTTTCGTTTAAATAATATTATTTTTTTAGTACAAGTCATTTACTTACCACACATACACATACAATCAAAAAAAGAAACGACACCATAATGAAGAAAACCGCAAATGACAACGATAAACAAACCGGCCTCCGCCCGCCATTTTTAAAGGCCAGGGCGCGCGGCACACTTCGGCGTGACATTTGAACCGCTTTAAGCGGGCGCTCGAGGTTGTGCTTCCGCAGGTTTGTTCCTCATAGTGCAGCTGATTTTTCTGTGCCAAAATTGCAAATTCGATTTTTCAGGGGGTTTACCCTACCATACCCCCTTAAGTTGTGCCGCTCTACGACCTGGCCAGGCATGAAGCGGGATGTACTTCATTATTCTCGCTCATGCCGCGCGTGTCAAAGTGTGAAGCCCCATGCTGGCAAACCCCCTGGCCTCATGCAGCCGATCGAGAGCCAGCTACTCTGGCAAATCGCAGCCTGTGATGTTGTGGGACCTTTCCCAAGATGCCGGCAAGGTCACACATTCCTGCTGGCCATCACAGATCATTTCATGAAGTGGGTGGAACTTTTTCCCCTTCAGAAGCTAACGGCACGCGTCATATGGGACAAGCTGCTCGAGGTATTCACCCGCTTTGGCTTTTCGGTGGGGCTGATTACTGACAACGCATCCTATTTCACGGCCAAGGTGTTCGTCGATGTCTGTGCAGCCTTTGGCATAAAGCACCGCAAGACAACAACTTATCACCCTCAGGCCAATCCCACCAAGCGGATGAACCGAAATGTGAAGCCCTTGCTCACGGCCTTTGCCCGGCAACACAGGGACTGGGACGCCTGTCTCCGCGAGATAGGTTTCTCTTTGTGCACATCGGTGAACAGTTAGACTAGGTACACACCCGCTTTCCTCAACTTCGGGAGAGAGCCGCCAAACCCTATGGATCGCGTTCTGTGAACTGGCAGCGGGGGGCAAGCCGCGGCGGTCCAGTGAACGTTGATGATCTCAAACCTTTCATCGCCAGAAGCAGCAACTGGGAAGAGGAAGAGACACAGTAAGCGCAACAGAGTAGGACGGCGGATCTCAATTTGCACACTCGCCGATATAACTTGCGAAAACGCTCTTAGTCACCGCTTCTCACTGGTAGGCAGAGGGACCTCATTCCCTGCCGAGCTGGCAAGCGGAGAGGTGTGACTGTAGCGTGAATACACGTGCTAAAGTGGAAAAAGGCACTCATTAGCCGAATAAGATGCCTTTTCTTAATGCGCAGCTTCTTCCGAGGGCCGTGGTAAATCAAAGTGAACCGCGAGCCCGCTGGTGTGAGCTGCGAAAGTGGACCTAGCCGTTGCCTTACTGCTTGTGCCCGGGGAACTCTATCCTCCAGTGGCGCTCGAATGACATGAAAGGCACGGTTAGCGTTTCATCGCTGGCCGGAGGGGCGCATGAGGCTACAACAAGCCCAATATGCCCCTTTCTGTGAGCCTCCTCCTTCCCTCTGGCAGCCACCTGCACAGGTGAATGTGCCAGAGCGATGCGTGATTTGGCAAGATGACGGACGCAGTGTGAGCTTCGTGTTCTGTGTATGAACATTGTTGTCGGACTGTGAAATTTGCTGTTGGTGTGTTATTATCATCGGAGTGCGAGCTTAGTTGCTTGATGTGTTAATACATATTATCGAACTGGTGCTAGACAGACGCCTACAATGATCCCGTTCCAACGCGCCTCGAGGACGTCAACCGACTTGTCCAGGTCTCATGGGAGCCGTCACCGCCGCCGCGGGCACCTCCAGTCGAAAGCCGTCCAGGAAGCCACTACGGTTACACTCGCTCCTGAGACCACAGCACGACACGTGGTTCAATCTAGCGCTTCTGCCACCTCCAGATCCTTCCCGTTTGCCTTCATGCTGCCATGTCACTACGTGGGCCTTCCAATCTGGCTCCACAGTGCCACTTTGCTTCGTGTCAACGAAACACTGGAAAGAACAGAGAAAGGTGGAGAACGACATGAACGGGCATGAGATCCCACGCATCTTCCACGGCCGCACGGTATTAGCCATGGTCGAGGCCTCTGGTGGAGCAGTCATGGCCCCTGACCCTTCGGCAGTGTACTGCGGCGTCTGCGGTGTGCTGTGGCTGTGCCGGTCCCATGACTCTAGCGGGGTGCACAAGCTTCACGTGAAGAGGACAGAGCCAGCCACCAGGAAGCCCAGGACGGATCCAGCCACACAGGTGCTGAAGAACACGGGCCCGGACGTCAACACTGCCCTGTTGCGTTCCGTTGTTGGCACTCTCGCCTCGGACCCTGCATTTGCGGCGACCATCATGGCAACTGTTCAGCAAGCTACGGCACTGGCGCCCCTCCACAGCTCTGTCCTTTCGCCGCAAGCTGGAGGCACTGGCACGACTGGCGAGTCTCGACTTCAATATTTTCGCTTGAGGAAATAAAACAGGTCAGACGTCAGCTTCGCCACTGATTCCGGTCGGCTCCCTTATGGGATGGCCCGAGTCTTCAGGAGGGGGGGGGACCCCTTTTGGACCCCTATCTCCTGTTCACGCGCGACTTGGGCCATTCGCCCGCGCGATCGCTAGGGACACACAGTTCCAGCCTTATTTTGGATAGCGTACATTCCCCGCGGCCGTTGGCGCCGGCGTGATGCGGAGCCTGCTGCTTGTGCGCGCGGCTTATGTTATGCCGTGTGTCGCGCTTAGGAACAGTGCCTGAGGAGCGGGCCCCTCCTGCCCTCTCTTCGGCTTCTCTCTCCTTCAGCATTGGAGCTACGCGGGTGCCTTCGCCTGACAGATTGACTTTCGGTGCTCCTGGCTGTCGGACGTGCGGACCCACTTGGTCCTGCGACCCTCTGAGCAAGGCGACCACCTTTCTGTGTGCCGAACCTGTTCGGAAGAGCCAGTGTGGCGGAGCAGACTTCCCGGGAGCTTTTCACCTGCAGTCTGCGACTGCCACTCTAGTGCCGTATTTCTGTATTGTACACGCATTTTGTACCTAACAGGGGATAAACCCCCATTCATTGGCACCGCAGCTGGAGTCGTCTCTATGCCTTGCCGGTGAGTCAGCGAACCCGCCGCGGCGCCCCTTTGCGTGCGCTGCGGAGTGGGGACGAGCTACGTGTCTCCTTAGACCTTAGCTAGCCAGGTCCGGGCACATTAGCCTGAATCCCCACAAAATCGAGTGCGCATTATATTTCTACTTTGTTCAGAAGCTTAAATGTAATTTCTACCATAGTTTCCTTTAGACACCTAGAAAGTCAGTGGGTATTTCATTAGGTGGCATGCCAGATTCTCACAGATACTGCCAAATGAATTGGCGGTGTGTTTTGACACTTTTTATGCAACTTGTTTAATTAGACCCGCCGGATAATTAGATCAATTTTGATGGTCCCATCAGGGTTGAATTAATGCAAGTCGACTGTATACCACTTTATATAAAATGGAGTTGTAAGATTTGCAAGAGCCAGTTGCCTGTTGCCCTCCTTTTTTTGATTTGAAGAGGTCCTGTTACAATGGTGGTTTTAAATGATAATATAAAGCAAGTGCTGTGAAGCCCACAGTTGCCTGCAAAAGAATCTCCATAAATGAAAAAATTTGGTTGATAGCAATTGGTTCTGTCTTACCAGACTCTTGGTTGATTGATTCGTGAGGTTTGTTGTTTCAAAGCAATGCTGGGTCTACGAAAGAGGCTGTCGCAGAAGGCTCCACATAAATTTTGACCACCTGAGTGATGACATGACCGAATTGGTTATTGTTTTTATTGTTTTGCAAAGATCTGCAAAGATCTGAGCAACAATTTTTTTCCCCTTTGTTACTTTGTGAATATGCAAGAAAAATTCGTTAAGCAACACATAAAAAAGGTCTTGATTTTGGCGTAAGAATGTGGCCACAGGAAGATGGAGACAAATTGATCAACGGTCAGTGAACAAAGAGCCTGACAGCACAGAGCAGATGTATCGACAGTAGGACCTGTCAGCAGCCATTTTTATCCACTAACGAATCTCTGATAAGGAATTGCTTACTATTCAGCTAAAGCAGCATTTGTTCTATTGGCATTGGAAAGTAAAATTTAATTTACAACATTCTCTGCTGTGCATATCGAAATCCACGTAACCTAGTGCCATATTTTTATTTAAATCTGTGACAACTGTATAGCAACACTTCGTTCCATAAGTGAATGCAACAGTTGCGCACAGGCCACTGGGCGCACAATGTTATCTCGTGGAGATGGAAGAGACTGACCGTCCTCACTGCCACAGGTTAGTGGACAGTGTGTGTCCCTGATGAGCTGGGTTGCTGGACCACGGCACACGTCCCACAGCTGGGTGCCCTCCCCAAGCAGCAGCATTGCTGGCATTGAGCTGCAGGCCAGCCATCTGCTGTTGAAGTTGCACACACAGACAGAGAGTCACTCTCAGACCAGTCAGAGAGTCACTGCTGCGAACAGGCAAGGCACACACACCTGGGGCAAGTTGCCTGGCCGTGTCACTGGGCTCAAGAAGGGGTTGCTGGGGAACGGCTGCGCCTCTCCAGTCTCCCTGCTGCTGCTCACTGGCATGTGCTGCTGCAAACAGTGAAAAACAAAGCTACAGTAGAAACCGCACCTTCTGCAAAAATAGTGCCCTTTGCCTGTGTTGTCACAGCAGTTCTGGAATTACTTTTGAGATCAGCAGCATGTCTGTTTCTCCCACTTGAGTACTGCCGTCTATTTCTCTTGTTTCCGTCAAAAAGCATCAGATGAGGGGATACATAAAATTTTACCAAAAAACAAGTACAGTGGTGGAACAAACATTTGACCTTTTGGTACAGGTAAAATCCGATTTGGCACACCGATAGACTTTTTTAGCTCAGTGTCCATCCATCGGTATACCTGATATGGTCTCTATATTGACTGAAGTAACTGATAATACTAGCGGAGCTGGCTTTATGCGTATCAATGAGATGTCCAGGCTGTAAATGACTAAACTTTCCTGTTGTTTACAGCACTTCTACTTAAAGCTGCATTTTTAAGTGAGCAAAGAAAGAAAAGTTTATAGAAATAGGTCAACAAAACCATGAGTCCGGGGACATGTGCAGCTCGGCAGCACCGTAACAGGGTTGAGTCAAGTGTACGCACACCACAGTAAATTTTTACATAGCAGATGACCCTGATGTGGTTACACACCTGGCTCATAAGTTCCATAGCTTTTTACAGTTGGTGTTTGATCCATCGACTCATATAAATAATTAGTGGCTGATGTTTAAATCTGACATGTACATCAGTGCCATAAGATAGGTATTCCATCTTGTAAAATGAAAACATTTTCCGAATCTTTTCTTCCACGCACAGCAATTGAGTGGAACCACCTTCCTGCTGACATCGCATCAATCATTGATAACCAACGTTCTCGCGAGGCACTAACCACCATTGTTTAAGTACATGCCTGTTTGTTATTAAACTCACTATGTTGTTCTCTTTACTATTGTATTTTTCCCCCACTCCCCTCTGCAATGCCATTAGTCTTGTGGGTAAATAAATAAATAAATAAATAAATAAATAAATAAATATACTGTCAGAATGCATCGATGAAAAAAACATTGCATATGACCAAAAGGCTTGAATTTCACATTTCGTAAACGCTCCCTGTGCGGCAACACAGCCGGAGTGTTACAACTACTGGCGTGCACCATGGCAGCGGTGGTGTAGCGCAACTTGTGGCAAGATCAGTCTATTCAGAAACTGCACAAATGCTCGTTAGCGTGTTTACTCGATTCTAATGTGTCCTTGATTGTAATGTGCACCTGTTTGTTATGACCTAAATAAAGAGAAGTCCTTTATAATACCACACACCTCATTCTTTCATACAGAAATACAACTTTCATTTGGAAAAGCAAAGATTTACTCCCACTGCACTAAAGTTGCAATATATAAAAAAAGTTGCAGTTTCGCCCGAAAAGCGAAGCATAGATTACTATAGCAGATTAGTAGACAGTAGTAGCACAAGCAGTAGTAGTAGCACAAGTAGAAGCACTAGCAAACATAAACACGTCTCACCCAATGACCGCAGAAACTCTTTATCAAAACGCTGGAGCGAGGAAGTGCAGTAGCAGGAGCGAGGGAATTCACCTTTGTGTGGCCTCTTGCTTCAACGTGAACTAAGCGATGAGAACACAGCGCGGTGTGCCTAGATGCGCACTTTTGTCTCCATTGCAGATCACTTTCAAGATAAGGGCTGCGCAGCCGCGTTGTACATAGCAGCCACTGGTGTAGAACACCTCCTGTTTGCGCCAGTCCCGCACGCAAGTTTCGGGAACTCCGAACGCCCGTGATGCGGCCCGATTTCCATACGTCTTTGCACACGTGATCGCTTTCCTTTTAATTGCGGCATCGTGATGAACTCGCCATGTCTTTGCAGTCGGTACTTCCATGCTGATAGAGTAAATGCAGAAAACTGGAATACGGACGGTGCACTGATCTAAGCGAAAGGAAGCACTGCCTAAGCACCCCTACTGCAGCACATGGAGAAAGCTATGGCAGCTAGGCTTGAAGCGCGTACATGGCGGCCATTTTGCAACGCCGATGGCAATATGGTAATGCAGATTTAGGGTTGTACTCTATTCTAATGTACACACAATTTTTGGACACGTTTTATCAGAAATAAAGTGAGCGTTAGATTCGAGTAAATACAATAACTGTTTCCCTACCGTGCCCATTGGAAATGGTCAGTCTGCTAACAATGGTTTCATACGCCACTTTATACCTTTGACGCCGCTCACGGACACACTGCGCCACCTCACGTATACCAGAAGACTCGCAAAGTTCCCCTATGTTTCACATAGGGCAAGGGACCAAGCAAAGGATGCAGACGCGGCTAACCTGGCTCGTCTTTCTCGCGCAGGTTTTTGCTGCATGCAACGAACCGGTGCCCCTTCAGGAATGCGACATCGGCAAGACCACGACCATTCGCAGGCTCCACTCGCAAGTGGAAGTTGTGCCGCTTGACAACTTTGATATCTTGCGGACTAAAAGAATTGCCTCGAATTTCCTACCTTTTCATATTCTGCATAGAAACATCGGAGCAACATCGTCATCAACCGATCTGACCGGAACCGCCCCTCTAGTTTTCTTCAGTGGGCAAGGGACCAAGCAAAGGATGCAGACGCGGCTAACCTGGCTCGTCTTTTTCGCGCAGGTTTTTGCTGCATGCAACGAAATGGTGCCCCTTCAGGAATGCGAAATCGGCAAGACCACGACCATTCGCAGGCTCCACTCGCACGTGGAAGTTGTGCCGCTTGACAACTTTGATATCTTGTGGACTGAAAGAATTGCCTCGAATTTCCTACCTTTTCATATTCTGCATAGAAACATCGGAGCAACATCATCATCAACCGATCTGACCGACACCGCACCTCAAGTTTTCTTCAGTGGGCAAGGGACCAAGCAAAGGATGCAGACGCGGCTAACCTGGCTCGTCTTTTTCGCGCAGGTTAGTAGGAAATCGAGTAGTCACGACTTTAAGAGCGATTCCAAGGGACCGCAACCAGCCCAAAATGGGCTGGTTGCGGTCCCTTACCCAGGGGTGTTGTGCGAATGTGTCGCAGGCTGTTTTGACTCTTTGTGCTTTATTGTTCTTTTAAGTGGGGACATAGAAATGAACCCTGGCCCTACGGTTCCTGAGCAACTGGCAGTGATTCTAGATAATCAAAAGGCATCTTCAAATGAACTTAAGTCTATCCGGGAAAGCTTAGAATGTCACGTTGTTGAAACTAATAAAAGGCTGGCTTCAATTGAGCAGAAATTGCTGTCATTGCCAGAGACCATACTTAGGGTAGAAGAGTGTGAACGTCTTGTTTCACACTTAACTGGCCAAACTGATTTCCTCCTGAAAAAAATTGATGACCTTGAAAACAGACACCGACGCAATAACTTGATTATATATGGAGTCGAGGAGTTAGAAACCGAGACAGAGGATTCGCTCAGGGATGCTGTTTTGGCAGAAATATTTTAAAGGAAATTGGGAATAAAAGTAAGTAGCCCTGAGCGCATACACCGCTTGGGCAGAAAGCAAACAAATCGAACGTGCCCAGTTGTAATGCACTTTATTGAGTTCAACGAAAAAATGCAGCTTCTGAAAAATGCAAAGAAACTAAAGAACACTGAGTATTCGCTATCGGAGGACTATTCACTCAGAATCCAGAAAATAAGGAAGCAGCTATGGTTGTCTGTTAAAGACTGTCGCATGCCTGAAGATAAAGTGTATCTGAAATACGATAAGCTAGTTTTCAACAAGGTGATGTACGTGTGGGATGAGGATAAGAATGAAAGACGCAGGCTTGTGAGGTCCGCCACAGATTTGAGCGGCGGCACAACACAGGACAATGGAAGTCAGGCTGAACCCAGCAATGATTGAAAGATCACCCGGCGAAGGGCTGCAAATGGGGCATCAAAGTGACAGGAAAATAAAACTTGTCATTTGCAGTTGCTATCTCTTAATGTGCAAAGCATCGTGAATAAAATATCCGAATTTGAAGCGCTCCTTTATGACCTCGACCCCCACATTACGTTGCTGACAGAGACCTGGTTACATGCTGGAGTGTTCGATAATGAAATCGTTCTGCCGTCATACAAAATATTTATGCGTGACAGACAATCCCGAGGGGGTGGAGTTGCTATTGTAGTTAAGGAGAGCATAAACATGACAACTTTGCCGGCTATTCCAGAACACGAAAGCCTCTTCTGTAAAATTGATTTTTATGGCAATTCTATTGTTATTGGTGTTTTATACCGTCCTCCGACGGCCGATCCTGGATTTCTTGAGCAACTCCACAATTATGTACAGCGTTTCCAAGGTGAAAACGTAAGATTTGTCTTGGCCGGTGATTTTAATTTACTGTATATTGATTGGTCAACCATGACGACAATGCGCATGAATCCTAGGCACTCCGAAATTCTTATGAACATTGCATTTTCATGTGGTCTAGCTCAAAGTGTCACTGCCCCTACTAGAATCACTGCTAGTGCAGAACATATTCTTGATTTATTGTTCTTAAGCTCTACTATTACATGCGATTCTCTTGATGTCATGCATGGGCTGTCTGATCACGAGTTGATATTTGCCACCTTTTCCTTTTAAAAGTGTTCTGACAAAAGCAATACTGAGATTGTTGTAAAAGACCTCAACAGGGCGGAAGATGAGAGTATATTAGACTACTTGGAATTGAATCTGGACGGTTTCAATGTTGAAGACAATGTGAATGTTTTGTGGGGCAAATTCAAACAGATTTGTCTTCATTGCATTGCCATGTTTGTTCCCGACAAGGTTAAGAAGAAAAAACAGAACCCCTGGGTTACGAGACATATAATTCACATGAAAAGAAAGCTTAAGAGATTGAGACGCTCAGGAAGGCCTCGAGACTCCGCTATTAACGCGCTAAGTGGAGCACTGAAAACTGAGGTTAAAAAAGCTAAGGACAATTTCTTCACTGTCACCTTAGGCAATTTTCTCAAGAAGCACTGGGGAAATTTTGGAGGTATATAGGGAGCAACAAATCCAGTAGTATATCATTAATGATCAACGGCTCACCAGTCTCGGATGCAAAAGCAATAGCCGATGAATTTAATGGATACTTTCAATCCATATACGCCCGTAAAGATACTGATCTTGTTGCCGAGCCAGAAGGGTTTCTTTCTTCTATGCCCGACGTCATCGTGAGTCGAGAAGGTATTCTTAACTTGCTTCTTAACCTTGATGCCAAAAAGGCCGGCGGCCCTGATAACATTCCTACAGTTTTTTTGCACCGTTACGCAGAATGGATTTCGCACTACTTGTTTGTCATTTCCTGTAAACACGTGTTTACAGGAGGTATTCAGAGACCTGGATTGGGGAGAATTGGGGATAAGAGTTAAGGAGAATACCTTAGTAACTTGCGATTCGCTGATGATATTGCCTTGCTTAGTAACTCAGGGGACCAACTGCAATGCATGCTCACTGACCTGGAGAGGCAAAGCGGAAGGGTGGGTCTAAAAATTAATGTGCAGAAAACTAAAGTAATGTTTAACAGTCTCGGAAGAGAACAGCAGTTTACGATAGGTAGTGAGGCACTGGAAGTGGTAAGGGAATACATCTACTTAGGACAGGTAGTGACTGCGGATCCGGATCATGAGACAAATAATCAGAAGAATAAGAATGGGCTGGGGTGCGTTTGGCAGGCATTCTCAAATCATGAACAGCAGGTTGCCATTATCCCTCAAGAGAAAAGTTTATAACAGCTGTGTCTTACCAGTACTCACGTACGGGGCAGAAACCTGGAGGCTTACGAAAAGGGTTCTACTTAAATTGAGGACGACGCAACGAGCTATGGAAAGAAGAATGATAGGTGTAACGTTAAGGGATAAGAAAAGAGCAGATAGGGTGAGGGAACAAACGCACATTAATGATATCTTAGTTGAAATCAAGAAATAGAAATGGGCATGGGCAGGACACGTAATGAGGAGGGATGATAACCGATGGTCATTAAGAGTTACGGAATTGATTCCAAGGGAAGGGAAGCGTAGCAGAGGGCGGCAGAAAGTTAGGTGGGCGGATGAGATTAAGAAGTTTGCAGGGACATCATGGCCACAATTAGTACATGACCGGGGTAGTTGGAGAAGTATGGGAGAGGCCTTTGCCTTGTAGTGGGCGTAACCAGGCTGACGATGATGACGATGTTTGTCATTTATAATGCGTCCCTAGCTCAGTGTTCTCTTCCGTCAGACTGGAGAGGAGCTCGTATCATTCCCATATTCATGTCAACTGATCGCTTGTGCGCATCAAATTACTGCCCGATTTCCCTGACCTCAACAAGCTGCAAAATATTAGAGCATATAATCTGCCGACACCTGACCGTATTTCTCGAGGATTACAAACTGTTATCAGATGCCCAGCACAGGTTTAGGCGCGGTTTGTCGACGGTGACGCAGCTGCTTGGCACGTGTCATGATTTTGCCCTCGCGATTAATAATAAAGAACAGATCGATGCTATATTTTTAGACTATGCGAAAGCATTTGATAAAGTGCCCCATAATAAATTATTACAGAAACTCTACGCCATCGGATTAAATAACAGGCTTATTGAATTCATTAGGGATTATCTACAAAATAGGTATCAGTATGTCCAAGTTGACAAGTACTGCTCGGAGACTTTACAGGTGACATCAGGGGTACTGCAAGGGTCAGTTCTGGGACCGACCTTATTCCTCATTTATGTTAACGACATTGTGAAAGTCATACACAGTGGTATCAAGATAAAGCTTTTCGCAGACGACTGCGTTCTTTATACCTCTGTTAAATCTGTACACGACCAAACTACGCTTAATAAGACACTCGCAGAAGTTTCAGGCTGGTGCAAGAAATGGGACATGTTCTTAAACGCTGACAAGTGCTTAGTCCTCCGTGTATGCAGGAACAAAACCGTTTTACGATATTCTTATTCTGTAGATGGTATTGTGCTTAAGGAATCACCTGCTGTTAAGTATCTCGGGATCACTATTACAGAAAATCTCAGTTGGGACCTTCATATTGATACAGTCTGCACTAAAGCTTTTAAATCTCTCTGGTTCATTCGAACGAAAGCTTTCAAAAGCCCCTATGAACGTAAAATTAGCAGCATACAAAGCGTTGGTCCGGTCATGTCTTGAGTATGCTTCGTGTATATGGGACCCTTATACAGAAAAAAACGTCGCCAAATTAGAGAGAGTTCAGAGAACCGCGGCTAGATTCATTTGCAACCGATATAAGCGCACTGACAGCGTGACAGAAATGATTGCTTATCTTGGTATCGATACACTTAAAGCTAGACGTACCGAATGCAGATTAATATACTTGTCTTTAATGTGTAACAACATAATACAAATCAACAATTCCAATTTCATTACTCCTCATACTCTGCGCACAAGCTCGCGCTTTGATAATGGAAAAATGTTACAGGAATACAATGCTCGAAATGATACTTTTAAATATTCATTTTTCCCGAAAACCATACGCGCCTGGAATAAATTACCGAAACATATTGTAGACAGTACAAGTGTCGAAGGGTTTCTTACAAACTTGAAAATGCATGGGTAAAGGGTACATACATTATGTTATATGCAGCGTTTCGTGTCTTGATTTATTGTATTTGCTTTTTATTGCTCTTGTGGATTTCTGATGTATTTCTATTTGTGCCAGCTGCATTGTGTTATATGCAGTGTTTTATGTCTTGATTTATTGTATTTAGTTTCTTTTATTGCTGTTGTTCTGGATTTCTGAAGTATTTCCATTTGCACCTACTGCATTGTGTTATATGCACGGTTTCATGTCTTGATTTATTGTATTTGGTTTTTATTGCTGTTGTAAATTTCTGATGTATTTCTATTTGTGTCTATTCCTGCTTGGAGTCAAAAGACTCTGCAGTATTCTTAAATAAAAAATAACATCAAGGAACTGCTTTGCTGCATGGCCTGCCCAACCAACTTAAGGGTCAAAATTTTTGAGCCCAAATAGTTTTCAGGGAAAGTTTAATTTCTTTGCAGATGGTGGTTATTAAACAGTGAAACATTTTGTATATTGATATTTGTACATTGTATATTGTAGCAGACCTCATGTGGTCCTGCTTGGACCACCTGAGGTCTGCAGTATTATGTAAATAAATAATATTCCAGAAATTCTTTAGCCTTTCTTTCTTTTTAGATACAAGCTTATCATTACAAGTGTTGTTTAACTTTATTTTACAATGTTGTGTTTTTCAATTTATATTTTTTATGACTAATCTCATTAATGAAGGTTTTTGCCTTAAAAGTGGAAGTATTCTGCTTTGCTTTCATGTATTACATACAACTACAAGTGAAATAGTGTGTTTTTTTTCTCACTAGGGTTGAGGATTGGGCGAGTTGGTATTGCATTATAGAACTGGTACAGCGCAACATACAAAAAAAGAAACAAGCCGAGGTGGCTGGCCCGGCTTGTTTCTTCCTTTGTATGTTGCATTGTACCAGTTCTAGAGTGTTTTCTTTCTTTTTTTTTTTCACGAAGAAAAGTCCAGTGTAACCTACAAAGAATGGCAATTTTATCTACTGTAGGAAAAGAGTTGAAGTAATGAAGTGTGAAAATTGGTGAAGAACCATAGTGGTGATTACCGTATTTACTCTATTCTAACACACACCCAATTTTCGAGGGCTTATTATGATAAAATAAAATTGCATCTGAATGTAACATGCCGCCAATGCCCCCCCCAAGTTCGCAATCATAAACAAAGGCTTTTGTGATGAAAGTGGCGTGTTGTAGTCATCATTTGCTCTTCGCTGGCCACGGATAACAAGCACACAGGGGCAGTATTCTCAAGCAGTCACGTTTAGAGATAATATTTAAAGCTCTAGTTCTAGAGCTCGGCACAGTGCGAGGAATGCTGGGACCAATTACACTGACACACAAAATCTCTTGAAAGTGATAGTACAGGCAATGTGCAAGCAATTTTTGGGTCCATTTTCTCTGAAAAAAAAGAACACAATAGATTTGGATAAATAGGGAATTACAGAATTTTCCATTTGTCATTATGCAAATCATACCTAGTGAAAATTATTTTGTCTCACTTGGTTTTAATTACTACAGATGTGTGGTTAAAACATTGGCACAACAAAGCAAAGCCTAAACAATGTTCGCTATAAAAAGACTGACCTCTTTTGCTATTAGGCCGACATGAAGTGGACAAAAAAAGTTCGTGAACACCGAAGCATCTGGGGACTATGCACTAACCTGAATCTGTAAGTTATGTGCTACTTCAATGAATTACAATACCTGAGGAAGATGCATACTGCCTCCAGGCATCGATGCAAGCCCTTGGAGAAACACGCTTGGAGTTGTGTAACCGCCACCTGAAATGCACAAGGAGTGTTGTGGCAATCAGGGACACATTCATGTTTCCTCTTTGCCTCCTGTTCATAACTTGAAATGAGAGGCCACTACAGCAGTTTGTGGATGTCCTGCTTATGGGGCCACGTAAGCCGCGTAAGTACCACATAAGTACCACATAAGCCAAAATATAAGCCAAGATATTTTCTTGAAGAAATCAGGCTAAAGTCACCCCTCGTCTTATCTGGCAGTCTTTACCAGAATGAAAGTTGTCCTCTGGCAAGCTAGGGTGCACATGTTGGCAAATACATAACCAAAGCCATTTCAATATACAAATGTGATCTTGTTGCCTTGTTTTCTTGTGTGCGCTCTTCCGACTGACCTCATGTGGGATTTGTTCGTTTTTTCTCTAGTGAGTGACGAGTAGTGACACACAGACAGTTTTCAGCGACATTCAAAATAAAGGTTGTAGACTTTGCTAAAGCAAACAGCAGCATGGCCACTCGGTGCCATTCTGACGTTTCTGAAAAGAACATGCGATATTGGCAGGAAAAGAAAAGAAAACTGTTGGCATCAAACCCATGTAACACATTTCTTGGATCTTGTGCAGTGAATACATCCACAGCTTGAGAGCGCACTTGTGAACTCTGTGAGGGAGCTTCAGGCGCACCCGCTACCGGTGACCTGCAATTGATTCGCCATGAATCTGCAGCGCTGTTGTGAAAATTAATGCGTTCAGGCAATTTGTTTTTCTCTTTTTCACTTCAAGGTAAGGGGTCGCAACCTATATTCCTTCTCGACCTATATGCTGGTCTTTAAGGTAGCCTACCAAGCTGTCCTATTGACCATGCCCATTCTCAACAAGGCTCCAGTTCTTGGCAATGGCTCACATGAACACAGTGGTTATGCTGATGAAGGGAAGAGCGAACTGCTTTCAACATAGCAGGGGGTTCACGTATCACCCAACACCAACTGGTATTTGTGCCATCAGGCTTAAAGTTCCAGCAGTATTTTCAAATGTTCATCAAAAGTTGGCTATGCTCATTTACTCATTGCAAATTGTGTGCAAATTGAGCGCTAACAGTCAAGTGATTTACATAGTGCAACATGTGCTGCATGTTCCGAAAGCCTGTAAATCATGCTACTTTTGTATTGAACTAACTTGTGCATATTACTCTTAGAGGCACTTTTTATGTGCATAAGCACTTCCGTGCCTACCCAAGGTGGAAACGTGTCCATCTGCCCGCCCGTGCGTCACATAAGACAAATTACTACAAAGAAATTAATGTAAAACCAAAATAAAATGAAAAGGAGAAACGTTGCCAGTGGTGATTTTCAACCCTACGACACCACGCTCAGAAACCAAGTGTCTTACCGACTAGGCTAAATACCCATGCATGCTGATGGTGATTATATATCTAAACCATATAAATGTGAGAACCATCTTGATATAGCGCGCAACGGCACGGCACAACAGAAAGGAAGACAAACACAGGCGCAAACTAACAACTGATTTTATTGAAGCCAGACCCACAGGCATATAAATTTGCAAGCTGTGCAGATGCACCGTTACAAGAAAAAATGGAATTCGTCAAACAGGAAGTGATTAAACCAGGCACAAAAGGAATTTCATTTCTGCAATGTACAGTGCAATCAATGTTTCGCTTACACACTCTTGACCTGCTTTTCAGATAAAAAAAATGCCTCTAACGTTCCACAAGCGGTTTTAAGCTTCTCTTGCCTAGGATTTTCATGTTAAGGAAACATGGTTCACAAGTGGGATAGCTACTACAATGGTCAGCAAGATGTGTATTCTCCTTATTAGCTAGATTGCAGAGCAAGTGCTGAAGGTGCCTTTAGGCCTAACCAGCTTCGAAGTGAAGCTGCAGCATATGATGCTTCAAAATCAACTGCTGACAATTGCAAAGTGCACTGTTATGATGCCGATGATGAAAACATCATTTATTGACAAATAAAAAAAAATTGGGTAGGCGCCCAGAGTCCGGGCTCCTATGACGCCTTTGGCGATGACCTGTGCCTGTCGGATCAGTGCGCAGTAAACCTTGGAGGTGCCAATTTGAAGGACGCCTTCCCACTGCTCTGCGGGAAGATATACTATTTGTGGCATCCAGCCTGCGAGCATGTGGTGTGGTCTCGTCGTTTCACATGCAGTGCAGCGCCGGCCTGATGCGGGGTTCGAGTTGAACTTGCCTTGTACCATGGTCCTCATTTGTGCTACAGATAGGACAGTGGCTGTCCCTCGTGGTGAAAGATAAAATTAAGACATCAGTTTATACTACCGGCCAAGGTAGTGTGTGTCTCAGGCTTCCCTAAAAACCCTGTATGACAGCCGCCAGAGACATTTGTTACTCCCCAGGTGCCCTCGTGCTACTATAGCCTCTGTTCTGCCATATTGGTCTCTCCGAAAAGCTATTGTCCCGCTATAACAGTTCTTACAGGGTGCTATGCCTAGTCACCGATGTCACATACGAAATCAAACTAGTTGTCGAGCCAGTGGCGTCTGCACCACCACCCTCTATCGTGCACATTATGAGACTTAAGTGGTACATGTCTGGGTCAGCACTCGTCCAAGAGGGGGGGAGGGGGGGTAGTGCCACGAGACAGTGAATGGGCTACTACTGTCAGGCGGACAAAGACAACGGCAACAAAGTAGCCAGAGGCATGCGAGAGCCTTGCATTTGTCTACCCTGTTACGGTTACAGCTGCTTGTGGCTGCTGTAACCTTGTACATAGTAATAATTTGTAAATAGACGTTATTTCTGTAACAATGTGAAGCAGCAAAGAAAGGCCAAATTCGGGGAGTAATAAAGCTGGTTGCTTAACCTCAGACGAGCTCATGGAAAGCTTACATTGCCAAAAGTGCGAGATTGGGTGCCAATGGGTGACAACGGGACTGTGCTCACAACGTTTGATGGCACTAGCCCACCACAGTGCATCGGGCTACAATCTTTCAATATCAGGGTGCTCCCATACCACACAGAAGTCATGGTTTGTGACACATGCCACCACACAGGACATTGTAAGGAGCAACCCCCTAATGCCAACAGACCATGATGCAACACATGCAGACACAAGCAGCACAAAGACAACATGTCATGGCTGAATGCAATGCCAAAGTGCAGAAATTGCAGAAAACTGCATTTAGCCACTGATCGCGAATGCCCGAAACAAATTGAAGTAACTGAGACACTGCTAATAGGTGCCGCTCAATAGTATGCAATGCCGAATGGGCCGCTACGTTTGCAACCATGATTGCCAGCAAAATTATTGATACATGCATACTGCATGTTTGTTGTGGAGAATGCACGCAGGCGCACCGACGAAGACGACGAACGCTCTTTGGCTCTTGAGCTGTTGGCTGAACTGGCCAGCGTTGCAGTTATCCTCAGCAAATATACTTTGTAAATAGTCTCCAGTTCTTAATCCTTCGTTCGCGTAACATTATGGTGGAGGGTACCATTCCCCGTCCTCGCCACGGAGATCCGCAGCGGCTGCACCGTCCTGCTTGGCACCATGGCTCCCAGTGTCGACACCTTGTTTCCTTCTACTCCTGCAACCCCAACAACAATGTATGTTACGGTTACCAATCTCCGTGATCCTGGAATATTCTTTGGCCAAGATAATGTTGATGTTGAGGACTGGCTCAGCCTGTATGAGCATGTTAGCTGAAACAACTGCTGGGACCCTACCATTACGCTAGCCAATGTCCTATTTTACTTGAACGGAACTCCTCGTGTCTGGTTCCGGACACATGAGGACGAGATCTCTAGCTAGGATGCTTTCAAGGAGAAGCTCAGCAACCTCTTTGGAAATCCCACCAGTCGGCAGCTGGCTGCTAGAAAAGAGCTTGCTACCCGAGTTCAGTTTTCTACTAAATTGTATGTCTCGTACATAGAAGACGTGCTCGCTCTTTGCCGGATCATCGACGAGAAGATAGCCGAG
Source organism: Dermacentor andersoni (assembly GCF_023375885.2). Classification (NCBI taxonomy): domain Eukaryota; kingdom Metazoa; phylum Arthropoda; class Arachnida; order Ixodida; family Ixodidae; genus Dermacentor; species Dermacentor andersoni. The sequence goes on from NC_092822.1 coordinate 1,295,359, forward strand.
GTTGACAAAGTTGGCCATGTACTCAAAGGGATTGCGGACGACGCATTTAACTTGTTGGTCTTCAACAATATGCCTACCATCTATGTCATTGTTAAGGAATGCCGCCGCTTCGAGCTCGCCAAAAGCTGCCGCATTATTCCACAGTTCTACCGGCTCCCTAACATGGCTGCGACGTCATCTTGCGTCAACCTTACCGCTTCACCACCCTTAAAGGAGCACGTCACACGTATTGTTTGCTGCGAGCTCGAGGCTACAGGTCCTGCACGTTCCATCCAAGCCTACTTGACCCAACCGTTGACCAACCAGCCCCAGCGATCTCTCTCATTCAGGCACTTGCGCGGCAAGAATTTGCAAACCTAGATTTCCCCGCTGCCTGCTCAGTCTCCCGACCTGATGCCCGACCGGTGCCAACATCTACGCCTCATAGCGATCTGTATTCCCCTCCCAAATACTGCAACTCTACCGAGTGGAGAACTCCGGATGACAAGCCCATTTGCTTCCATTGCCTCCGTATTGGCCCCGTCGCTCGCCACTGCTGCACCTCCTGGACGTCTGTGTATTCGAGGTCCTTTTCACTCAAGGATCCTACTGGCCGGCTTGGTCGCTGGGCTCTGTGGCTCCAACAATATTCCTATGCAGTAGTGTATAAGTCGGGCCGATTACATCAAGACGCAGACTGTTCATCCCGCTATCCAGCGGACGAACCACCCGCCGACCCTGACCCTGATACCAACGCTTGCGTTTTCTCCGTTTCCGACCAACGCCATGTGCCACTTTGCGAGCCATCATTGATGGCTTGAAATCGTCTTCTGATTCGTCCCTTCATATGTTTGTATCTCCGGGATGGTGTATTATACCACCACAATGTACGCCTAGACGGTCCTGCCCTACTCCTTGTTATTCCTAAGCACCTCTGGTTAGCTGTTCTCGAAGAACTTCACGATTTACTAACGGCAGGCCACCTTGGTGTCTCTCGCACCTACGACCAGATTCGCCGACGCTTTGTTTGGCCAGGCCTTGCTCACTCTGTCCGGAAATACTTGTGGCATGTGAAAAATACCAACGCCGAAAAACACCATTGACGCTCCCTGCCGGGTGCCTTCAACCACTCAACATTTCTTTGGAGCCATTCTTTCGCATTGGCTTGGACTTGGCCCTTTCCCTCTATCCACGTCTGGCAACAAGTGGGTCGCTGTGGCAACAGATTATACCACATGCTACGCCATTCCCAGAGCGCTTCCAACAAGCTGCGCCACAGATGTTGCAGATTTTCTTTTACACGACATTATTCTGCAGCATGGTGCTCCACACCAACTGCTCACAGACCGTGGTCGGTCATTTCTTTCTAAAGTCATCGCCGACACCCTGCAGTCCTGCTTAACCAAGCACAAGCTATGTCTTACAATCCACAGACTAATGGTCTCGTGGAGCGTCTGAATCATGCCCTAATAGACATACTTGCAAATTATGTCTTGTCCGCCCATACTGATTGGGACCTTGCCCTACCCTATGTCACTTTTGCAGATAATTCTTCGCGTCACAACACTGCTTGTTATTCCCCGTTCTTTCTGTTGTTCGGCCAAGAAGCCACATTGCCACTGGACGCATCCCTTCCATCCGCCACAGCAGAGACCACCAGTGAGTATGCACTTGACGCCATCACCAGGGCAGCCCAAGCAAGCAAAATTGCCCGTGCTCGCCTCCTGACCTCCCAAGAGAAGCAACGGTGTTTGTACCATCGCCAACACAAAGACGTCCACTTTTCACCTGGATCTCTGGTACTCCTGTGGTCTCCGACTCATCATGTTGGCCTGTCAGAAAAAGTCCTGTCTTGGTACACAGGCCCATATCGAGTGCTGCATGCCGTGACTCCAGTTACGTACGAAATCACCCCAGTCAGTACCAGTGCTTTATCTGCCCCGAATTCCAGTGATGTGCATGTCGCACGCCTCAAAAACCATATTACTGTCCAGTTGTAACCGATCTTTAGACGCCCCGGGACGATGCTTCTGCCGCCGGGGGTAATGATACATGCATGTTGAGCGCTTCTTGTGGATGATGCACGCAGGCGCCCCGACGAAGACGACAAACCATATCTGGCTCTTGAGCTGTCGGCCGAACTGGGCAGCGCTGCAGTTATCCTTTGCAAACATACTTTGCAAATAGTCTCCACTTCTTAATCCTTCGTTCGCGTAACAATATGTTAAAGAAATCACAAACTCAGCCTTCTGGGAGTGAGGGCAATGTTCGCCATGCGTGAACGGCCTTATGACGAGCCTTTTATATGGGGCCAACATTACAACGTGCTGTTCCATCAGAGAATGGCAAGATCACATTCGACAAAGTGGGTCAGATTACAAATGCACGGCACATAGTAACAACTACGCCAAATGATTTTCTGCTTCTGTAGTGTGTGCCCATGTGAAGTACTACGAATATAAAAACTAGAGTGCCAGGAGGCACAACCAATCCCGCAAGGAACACACTGACTTCGAAGCCATGCTTGAGCAGCAGATAAGGCAACTCGAACAAGCCATTCTGCAACAAGTGCAAAGATCGATTGACTGTGCCATTTAAGCAAGTGTGAAGGCCATAATGAAACACCTCATGCTGTCGGGAAGTGTCTGCCACATCGAGTTCGTCGCTGACTGAGCCATGCCCATGTTCTCCCTCTATGCTGTGCCAAAATATAGCTGGAGGAAGGAGAGGCAGTGTTACGATTGGCCAGCGGGGGTAGTGATCTTCTAGCCTTTCCTGCAACACTGCGACGAATCACTTCGTGAAGCGATTCACGAATTCCTCCCCCCTAGGACAGACCTGCAGCGACAGCAAGGCGAGACATGTTTGGTGGATAGAGTGTTGTTTGTTGGTTCAATGTTGCCATCACGGATGATGGGAGCAAGAAACTCCTGGAAAAGGGTGTTCTACATGTTTCCTCACAGACTCCGGTAACCGCCACGGTCATTTGACAGACGTGCCAGCTAACTGCTCGGTCATCCCAGGAACAAAGATGGGCCAGCTTGAGTTAAGCGTGACAATCCCTGTCTATGAACCTCCCCTCCTTTCTGTGTGTTCAGTGAACAAAGGTGCGGGAGTGATTGTGTGAACTTTCGCCCTCAACGCGGGTCCTTTGACGATTTTGGACACTGCGACTGGATGAAGGTGGGAAGGCAGGTTTCCCTGGCTTAGGGATCTAGGAAGGACAGAGGGGGTTTAAGCGGACTTTTTCCCGCTCCTCAGTGTGCTTCAATTCAGTCATGCTAGACTGATGAGACATAACATTCTCGACTCTCCATGTAGATATTGTTATGGGGAGAAAAGACGCTTGACAATATGTTTACAAGTTATATACAATGGGCAGAAGACAGGCATACAAGATGGAGCCCGTGCACACTACTATTGGCATCGTTGTCTTCGTCAGTCCTCTCATCATCGTTCGCTCTTGCAGCGCCTTGTAGCATGACCCCCGGCGGTGAAGGCGCCGTCCCGGCGCTTGGTAGGTTTGAGTGATATCACTTCAGTCGAGCAACGTGAACGATATCAGAGGAGGATCGCGTGTGGAGGTATCGAGAGGTTGTAACTCATAGGTCGACACTGTATAGGCCTGAGTAGGGTGAAATCAGCTTCTCATAAAGACCAACTCGCCGTGCTGGTTTCCAAAGAAGCATGATGTCACCAGGGTTAAAGTGGGCAGCACAGTGGTGAGCATCACATATGTGTTGTTGCTTTTCTTGGGAAGTGGTCAAATGCAGGTGTGCAATCTCCCATGCCTCGGTCGCTCTAGATATGGCATCTCGGGCATATTCTGATGTTGTATCGAGAACTGCTGGAAGGATTGTGTCAAACGGTAGCCACAGAGCTGTCTCGAGCCAGGCTCAGGGCAAATGAGCCACTCATAAGTGCTGTCCCAGGGGGCACCACAGATGTTCGCACTGTCTACTTTTTGTACACTGTGAACTCTTTTTCATGTGTGATATGTGTGTGCAAGTGTGCATCTCGTCGTCTTCGTAAGACGGGTACTGAAACTCTTCAGAACTGTAGTGCAATCATGTTTATTTTCAGTCTACATGTTGTGCGTTTCTCTTAAAATGGAGAAGCCAAAAATGTTCACTTAGAAGAAAAAAAAAAGTCTGTGATAGGTACATGTACCTGAATTTTCTATTGTATAAAGATGTCATTACCAATTACAGTGCTAACATGTGTTCCTCTAACTCATGACTTGCTTTGTTGCGAGGAGAGAGAGTGGCGCATTTTTCTCTCAAGGGCGAGGTGATACAATATCCTGCGTCTGCTTCCAGTTTCGGTTTCGAATCGATTACGTCAGGTCGCCACTCAGCGCCAAATGCTGCAAGTACACTTGCTCCATTTCCCCTCGCTGGAATAAAGTAATTCTTTGTCTGGTCTCAGACTTGAGTAGTGCGGCTCTTCTTTGCGGCACTGCGTGCCCCGGCTGTTTAGGTCTCATGCCGTAGGTCCTCCGCTCGGCCGCCCCATCGAAGCTACTACAGTCTCGTCCATACAAAAGAAAAAATGGAGAGAAACCAGCAGAATCATGGCGGGACATATTGTAGGTGAACGTGACGAACGGCAAAGCGGCATCCCAGTCACGGTGGTCGGTGGAGACATACATACCGAGCATTTCTGTGACAGTTCTATTGAGCAACTCTGCGAGACCTTTGTTCTGAGGTTGATACGCCGTTGTAAACTGTGGGGATGCGCGACTCACGCGTCCCCTGAGATCTAGTTCTCCCGCATAGCTCGTCTCCTGCAGGGCGGCTTCGCCGCATGGCCTGGCGCCCGCGTCGGTCGGAGTGGTTGAAGCGCCGTACGAGAGATGGCGCGAGTGTTGCGCTGCTGACGCCGCCTACAGGCGGGGCTACTTGGGCGCGGGAAAGGAAGGCTCGCTCTCTTGGGCGGCGGACGTCCCGCGCATGCGCCGATCCATGCTTCTGCGAGACCGTCCCACGTGGCCGCCTTTGAGCGCGCCACCGTTCGCGTGACCGTACGCGCGAACGACCAGGCGTTGGGATCCAGCATGGGGCGAACATATTCACTCGTTATCCGGTCGCGGTGAGTCTGACTTCTAGATTTGTCGCGTGCCCATCGGCATGTTTTGTGGGTAGCAACTCGGCTAGCAGGCATTGATCTATGAAAGGTGCAATAAATGCCCTTGTGATTGTTTGCTCTACTGTGTTGTCGTTCCTTTGTCCCAAGAGCATGGGAGGAGAACCCCACAAAACTTGACAACTGGTAGGGAGAACCTGTGTGATCACATCCTGGGTTGTGTAGTCCGTAGTAACTGCTACCCACTAGTTCCCACTAAGCGATAGAGGAAAAGCGCAGGTGTGCAAGATGTCCTGGACAACGCGTGAGAGAAAGTAGCGGCCCCGGTTGGTAAGGAGTTGTCGGGGAGCACCGTGGTGAAGTATCACTGCGTTGAGAAGGAAGTCAGCAACACCGGTTGCACAACTGGTAGGGAGAGCCCGCATGATCGCATAGCGGGTGGTGTAGTCCGTAGTAACACCTACACACTTGTTCCCACTAAGGGATAGAGGAAAAGGGCCAAGGAGATCAAGACCAACTCGAAAGAATGGTGAAGATGGTATTTCAATGGGCTGAAGACTGCCAGCTGGTAGGGCTGCTGGTTTTTCGCAGTGCTGACAAGATTTACAGGAGGCGACTTAACAGCAAACGGAACGGTAAATACTGGGCCAGAAGAAACAACACAAAACAAGGTCATACGTCTTTGAGACTCCCAGATGACCAACGGCTTGATCATCATGCAACTGTGCGAGCACAGTCTCGCACATGTGCTCGGGAACGACCAGTAGCAGTTCAGGACCATCAGGGTGCATGTTGTAACCAGGGGTGTAGCTAGGGGAGGGGGCGGGGGGCTTATGGGGCTGCAGCCCCTCATGAAACTTTTTTATGCCGTCATGCACCGCCGACTAAAATAACCCCCGTCGTTGGAAATCATTCTGGATTTCGTTTAGAATGTATTTTTCCCGCTTGAAAAAAAATTTCGGCGCGATCATTGTGAACTCTGGCTGGATATCGTGGCAGCGCCCATGCACCGGGAGTCACATAATGCAAGGAGCCCCCCATCTGAGCACCAAGTTTCAAGGGTGTTTCGATGGACCGTGGAATATACGGAGCGGATGAATTTCAATTCCGAACTTTATGGTTATAAAGCTCTTATAAACTTTTGATGTGAAAGATGCATTCACATTTCCAAAGTCGTGCTTTAGGTTTTCAATGCCGCAACTTTGTGGGTTTAATGTTGTTATAGACATTTGATACCAAAGTGCATTGACTTTCCTAAGTCGTACTTCAGAACATACAACCAGACAAGCCAAATCAACACACTATCAGACATGTTGACTACAGCGTACTGCTCCAAAGCTGACAAAGTATACAGCGAGGTTTGATGAGACGAACCGTTGTGGTGGTTCATTGGTGCCATCATGTCACAGAAAAGAATATCAACATTTTTTTCACCTGCACCAAAGAATCCATGTGAAGACACTAAAGCCAGCAAAGGTAAGTACAGTCAAACCCAGCTATATCAAACTCGCAAAAATACGCCTATCAGTTCGATATAGAGCATAATTCGATATAAGCTTGCTAAATAGTATGTCATAAAAACGCATACCATACATAAAATCACTTTATTGATGGAACTAGCTTAGTTTAACATAAAATAGTCCTGCATTTTCTTCTGCTTGGGCAATTTCGCTGCCTGTGACACACGCACTTCACCACATTGTCTAAGGAGTCAGAGCAGCTGAGGCCGCAACCTTCCGCATTCGCGCAGAAGCGCCGGACTAGTGTGAGAACACTAATCATTTTGGAGGATGTGGGCAAAGGACCATCGTTGCGTTCCTCATTGTGCGCAATTTCACTTGTGCTCAGTACGATGTAGACAATGTAGTCTTCGTTTTCGGGCTCTCCCGTGGTCGCGAAATCATCATTTGTACTCACAAACTCGTCCACAGTTGATTTGTCAACAGCTTCCGGTAATTCTGATAGCTCGCTCCAAACTTCAGCAACACTGGCAACGGCTTCGTCGCATTCCTCAAAATTTAGTCATCACCGAGCACGCGGAATCCGGCACGGCTGTAGCAATTTCGGATGAACCACTCGTACATGGCCGTGAGTACGTGTCGGGTGCCACAGGCACTGGTAGCAAGTTTGGCCGCTTTAGCCCTAATCTCCCCCTTATTCTTCAAGATCGTGCCGAGAGTGCTCCTCAGAATCTTTCACGCTGCGGGGACATCCAACTTCTCACCGCGTTCGACCCGATTTATGGTTTCGAGCCTCACGACGAAAGGCAAATTCCGCTGCTTCCTCACGGCAACACTGCGGGAGAAGGCCCACAAGGCGCACACACAATGAACCAGAAAAGCAACAAGACAACACGCACTTTCGCCATCTTGCACGACGAGAGCACAAGAGTCTCTGATTGGCTGTCTGAGCAAGCGCTACAGGCGTGTCAGGATAATTTTTTGCAGTGGCGTGTCAACGGCTCGTCCGAGGCAGCGTGGTCACGGTAGGGAGAGCGGTTGGATGGAGCTGCGCCGCCGGGTTTCCCCGCGACCATGAGGGAAAGCCAACTTCTGGGCGCACTTTTCCACTGCCTGACGTTCTATATATCAGGAGTCACTGCTATTTTTGTTCGATATAAGCGTAATTCTTGTTATATATACTCATTGTAATTATATCATGTCCAGAAATTGTTCGATATATAGAATAATTCGATGTAAACGGGTTCGGTATAGTCGGGTTCGACTGTACGTTCTTATTTATTTTTCTACTTTGGCCTTTATTCGTGAGGACACATTGAGCCTCTTCAATTTTCTTGTTCTCGCTACCCGCGGGCTGCCAGAGACAGCCAGAGCGCACGCGTTTTTCTCGTGTTGTCCCGACCACCGCCCCGTGCACTTCGGTGCGTGTTCGTTTTTCTGTGGCCGAGTTTTGGTCGCCTTTTGTCTAGCAGACGAGAAAACGAAACAATGGTCGCTCACCGCCATCACTGTGGGGACTTAACCGATTGCAACGCATTCGCTTGAGCGCTACCTCCTGGAAAGTCTTGCCTCACAGGTGTAGGATACCGAGCAGTATGCGCATGTTTCTCTGTGGACCAAGCGTCTCACGTTTTCTTCGATATTCCTTTGGTAGGTGCCCAATGCAGGCATTCAATTGTGGCCAACATGCTTGCCTTCCCGTTTTCTTTTTTTTTTTTTTTCATTTCGGTGCACCCAACCCACAAAAACAAAAAAAGGACATTGTTGCGGTGCAGCGAATTGTAGCATGGTGAAAGTTTGATTTTGTTACTTATTTTGCGGAAAGTAATAGGCCACGGGACACTTCAGTTGCCAGATACTCTTATGATATTATTACGATTGCAATTACGAGGACACTCCAGGCGCATTCCTGCCGTCGCTGTCTCCCTTATATTCCGTATAAAGTCCAACGGCGATAACATCGTGACCACGCGCCGCATGCTGTGTGTGCAAGTGAAAGCGTGTGGGGGGGTGGGGTGGGGGGTTGAGTGGCATGGGTGAGCCGACGATGGTGGCTCCGTCTTGTGTGCACAGGGGAGAAAAGCAGGGAGGAAGCGCGCCGCCTTCCGTCGCACGCAATTGTCAGGGGGAGTGGAGGGAAGACTTAGGATATTGTGATCTGTGAATCTGTCATTGCGCAACATGTTTATTTGCCTTGTTTGATGCATTGTATACAGTGACTTTTTCTTAGATACATAGATTTATTGGAGACTTATACATACTTAAATATCTTGTTGGGATGTTTTGTGTATACGTGCAGTGAACTTCGTTTCCAGTCACACTCTTTTGCCCTTTGTCAAACTATCTTCACATTTGTATACTCCATTGTAACTTCACACATCTAATGTACACGGCAATTAAAATGAAAGTGAGCCAACCCAATCTGTGCAATAATGGTTCAGTTGATTATCTGCGAGGCATGCGTGTAGCACACAGACATCTCTCATTTACAAAAATGACATGAAGGTGTGAGGATAAATGTTCTTTAAATGCTCTCATACACTGGGTTGAACATGGTTGCATGGCATAATGGATGCTCAAAAACTTGGGTAGCGTGGTGTCGCGAGCTTTTTGACAGCTGAAGGTATTTCCCAAAAAGAAATTAGTTGCCGTATGGCTGCCCTTTACGTTGAACATTTCATTTCATTGCCCACAGTGAAGCGTTGAAGCAAACGGTTCAAAAACGGACGTGAAAGTTGCAAGGACGATCCAAGACTGGGCCAAAGCCACTGTGCAATCACCCCAAACACAGATGAAAAGGTTCATGAGCTGATTAGACAAGAACGGAGGATAAGCATCGATGAATTAGTAGAGCCTGTGAACATCAGTCGCAGTTCGGTTCACGCCATAATTCATGAACATATCGGTTATTGGCTCTTGTGTGCGCAATGGGTGCCCAAGATTTCGAACCACTGCCATAAGACGGAGAGGTTCGGCGCTGCCTTGACTCATCTGATCTGGTATCACAACGAGGGTGATGATGTCTTTTCTGCAATTGTGACCCAGGACGAATCATAGTGCCACTACAGTCGACTCCCAATAATTCGAAGCCACTTAATTGGAATTTTCGGTTAATTAGAAGTGAATTGCTGGTCCCGTCAGTTTTGCATGTAATCCTATGGAAGGAATCGCTCGATAATTCGAAGTCCTCATCCAGTAATATTGTTTAATTGGAAGTTAATTTTCAGCCGGGATCCTCGAGGTGACCGTCATTCTTTCGTAGAATGTGCAATTTTTTCAAGTGCTGCAACAGCTCCGTATTCCGTGTTGGTGTCATCGCCACCGCAGCCGCCCACAACCCCGCCCTTCTTGGAGCGGCTGCCGCGCGTCGCTGGAGCTGATCGCGGAGGCCATGCGGATGCCATAGATGCACGCAGCGCTGCATACTGGCAGTGGCGAGATTGTGCGAGATTAGGCTTGCAGCGTGCAGCGCGCGCAGCGTATGTCGAGGCGTGTGCTGTGGCGTGTGTTGGTCGAGGGCCTTTGTGCGTGTAGCTCGTTGCCTAGGTTGTTCCGCAGGTGATCCTACGCTTCGGAATTGACTGTACATAGTCGCACAGTTGATAGCCATGGCAAACCGGGCTCTTATCGCACGCTCGACCTGGCAACGAAAGTCGAGGTTTTGAAGCAAGTTGAGAAGGAAGGTGCCGCTAAACAAGACATAGCGCGGAAGTACGGGATCAAGCCGAACACGCTCTCAAACTACATCAAGAACAAGCGCACAATAATGGATGCATTTGAGAACGACAAGTTCAAGACGTCTCGGAAGCGAATGCGCACTGGCGCTTACCCAAAGTTGCAGAAGGCTCTGCTGGTTTGGATTAGGGAGGCCCGGAGCAACCAACTTCCTCTCAGCGGAGACATCGTTGCGATGAAAGCCCGAACGCTTGCAACAATGTTGGGGATCGATGACTTCGTTTCGTCAGATGGATGGCTGACGCGCTTTAAAGATCGCCTTGACCTGGTCTTTAAGAACGTGTGTGGTGAAAAAGCGTCCGTTAACCAGGAAACATGCGCCACGTGGAAGGACGGAAAGCTGCGTGAATATCTCGGCGAATACAGACCGGAAGACATCTTCAATGCAGATGAGACTGCACTCTTCTATCGGCTTCTACCAGAGAATACCCTGACATTCAAGGACGACGACTGTGCTGGGGGCAAACGCAGCAAGGAGAGGGTGTCAGTGCTGATCGCGGCAAACATGACTGGCACGGAACGATGCCGCTTACTTGTGATCGGGAAAGCTGCCAAGCCGAGGTGTTTTAAAGGCATAAAGACGCTGCCTGTGGACTATGAGTCGAACAAGAAAGCGTGGATGACGCTCAAAATCTTCAAGAGCTGGATAACGAAATTGGACCGCAAGTTTGCTTCTTCGAACCACAAGGTGTTGTTCCTTGTGGATCACTGCAGTGCTCACGTGAATGTGCCAGCCTTAAGTGCAATACGCCTCGCATTTGTGCCTGCAAACACAACAGCTGTTTTGCAGCCAATGGACCAAGGCATCACCAAAAATGTTAAGGTCCTGTACAGGCGGCACCTCCTTGAGCGCATGATTTTGTGCATGAATAATTCCGCAAAATACGAGGTGAGCCTGCTCAGTGCCATTCACATGTTAGCGCGAGCATGGGATCGTATGAAGCAAGAAACAATCGCAAACTGCTTCAGGGCTTGCGGTTTTGTGACAGCTTCTTCGGAGGATGCCTCTACAATTTCATCGGAGGAAGCGTCAACAAGCGAGCTTGACAGCACTGATTTTGGTGATGCTCCCGGGGACGTCAATTTTGAAGATTACGTCGCCGTAGACAAGGCGGTCGAAATGTGCGGTGCACTAACGGATAAAGAGATTGTGGAGATTATTCGGCCCCAGGAAAGTGACTATGACGTTGAAGACGAGCCGCCACCTAAGGCTGCCGATGCAGCTGCGGGCCTTGCTCTCGCGGAGCGCTTCCTTGCCGCTGAAGGTAACGCAGAAGAAGCGTTCCACCACATCTACAGCCTGCAGAACTTGCTTTCAGCAGCGCGATTCGGCAAGAAGAAACAGAGCAAGATGACAGACTATTTTTCTTAGGGAAAATACTCGATTTCGCGACCAATAAAGTGCTGTGTTTGTGATTTGTGCTTAATTGGAAGTTCGTTTAATTCGAAGTTTTTTGCGGTCCCCGTGAACTTCGTATTAACGGGAGTCGACCGTACTATGAGCCTTAAACAGGATGGCAAAGCTTACAGTGGAAACATTCGAATTCACCACCCCCAAAGAAAGCAAAGGCCGCCATTTCCACAGGAAAGGTGGTGACTTTTTTTTTTTTGCAATCGTAGGGGCCATTACTGATCAAATTAGCTAAACCTGGAGAGTCTATCAATTGTTTCCAGTATAGTGAAACGCTGGATCAGCTTTGTGTCACCATCAACAAACGACGTGGAGGATTGACGAATGAGGTCATCTTGCTCCCCGACAATGCCCGTCCCCACATCGCTGATGTGGTTAACACAAAACTGGCAAAGTTCAAGTTGAAAGCGCTGCAACATCCACCATACAGCCCAGATCTGTCGCTTTAAGACTCCCACATTTTGGGGCACTTGAAGAAACAGCTCAAGGGAACCTGATTCGTGTCAGACGACGACGTGAAAAAGTCAGACTTTTTGAAGTCTCAAGCCAAGGAGTTTTATTAGACAGGAATCGCAAGCCTCGTCATTCAGTAGGACAAATGTCTAAATGCTCATGAAGGCTACTTTTAAATAAAATACCCCGTTTGTCATATGCTTGCATCGGCTCACCCTCATATATTTTTGCACAACTGCTGCTTTTTGTTTATTTTCTCTGTTGAGACTATAATTTCGGTGCAATTACAATACACGACCACCGACAGCTCCTGCGGAATACATTGGAACAAAGGACAGCGTCATTATTTTGCCATGGCCATTGCATATGTACAAAAATGTGAACAAGATTCTTGAATGATAAAGTTTCGTTTAAAATATTTGTCCTCAACTTGTTCATTTCATGGCCTTTACGTTTTTTCATATTAGCAGCATGCACTGCTTTGCTGGCTTTGAACTGATATAGTTCTAAAGTTGGTATGGTATGGTATGGTATGAAGAACTTTATTTGGTCCTGAAGGTCAACCATAGGTTGACGCGGGCCACTCCCACGTTGGGACTGTCAGGCCGAGTCCTTCAGCCACATCGCGGGCCTTCTGGACTGCCCGTAATTGGTCAGAGAGTGATTCGCTGTGTAGCATTTGCCGCCACCATTCTTCTTCCTTGTCACGGTCTGTGAAGACCGCGGGGCACTGCCAAAGCATGTGGTCAAGAGTAATGATGCCATTGCACTTATTACAGTTGGTTTGAGTTTCCCTCTCAGGATAGATCCTGTTAATGAAATCTGGACTTGGGTATGTTCTTGTCTGTAACAAACGTAATGTGACCGCTTGGGCTCTGCAAAGCTTACCGTGGGGCAATGGGTATTCCCTTCTGCTTAAATAATAATGCTTCGTGATTTCGTTATATGTTAATAATCGATCCCTGTGTTCCCCGGGTGAAGTGTAAGTTGCTCGATCTTGAAGAGCACGGCTAGAAAGTCCTTGTGCTGCTTCATTTGCCACCTCATTGAGGTTTCTCCGAGCTCCGTCCACTACCCCCAGATGTGCAGGAAACCAGCGGATTGTGATATTTTATTTACTTATAAGTAGACAAAAAACACTGAAGCATTGATATCAGTTATTTTGGGCACAATTTTTAAGCCATACGAGTATATTCGTTTATGAAAAGATACATATACTTGTCTTGACAGTACGTAGCATTCAATAATTCGTTTGGAGCATCTCTAGCAATGGCAATGCAGTTGATGTGGGAGTTCTTTCGGTCTACCGGGGCGCAGTCGTTGCTGTGCCTAAGGCTCCGGACTTCGCCATTGCGAGGAAAACCCCTCCCAAATGCCTGCCCCCTCGACCGCGCACCGTTTTCCCCGGGCGCCGCGACCGCGTCCCGCAACGTCATGCTACGCGGCCCTGCGATTGGGTCGTGGGGGCGTGACGTAGGGAAGAAGCCCCGACTGGGGACGATCGCCGTGCGCGGGGGAGTCGTGCTGCGACAGGGACGAGCGCCGGTCACGAGAGGCAAGCTGCAAGGTACGTGAGCGACCAGCTATTTGTGTCCCCAACGCCCCGGCCTGGGGACGTTCACGTGCTTTGTCAGCTTGCGTAAGTGTGGCTTTCTGAGTGGCTCTGCGTTCCGCCCTTGCGGTAGTCGCAGGTGCTTAGTGCGTCACATTTTGCGTGTCCGAACCGTCGCAGACCATTGTCGGTGACGGGAAGCGCTAGGTAGCGTTTGCGAACGCATTTCGGCCCGCGCGCGCAAACCATTGTTCGACGCGGCGCGTAACCCGCCTTCCTCGCCATCGGGAACCGCGGGCGCCGAGTGTACTCCGTGTGTTTCGGTGCAAACTGGTACGTGTTGGCCATTTGCGATTAATAAACGCCTTAACTGTCCTGAACGCCTTGTGTTCCTGGGAGAGCGCCCATGCGTACGGCCAGAGCCGGCCAGGCCTTTCGGCTCGGTGCTCGAACCTGCGGTGGGTCTATCGCCGTACGCCGTCGTGCTGCGTCGTGAGGCTCCACTTCTCGGGGGCCACTTGGCCACGCCGTGCGCGGAGACGTACAGTGAGCCCACATTTTGGCGCCCAACGTGGGGCAGTAACTGCCTTTGCATTGCTGCCGTGCGTAACGAGCCGGAGACCCTCTTGATCGGCTGGCCGTGCCATGTTTTCCAGCTTCAAGGAGTCGTCATTGTTGACAACTCTCGCGAATGTCGCCCTGTTCGATTACTCAGCCGATGCTGGTGTCGAGCGAGGAGGCACAGCTCAACTCCCAGAGCACGAAACACGGAGTGCAAGCTTAGTTGGCGCAAACCTACTAGATTCGCGTGATATGTCCACGCCGCTCCGCGACGGGCGTGGATCTCTCAATGCAGCGCTAAGCAACGATGAGCTTGCCGCCATGGAAGAGGGGAGACTGCCGCGAACCCCACCCGCATTGAGGAGCTACGCAGCTGTGGCCTCCACCGCCAACGGCGAGCGCGGAGGGAGTAGGGGGTTACCGCCTGCCGCTAGCACCGTTGTGCGAGGTGGCGAGGTAGCCTCGAGTCGCATAGGGTTGAGCGAGGTACCGCTAACCGAAATGAGGGGAGGGTTGCAGGTGCCCCAGCCTGCCCAAATGCCGCCTGCAGACGCTCCTGGTGAGACGAGCGCACCAGACGCGGGGGCGTTGCTTAGCGAAGCCACGCGACTAATTCAGTCCCTTTCGAGTGCCCTCCGGACTTCCTTGGAGTCGCCAAGGCACTCGCGGCCGGTGGTTAAGCTGTCAGTGCCCACATATCGCGGTTACGCGGATGCGGTTAGTGTCACAGACTTCCTCGACAGTTTGGCGCACTATCAGGCGGCTGTGGGGCTTGATGACCGCGAAATGCTGGCTCGTGTTGTGCCCGTTGCTCTTACAGAGCGAGCAGCACAGTGGTACAGGCTTTCCGGCAACCGCGCAACGACGCTCGAAGATTTCAAGGCGGCTCTCCGCCAGGAATTTTTGCCTGTTGACTACCATCGTAGAATGCGGCGCGAGCTCGAGTTGCGGACACAGGCCCCGGACGAATCGCTCCTCGAGTATGTGCGAGCGATGGAGGAGCTGTTTCAGATGGCGGAGCCGACGGCCTCCAGCGACGAGAGAGTCGAGAGGGTGATAAGGCAGGCTCACCCAACTTTTGCGGCCTACCTGCGCGGAAGTCGGTTCCGTGATCTGGAGGACATGGCCGCCGAGGCCAAACGTATACAAGGTGACCTGCTGGCCATGCGTGCCTACCGCCCTCCACCGCCTGCAAGCGAGGCACTAGAGCCGCGCTGTGCGTGGACGGGAACTCTTTTTTATTCACGCCAACAGCAATCGCCCGCGCAGTCCACTTTTGCGGTGGGCTTTGAAAACCGGCAAGCTTGGGGAATCAGCGAACGCGCCTTGGATCCTCATGCGTACGCGCGGCGCGCGGCCAGTGCGGGGCAAAGGCCCAATCCGCCCCCTCAATTACGCCAAGCAATCCGCAGCAGCGCGCGCCCAGCGGAAGACGCATGTCCCGAACGGCCTGAGGGCAGCGCGGCGGGCGGAGCAGGACGACCGGGGCAGAGTGCTTTCAACCGCAGGAATGCGCGCGGCGGAGTCCGCTGTTTCGAGTGCAGTGAGCTGGGCCACATTGCTCGTTACTGCCCCAGACGCACCCTCCGGCAGGGAAACGGGGATGGGGGTCGGGCGTGAACGCACGTCCGACCGAAGTGATTGTCGCTCCCTCCGTGTGTCGTGCGGGCTTACCCGCGGATGCATTCGCGCCGTTCGTCACTGTCACTATTGCCGGTCGCGAATTTGCCGCGCTCCTCGACACAGGGGCCAGTGCCTCTTTGTTTGGCGACGACGTTTTGACCCTCTTGCAGCAGCGCTTTGTTCGCTTGCGCGAATGCCGAGCAACTTTTAACCTAGCCAGCGGCTCCGTTCCTGCAGGCGGGGCAGCGAGGCTGTCTGTTCGTTGGGATGGTCGAACGAGGCGCCATCGCTTCGTTCATTTGCCTGGCTTGAGTGTTCCCGTGATTCTGGGTCGTGACTTTCTTCGTAAGACCCATATAGTGGTAGACATTGCGAACGGAGGCTATAGGGTGGGACCGTTGTCCCCTTTGAGGCTTTTCGCTGACCCTCCGGCTCCTGCATGTGTCGCCGCGGAGCGAGTGGCGGGCCCGCACGGCGCGCTAGATAAGGGGGTTGAGCCCTTTCTGGCGCAGTATTCTGCGTGCACTACCGCTCAGGTAGACGTGCCTGCGCGAGGTGGCGCGTTCCACCCTTTGATCGCCCGTGCGGTAGGGCTGGAGCTCAAACAGAAATCTGACATGTCCGAAGTTCTGTTCAGCTATGACGACCTGTTCACAGAAGACCCAGGTTGCACTGACCTTGTACGCCACAGGATTGAGACTGGGGATACGCGTCCTTTGAAGTGCAACCCCAGGCCGGTTAGCCTGTCCAAGAGACAGGCTATCGACGGTGTGCTTAACGAGATGCTGGCGACCGGTGTCATCAAGCGTTCCGATAGCCCCTGGGCATCTCCTGTCGTCCTGGTTCCAAAAAAGGATGGTAGTTTCCGCCTTTGCGTTGATTACCGTCGACTGAACGCACTTACCCGTAAAGATGCCTATCCGTTGCCAACCATCGAGTCAATTGTGGGCAGCCTAGGTTCAGCGAAGTATTTCACAACTCTGGACGCTGCTAAGGGCTACTTACAAGTAGAGGTGGAACCCGAGGACAAAGCAAAGACCGCCTTCACGTGCCATCGTGGCCTTTTTCAATTTGAGCGAATGCCGTTTGGTCTGTGCAACGCCCCAGCCACATTTCAGAGGCTAATGGATTGGGTTCTGGGCAATGCCAAATGGTCCCATGCCATGTGCTACCTCGACGACATCGTGATCTATTCCGAAACGTTTGAGGAGCACATACGTCACGTTGGGGACATACTTGGGAAGCTCAGGTCAGCGGGCATGACGCTAAATCCGGCAAAGGCACAAGTGGCGCAAACTCGAGTCCACTTGCTGGGGTTCACCCTAGGAGGAGGCTCCATTGAGCCGAATTCGGAGAAGCTCCGGGCTCTCCTGGATTTTCCCGCCCCCAAAGATGTACGCGGCCTCCGCCGCTTCCTCGGAATGGCCAATTTCTACCGGTCATTTATTCCATCTAGTGCGAAACTCCAGGCACCGCTGACAAAGTTGTTGGGGAAGTCTGTGGAGTGGCGTTGGGAACCGGAGCAGGAGCAGGCATTCCGCGGCTTGTCCCGAGCCATCGCCGAGACAGCTCGCCTCAGATTGCCTGACCTGACCAAGAAATTCGTCGTTCAGACGGACGCGAGCGATTTGGGATTGGGGGCGGTCCTCCTTCAGGAATTCGATGGTGTCCTGCACCCTCTGGCTTTTGCTAGTCGGGCGCTGCTCCCTGCGGAGAAGAACTACTCCGTGACGGAAAAAGAGTGCTTAGCGATTGTGTTTGCACTGAGGAGATTTGACGTCTATTTAGACGGCACGAAATTCGTCGTGCAGACGGATCACAGCGCGCTCAGCTGGCTCATGAGGCTTCGCGAACCTGCGGGTCGGCTGGCACGTTGGGCACTTCTAATACAGCACTACGACATTTCGGTGCAGTACCGAAAGGGGAGCACGAACGTCGTCGCAGACGCGCTTTCGCGTGCGCCGCTTCCCCACCCGGCTGATGCCGGAGGCGAGCGGCGAAAGACGGAAGCAGCCGATACGCCCGCCTGTGCGAGCGGTGAAGTGGCCAAGGAAGAGAGGGAGACCGTCTTCGGGTCCCCACCTATAGAGGAGACTGCGGTAAAAGAGGTTTTCGGCGTTGTACAGCCGGGCGGTGACGAGAGTTCTCCATCAGTGGGGGAAATAGTTGTAAACGAGCCAAAGGGGAGCGTTGTGAATAGATCGCCCGGCATTGGTGGTAACTTAACCGTTCATGAATGTGCCTTTAATGAACACGATGTCACCGCGCATGATGTTCTCGCACGTGTGCAGAAGGAGTTAGCCGCAGAAAGACAGCCGCGTACCACGACACCGGAGAACGAGGTCTTTGCAGTATCTCCAAAAGGAAGTAGTGGAACCGGCTCTCACTCTGGAGGGACCGCGATTATTTTCAGCCGAGAAGAGCTCCTAAAGGCCCAGCTGGAGGATTCATTTTGCAAGGAAATTGCTGGTAGAGTAGCGGAAACGGAGCGCCGTAACGTTGCTGGTGTTGCAACGAGCGCAGAAGTACCCGGGCCAGCTTTTATTGCTGGTACTTCCGAAGATTCCTACCTGCTGGACCACGATGGGCTCGTGCTTAGATATATCGCTACCGAGGACGAATCTATTGACCCGTTTAAGGTGGTGATACCGAAAAGTCTGAGGCGCGCACTTTTGCACTACGCTCATGATGAACCACTGGCTGGACACCTCAGTGGCTCTAAGGTCTTTGCAAGACTCAGCCACACTGTCACCTGGCCCGGTATGAAGCGCGACGTTTTCCGTTATTGCCGGACTTGCCACGTCTGTCAGACGGTGAAATCTCGCGGTGGCCGTCCGCCGGGTTTAATGAAGCCGATTGACAGTCAGCGG
Organism: Dermacentor andersoni; assembly: GCF_023375885.2. Lineage (NCBI taxonomy): Eukaryota > Metazoa > Arthropoda > Arachnida > Ixodida > Ixodidae > Dermacentor > Dermacentor andersoni. The sequence goes on from NC_092822.1 coordinate 1,314,088, forward strand.
CCTTGGCAGTTTGCTGCCTGCGACTTAATTGGGCCTTTTCCAAAGAGTAAGCAGGGCTTTCAGCACCTTTTGGTAGTGGTCGATCACTTTACAAAGTGGGTGGAGCTATTTCCGCTCCGCAAGGTGACGGCTCGGGCAGTGTTGGATAAGCTAATGGAAGTTTTCACACGCTTTGGATTTCCGGAGCGTTTGATTACTGACAATGCGTCTTACTTCACTTCTCGGGTATTTCGTGAGACGTGTACATCCCTTCAGATCGAGCATCGCCTCACATCGCCCTACCACCCCCAGTCCAACCTCAGGGAACGCTTTAATCGTACTGTGAAGTCAATGCTCACGGCCTTTGCCAGGAGCCAGAAGGATTGGGCAGACCACGTGAACGAACTCGCGTTCGCCATCCGGACGGCGGAAAACCGCTCAACAAGTTTCTCCCCCGCTTTCCTCACTTTTGGCCGGGAACTGGCGAATCCGCTAACCATTGTTACGCAGCGCCAAGCAGGGGTTGTGAATTCGCCAGGGGACCTTTCCTCGTACGCAGCGCAGCTTCACTCCCGGCTTGCCCGCGCTTTCTCTAGAGCAAGGGACAGCTTGGGAGCCGCCCGAGCCCAGCAGAAGGCTCAGTATGACAAGAGTCATCGCGACGTCTGCTTTCAGGTCGGTGACTTGGTGCTTAAACGCAACCACGCTCTTAGTGACGCCAGCAAAGGGTTTTCCGCAGCGTTGGCTCCTAAGTGGCCGGGGCCTTACCGAGTGGAGACACGACCTTCACCACTTCTGTATGAGCTGACGGATCCTCAGACGGGGAGAACCAGGGGCCGCGTTCATATTGCCGACTTGAAAGCCTACCATTGCAGGCCAGTCGAGCCGGCGCCGGAGCCCAGCGATCTCGGGTGTTCCGGGGAACAGAGCAGGTCCGGTGTTTCCGACCGCTTTCGGCCGTCGCATCGATACCCCCTCAGGCGACGACCACCATTGTGAATTCGCCCTCACGTTGCCAGACCTTTCTGGTAAAAGAAACGCGTTACTCTTGCTTTCTGCCTCTGCGAGCGAGTGTTTCTTTTCTCTCGGGATTTCCCGCATAGAGGCCAGCGCGCCACGGTTCCAGCCCGCTCTAACTAGATGTCAAAAGTTTGCCCGTTTGTTCAGTGCTTGTATTTCTTCTTGTTTGAATAATAGTTTTAGTCTTCCTCGTGTGCATAGCCTTGTTTTCAAAGTGCCCCGCTTCTTACCCCGCATCGCCATTGTACGTAGCTGTAGAGGCGCGCTTGGTGCCCTCATTCTTTTGTTGTCTCGTCTTTGAGACTCGCCGCGTAAGTGTTCGGAAAGCGGGGGGCGTGCGACCACGGGAGCGTCAGATGAGGGGGAGGTTTGAGACATTGGACGCTTCAGACATTGGTGTTGCCTGCGCCCGAATCCGTTGCAAGCCCTAAGGGCATGTGTCGCGGGTGCCTCGTGTGTGCGCGTGCAAAAGGGACGAAAACCACGTCCAGCTGGCTTCGCGACCCTCCATCCTGTGCCCCCCCCCCCCAGGAGGTTTGAGACATTGGACGCCTCAGACATTGGTGTTGCCTGCGCCCGAATCCGTTGCAAGCCCTAAGGGCACGTGTCGCGGGTGCCTCGTGTGTGCGCGTGCAAAAGGGACGAAAACCACGTCCAGCTGGCTTCGCGACCCTCCATCCTGTGCCCCCCCCCCATCTCTGCTCGCTCCTTCTTGGAAACGATTGGTGTCAGCATTTACTACTCCTGCTGGCACTGCTGCTGCCGGTGCCCGGAACTGTCTTCCCGCAGTCATTCTCTCTCGACAGTCGCCTTCGTCGGTAGCTTGGAGTTGCAGCGCACTCGCGCTCAAGATGGACAAGCCGTCTGCCTTTGTCGCCCCTTCGAGCCGCCGCCGCAGCCGACGCCGGCGCTGGGTTGCACAGCCAGGCGCTCCAGCCGCAAGGATACTCCCTGCTCCAACGACTGTCCCGCCTGCCACAGCTACGGAGACCAGTCCGAAAACACGGAGTGTGGCCACCTGGACGTGCCAGGAGGGTGTATCGGCACCCCTCTGGTACGTGTCGGTGAAGGCATGGCCCGCGCAGCGCAGAGTGGAGAGGTGCCAGCACCCCGTGCCCTATCCTTTTAAGGGGCACACGCTCACTCTAACGGACGCAGCCGCGGAAGGCGCCCACTTGGCCCTCCCTGCTGGTGCTGCTACCTGCGGGAAGTGCGGGACCCTTGTTATTCACCATAGCCACTACACCGGCCGGATGCACCCGGAGGAGAGGGGGAAGAGTGCGGCGGGAGATCCCCCGGTGCCTTTTGGCGCGGCGACGGCGCTGACAGACGGCGAGCTGGCCCAATTGTGCCGGCAGAGGATGCGGGAGGACCCCGGATTCGCAGCGCTCGTTCGGCAGGGAGCTCCAGACGGTGAAGAGGCGGCCCACCGAGAGCGACATATCATTCCGCCGAAACAAACAAATCCGAACGTGGTGGCCGCCGACCAAGTGCCCGCGATGGCCTTGGAATGAGACGTTCGTGACTGAGCGCTGAGGCTCCGGGGACGTCTTGCCGTTTTATTTTGTAGGTGGGGTTTCTTTAACTTTTTTTTTTACTGTTTATTTGGGAGTGTGTGTCTCTGTGCGTGTGTGCGTATGTTTCTGTGTTCGTGTAGCAGACTGTACGTTTATTCTGGGGGTATTCTGGGGGTATTCTGGAGCAGTGTGTTCTACAGTTTTCCCTTTGAGTTATATTGTTGTACGCGATTTTCACTGGGTTTGCTGTATGCGTGTTAAATAATTATGCTATTAGTGTATTTTATTAAGGGCTGGAACGGAGGCAGGAGGTTAGCCGTCCTTGCAATATCTAATGCTGGCTGATACAGGGGACTTTTCCTTTGTGTTACATGCCGCCGGCTTACTTCTCAGCTGGTAGGGACATTTAAGGGGAGAGGGATGTGGGAGTTCTTTCGGTCTACCGGGGCGCAGTCGTTGCTGTGCCTAAGGCTCCGGACTTCGCCATTGCGAGGAAAACCCCTCCCAAATGCCTGCCCCTCGACCGCGCGCCGTTTTCCCCGGGCGCCGCGACCGCGTCCCGCAACGTCATGCTACGCGGCCCTGCGATTGGGTCGTGGGGGCGTGACGTAGGGAAGAAGCCCCGACTGGGGACGATCGCCGTGCGCGGGGGAGTCGTGCTGCGACAGGGACGAGCGCCGGTCACGAGAGGCAAGCTGCAAGGTACGTGAGCGACCAGCTATTTGTGTCCCCAACGCCCCGGCCTGGGGACGTTCACGTGCTTTGTCAGCTTGCGTAAGTGTGGCTTGCTGAGTGGCTCTGCGTTCCGCCCTTGCGGTAGTCGCAGGTGCTTAGTGCGTCACATTTTGCGTGTCCGAACCGTCGCAGACCATTGTCGGTGACGGGAAGCGCTAGGTAGCGTTTGCGAACGCATTTCGGCCCGCGCGCGCAAACCATTGTTCGACGCGGCGCGTAACCCGCCTTCCTCGCCATCGGGAACCGCGGGCGCCGAGTGTACTCCGTGTGTTTCGGTGCAAACTGGTACGTGTTGGCCATTTGCGATTAATAAACGCCTTAACTGTCCTGAACGCCTTGTGTTCCTGGGAGAGCGCCCATGCGTACGGCCAGAGCCGGCCAGGCCTTTCAGCTCGGTGCTCGAACCTGCGGTGGGTCTATCGCCGTACGCCGTCGTGCTGCGTCGTGAGGCTCCACTTCTCGGGGGCCACTTGGCCACGCCGTGCGCGGAGACGTACAGTGAGCCCACATTATTCATGTATTTGATCCCTCGACAAATTCTATAAGGAGAAGCCAAGCTTAGCCAAGCTGTCTTACTTTTCAAAACTCGACAAAAATTCTGGGTTCCATCAAGTTCTGCTGGATGAGGCCACATCAAAGATCTGCACAGTCTCAACACTATCCGGTCGGTACCAGTACTTGCAGTTGTCCTTCGCAATCAGTTCTGCACCTGAGGTTGTTTAAGAAAACCGTAAGTGAGCTGTTCGAAGACCTAGTGGAAACAAAAGTATGTATGGCTGACATCTTAGTCTGGGGACGTGCTAGACAAGAGCATGATGAGCGACTGCGTACTGTCTTAGCTCACCTGAAGTGCAAGAATGTTACAGTGAATCTCGAAAAGTGTCAGTTTGGGCTCTCAGAAATTGTATTTCTGGGTGACGTTATTAGTAAAAGCAGCATAAGGCCATGTGACGAGTTCGTGGCGGCAGTAAGATTTTCCCTCGCCAGAAGACAGAATAGCTGTCCTCAGGTTTCTAGGCTTGATAACTTTTTTTTTTGGCAAGTGTATCCCAAACTTGTCAGCTAGCACTGCATTACTGCATTCACTGATCAAGAGTGACCATCCTTTCGAGCAAGAATGTGAGAACTTAAGGAACTTCTCACTAAAGCACCCCTCCTGGCCATTTTTGATGGATCAAGAGATTCAAAATTGTCAACTGATGCATCATCGCACGGTCTGGGGGCATTTTTACCACAAATGCATAATGATGGCTGGCGCCCGGTAGCGTCATTATGCTGAGGGACGCTACTCACAAATTGAAAAGGAAGTGCTGAAAATTGTGTTTGGGTGAGAGAAATCTCACGACTTCAATGTATGATCGTCGGGTTATTGCAGAAACTGGCCATAAGCCGCTCACTGCCATCTCTGCCGAGACAATTGGATACATGCCACCAAGGCTGCAACAGTTTTTCTTGCGCCTAACAGTGTATAATTACATCTTGTAGTATGTACCTGGAAAATATATTGTAATTCCGGACACCCTCTTAAGGGCATTTCCACGTAACAGGAAGGCTCAAGGCTGTGCTGCCTCAGCTGGCACAGACCTTCATGCACTTACTATCCAACACAGCCTAGTCAGTGAGCAGACAGCTCACTTGGTCAAAGCTATGGCAGAAGACCCGGAGCTGCAAAATGTCATGTAATCTTTCAAGGCAGGCAGTCCAATAAAACGCCCTTTTTGCCCGTTTGAAGCAGAGCTGCTGGAGATAAATGGATTGCTCTTTAAGGGCGCCAAAGTGCTAATTCTATTAGCATTGAGACTGGAAATGCTGCAGTGGATTCATTAAGGTCACTTAGGTTTGAACAAGTGTAAAGCTAGAGCATGGGCACTGGTCTTCTGGCCTGGTCAGAGATATAAAACCTTTAATCAGGTCATGCAGCATGTGCAAGACCTTCGCATATCATCAGGCATGCGAGCCCCTTTTGCCCTGCAAAGCACCAGCACGGCTGTGGAATGGTGTGGGAGTAGACCTCTGGCAATTGAACAGGCAGCACTACCTTGTGGCATATGACGCATTCTCAAACTTCCTAGAAGTTGAGCGTCTGCACTAATGCCCGGGATGTTGCTGGTAAGTTGGGCAGCATGTTTAGCAAACATGGCATTCCATTGGAGGTTGTCGCTGACAATGGTCCGCAATTCGCTTGCTACGAATTCGGACAATTCACAAACGTTTTTGAATTCCATCAGACAACATCCAGTCCACGATTTCCCTGATCAAATGGCCTGGCAGAAAAAAGTGTGCAAATTATTAAGCAGTTACTACAAAAGACATTGAGTGGAAAAGAATGCTTCTGGTTGGCCCTGCTAAACTACAGAGACACTCCTCTTGAAGATGGAAGGTGCCCGAGTGAGTTTCTCATGAGCTGTTGCCTGAGAAAACACGGTTACCGGACTTTGCAGCGGATAGTCCCCATAGAAGTATGGAAGCGAAACCAACCAAAGCGAAGATGTCTGCTCCCCGTCTTGAAAAAAAGTATGTCGTACGAGTTCGCTATGACTGTGGATGGAAAATCAAGGCAGAAGTACAGCAGCAGGTAGCAGAGAGGTCATACATTGTGGTCACAGAAAACAGAACCAAGCTCCACAAGCACAGGCAGCATTTGCTGTCAACCAAGAAACATACGAATCAGTCTTTACCAACGGTTGCGGTCAAACAATGGACTGTTTCGGAAACCCAGAAAGGGAATACAGATTCCAGTCACCAGCAAGGCCCCACTGCTCATCGGATGGACCATCTACAGTTTCACAGCCTAAACAACAGGCTCCCGCTGCACATTCATTGTCACCTGATGTGGCAGAAGAACGTAGATCAGCCAGGCGACCAAGGCCCCCAGCAAGGCTGTCCTATGATGAAAAGTTCCAGCAGCTCGCCTGACACTAACGCATTGTGCTCAGCTATGTAATTCAGTGAAGTGGGAAGGCAAGTGGTCCTTGTGACATCTCCGTGATGGGTGTATGGGGTGTGTGACGGAGTTGGCCAATCATGAGTTTTGATTGCTGATGTTAAGGGAGGGAAGATGAATCGCATGCAGATAGTTGGACATAGCTGCATACGCCACTCTCAGCTGGCAACCCTGGTTGGCTGCAAGACCAGACGTGGAAGGCACAAAAGGTCATTTGCATCTTGGGTGCGTCGATGCAATGGGCATGGTTCCAGATTCACGAAGAAAAGATCACGAGCTGGGACCTTTTCAAAGAGAAGCTCCGCCCCCTTTTTGGTAATTCGTTTGGTCGCCACCACAATGCAAAGAAGGCCCTTGTCGCAAGCATACGGACGTCGACCGAGTCCTATGCGTTGTACATTCTCGACGTCTTGGCCCTTTGTAGCAAGGCTGACTCAAACATATAGGAGGATGATAAGCTTTGTAACGTCCTCAAAGGCATTGCTGATGACGGCTTCAATCTACTGGTGTCTAAGAACGTCACCAGCATTACAATCCTCACGGAATGCTGTCACCTCAAGCATGCTAAATGCTGCCGTGTATCCCAACATGTCATGTGCCTTCCCAGCATAGCTGCTAAGTCATCTTGTGATGGCCTCTTCCACCAGCCCACACAATGTGACAACTTAACCAGCATCATTTGTTGCGAGTTCAAAACAGCATAGTCGGCGGCCACTTCATTCTCCTCGTCTGATAATTCTCCAGCGACGATCTCCTTGATACAGGCCATCGTCCACCAAGAATTGCCAAACGTCTGCCTTTACTCCATTTGTCCCATGCACTCTGAATTTCTTTATCCACCGACTTTCCCACATCAGTCCTCTTACTACTCTGATGGACAATGCAACCCGTCTGAATGGCACACTACTGACGACAAGCCGATATGTTTCAACTGCCGATGCATCAGGCATACCGCTCGGCACTGCCATATCCACTGGACTTCTCCGACATGCTATTCTTCTGCCAACCACCCTCCTCCTAGTTCGTCCTTTTCATTAACTCCCTCTATGCTCAACCCATTGTCTGACCCTGCGACACCTCTGACAAGACCCCACTACGCTTGCTCACCTTCTCCCTCCAGCCATCAATCTCGTTCGCCTCCTTCACGCCGTGCACCTTCTCCCATCTATTTGCAGCACCTCCGACTGGAAAACTAGACAATGCAGCTTTGGAGGTGGAGCTGCACTGATGACACTGGCATGAAATCCTTGCTTGACCATACCCACAAACGAGAATCTTTTGGACGTTATTGTTGCAATGTTCCTGTGTGCATGTCGATTGACACCAGGGCACACGTGTCCATTATGAGTGCTGCTCTTCGCTATTGGCTTAAGAAAGCTATGACGCCTGCCTGAACGAAGTCGTATGAGCCACCGATGGAGGGACTGCTGCTATTGTTAGCATGTGCTCTGCCTGACCCACCATCGCCGAGAGAACCACCGTCGCTCTCTGCACCGTCATCGAGCGTTGCCCTCATAAACTCATTACTGGTCTGGATTTTCTCGCCACTCATTCTGCCCTCATTGACTGTTCAGCCAGGTCACTTTGCACTGACTTGCCTCTTCTTGCCGACCCTGTGGACCCGCCTCGAATCCGTTTAGGCTACATGGAATTCATTAGCCTCCTGCCTAAATCTGTGACGCGACTTATTTTCCACACCAGCTGTACCTGATGGCAATTACACGGTCGCACCAATTCTGGCTGTTATGCTTACACATGGTGTTACCGTTTCACACATACTGCTGACAATTACTGGCAACCACACCTGCCTTCCCTTTGTCAATTTCGTGCTAACCACACAAGTCCTCCCACAAGGCATCTCATTGGCTAAAATCAGCACTCTGCTGGATGATCAGGCCGAGCCCTTCACTGTCGAAGCTGGTTGCAGCGCAGCCCATACTACGACGTCAACTCATGGCAGTGGCATCAACATTCGGATGGTTTCCTCTGACCTTACACCTGCTCAAGCTGAAGCCCTATGCCACGTTCTTGAAGGCTATCGCGACATTTTTGACCAGCAATCTACCCTCAAAGGGTCCCTCACGAGGTTTGGCCATATTGAGCTGACAAGCGCAGAGCATACATTGCACGCTAACGATCGTGTTTGCAAAGAATTAAATCGCTATGCGCTGTGGAAAGGTCTGAAAATTCAATCCGAATGCCGTTCTCCCTTTCCCTCATGGCTTTCCCTCGCGCTCCAAGCCGGACGGTGACGTAGTCGTGTCCCTGTGCCTACGTAGTCGTGTTCGCAGTGTGACGTCGCTCATGGTGACATGTGACTTCGAGAATTATTCAAGGCAACATCTGTTATTTGTGTGATCTGTTGCTTGAATTGACGAATTGAAGTTTAGAGAAATAATAAAACACACAAACAGAATGTCTGCGTGTCTTTTGCTTTACTTCGCACCGAAGCAAGAGAGGTGTATTTCCGCTTCGTCTGCTTGCTCCCACGGTCATGCAGTCACGTGCGCAGGTACTGAATGTGCACAGCCCGCAAAATCATGCACTCCGCGAAACGAGACATCACAACAGCTCGCGTGCCACATTGTCAGCAGAAATGCGCAGCGCCGGGGAAAAAAAAAACGAGGTGAAAAAGAAACTGTAGGCGTGGCCCTTGCTGTATGTGTCACACAGTCCTCGAGGTCCGGTATGGGAGAATGCAGGGAAGGAATTTCGCTTGTAGAGGCTAGATGGTGCGATTGGGGAGAGAGTCTCGCTATGCAGTGGAGCTCTTCTGAAATCATGGGTTCGTGGCACTGAAATATTTTTATGTCGGCTATTAATGAGCCGATCTGAAAAATTTTTGCGGCAGAATGCTCCCTAGAGGACACGTAACAATTTCCAGCGTATAACCAAAATTTGCTATAGGGCCTCGTGAAGGGCCTTTTAAGCCAAACGTCTCTCGTGAACTGTCGCATAAGTACTGGCGATGCGAACTCTATTCACCGACGTCCATATCGTGTTTCTGCATCGGAACAAGCAGTTATCCAAAACGAAGTAAAAAAGATGCTTGCAAAGGACATTATTGAGCTTTCCTGTAGACCTTGGGCTTCTCCCGTCTTACCTGTCAAAAAAGAAGAATGGAATGCGGTACTTTGTGTAAATTATCACCACCTGAACAAAATCATCAAAAAGGATGTTTAACCAGGGCATCTACCAAGCTGACATTTCCAAATTCCCCGAGTTCTCCAGGTTTTCCCTGAGCACCTTTTCGAAATTCCCTAAATGAGCCAGAACTTTGTTTTATGTCAAGACAGGCTGACACTATGCTGCCCGATGCTGTCACTCATTAGTAGGCATGTTGAAACAAAAAAATGACTTAATCCAGTTTGAATAGTAAGGAGTAATATCTGTTATTTAAAGAGAAAACAGAAAAAAAGGCATTAGTAAAATGCACAGCGAAAAACCTGGTAAAACACATTCCAAATTGAGTCGAACATATTCAAATACGAATGAAAAGGAGATGCATACAGAAGTAAATATTTTCGAATATCAGTTACTTTATCAACTGATAGCAAGCTCATCGGTATGAGGCCTGAACTTTGTCACAAATAAGATTCTCTCTCAGCAGCTGGGAAGTCAACGTCAACTGTCCTGACATACTCTCAGCCCATACACAACACCTCAGTGTTGGCTTTCACTGCTTTAAAGAGATTATTTTGGTTTGGATGAGGGACACCTGCATCTCGGCGTCAGCCAACACTTTCTTTTTTGAGCTCAAGCTCCTTCAAAGAGACAGGGGTACGCTTCCTTTCCCATTACTTCCTTAGTGCATCGGTCCTCTCTGTTCTCATCCTCCTTCTGCCATGTGTTCACCCCATGGATCATTTGAAGCATCCTTTTTGTCAGTTGTACAGTCAATGTCCGATTTTCCGGACTCCCTAGGGGCCGCAAAAACATCCGAAAAATCGGGCAGTCTGAAAGAAATGAATGTCTTTAACTGCCCTTAAGGGCTAAAATTGCCACAGGCACATCCGAAAAAGCTTTTAATGCCTGCCAGTACACTTATTAGGCATATCGGTGTTCATACTGTCACAGGAGATGGGGGTGCACGCGTGCATAATTAAGGAATACATACTGTGTCCCGTGACAATTGCCCCTTCCTACGCTTGTTATGCTTCACCGCGCAACACTGTTGTACTGAGGCGAAGCTAACTTTTTAAGACTGGCATTACGCAACGCGCAGTGCTTTGCGAGCTTCGAAGCCAATCGCGAGGATTACAAAGATGGAGTCGCTGCCATTGCTGGCAGCGGCAAATTCTTTCAATCAAAAACATGGCAACACATGGCAAGAAGCTTAATAGCGAATGTAGAAGCAGCTAGGCCTACGCTGCCGATGTGGTGGCTACGGCTGCCAGCGGATCTGCGTGCGAGAGTGCCGGTTCGAGGCGGCGGTGGTGGCTTTGATTAATGCCATTTCAGAACTGCAGTCAGGGCAATATTGACACGTGTACTTATATTTAACGGGCGACCACATTCGCCGGCTAACAAATGTTATCGCACAGCGCTGGACGCGTCTGCATGTATCCGAAGTTTCTGGAAAGTTATCGATGCTTCTATCCGCTGTTTGTTGTCGCCGAACCTTGTGTTATCTGATTTCATCGCGTGACTCGAATGTTGTAGAACTTTGCGGAAGGCATGCGGGTCCCAGCGATTAGTCTGGAACATTCGATGGCTGCTGTATAAAAACCGACGCACTTGACCCGCTGAGCAGATTTCCGACGATCGCCGACCTTGTTCGCCGCTATCGTTGTGCTATAAGTGTAGCCTGTTCTTGTGGGCACAGGTTCGCCCAATAAAAGTTAGTTTTTGCCTTTCACAGTATCGCTACTGTGTTCTTAACGTCACCACCACGTGACATCTGGTGGAGGTGCTTTTCTTTCATGTACCGGACGCCCCCGACAAACCGTGATCCAAGCCCGGACCGCAAAGACAGCACCAACGTAGTCCCGCACCATCGAGCAAGCCGCCGTCTTCAACAACTGCCCCCGGAGCACGGACTTTTGCCTGAAACCAGGAAGATCACCACCAAGTCCACCCCAATGGCAGCCCCAGCATCTCCCATCGTGCTGCAGCAGCCCAGGGAGCCTCCGACGTTCCGCGGTTCAACGTTCGAGGACCCGGAAAGCTGGCTTGAGACATACGAGAGGGTCGCTGCTTTTAACAAGTGGAACAGCGACGACAAACTGCGACATGTCTTCTTCGCATTGGAAGACGCTGCCAGGACGTGGTTCGAGAACCGAGAAGCCACCTTGACGACCTGGGAGCTATTCCGAAGCGGCTTCCTGCAGACATTCGCAAGCGTTGTACGCCGAGAACGAGCCCAAGCGCTATTAGAAACCCGGGTGCAACTACCAAATGAGACCACCGCGATTTTTACAGAAGAAATGAGCCGCCTATTCCGCCACGCCGACCCGGAAATGTCCGAGGAAAAGAAAGTCCGCCTACTCATGCGTGGTGTAAAGGAGGAACTTTTTGCCGGGATGGTACGAAGCCCACCGAAGACTGTCGACGAGTTTCTTCGCGAGGCCACCAGCATCGAGAAGACACTCGAGATGCGAAACCGGCAATTCGACCGCCGCACGAACTCGACAAACTACGCCGGAGTTCAGTCACTGGCGAGACTATCCGAGCTGTTGTGAGGGAGGAGCTACAAAAGCTGTTCCCATCATCACAGCCTCAAGTGGCTACGATTGCCGACGCCGTGCGTGAGGAACTCCAACAACAACTTGGAGTAGCCCCTGAATCGCCGCAGCTTGAGCCGCAAGCGATGACCTATGCCGCCGCCGCACGCCGTCAAGGTCCCCCTCCGCGACCGCGCCAGGGCCCTGTCACGCCGCAATTCCGTCGTCCGCCGCCGCCGCCGCCGCCAGCACGCCCACCCGTCGCCCAGCGCACCTACGCGAGGAAGACGGATATTTGGCGAGCCCCCGACCACCGTCCGCTCTGCTATCACTGCGGAGAAGCCGGCCATGTGTATCGCCGATGCCCATACCGGGAGATGGGACTGCGAGGTTTCGCCGTCAATGCTCCGCGCCCGCAGCGAGGTGAACGCCCTCGTGATATCGCCGACTACCTCGCCGCTACTCAGTGGAGCTCTCGACGACCGTCGCGTTCGCCATCACCAGGCCGCTACCTGTCGCCGCAGCGCCGACCATACACTGGCCCAGCCCGGGGCCGGTCAGCGAGCCCGTATCCGGAAAACTAAAAGCAGCAACCGATGGAGGTGCGGTTGCTGTTCGTCGAACTGACGAAGATCTTCCGCCGCCGACGAAGACGACGAAGAAACCATCTCAACGACCTAATGACGACACGCCGCCGTCCCGACGAAGTCAGGAAGCCAAGACTACACCGACGAAAGACGACTTGACGACGCGACGTTCCAGCTTCATTTCAACACGACGCAGCCGTGATCCGACGCCGAGACCTAACTGTAACGCAAGACAAAGAACCACCGACCTCGACATGCTTCTCGACGGCCACGCAGTCACCGCCTTAGTAGACACAGGAGCGGATTACTCCATCATGAGTGGACCCATCGCCACCCAGTTGAGGAAAGTTAAGACTGCATGGGAAGGCCCTCAAATTCGCACCGCTGGAGGACACCTGATTACGCTGACTGGAATCTGCACGGCAAGAATTACCGTTCATGACCGGACTTACCCTGCCACCTTCGTTATCCTCCAACAATGTTCACGCGACGTCATTCTCGGCATGGACTTCCTAAACCAACACGGCGCAGTCATCGACCTGAAGTCGAAGTCGATAACCCTGTCTGAAGATTAAGCGATACCACCGGAGAGCTCTCGTCGTCACCATGCCTTAAGCGTGCTCAAAACTCAAGTCAGCATCCCGCCTCGCTCCAGCATTGTCATTTCCGTCGGCGCCAAAACAACTGCCGACGTAGAAGGCGTCATCGAGGGTGACCAACGTCTACTGCTAGACCGTGAAATTTGCGTCGCAAGAGGCATCGCTCGACTGCATGGAGGGAAAACTGAAGTGTTGCTGACAAACTTCAGCCAGGAGTTCAAGCACATCAACGAGGGCACGACGATCGCATACATCGAGGAAATTCTGGAAACCAGCAATGCGTTTGTCCTCTCGGATTCTGCCGCATCTACCCCGATGACCGCAGTCACCGAACCAGACTTCGACATTAATCCAAGCCTCCCCACGCTTAAGCAACAACAGCTCAGAAGTCTACTTCGACGATACAAAGGGTGCTTCTCGACGTCATCAAGGATTCGACAAACACCAGTCGCAAAGCATCGCATTATAACCGAAGAGTGTGCTCGACCACTCCGCCAGAGCCCTTATCGAGTTTCTACGCGAGAACGTGAAGCTATACGGCACCAAGTCGACGAAATGCTGCGCGACGACATCATCCAGCCGTCAAAAAGCCCGTGGGCATCTCCTGTAGTCTTGGTAAAGAAAAAGGACGGAACCCTACGTTTTTGCGTTGATTATCGTCGTCTGAACAAGATCACGAAGAAGGACGTATACCCCCTCCCACGGATAGACGACGCATTGGATCGGCTCTGCAACGCTAAATACTTCTCGTCGATGGACCTCAAGTCTGGCTATTGGCAAATAGAAGTCGACGAAAGAGATCGCGAAAAGACCGCCTTTATCACCCCAGACGGCCTCTACGAGTTCAAGGTTATGCCATTCGGACTGTGCTCGGCGCCTGCAACATTTCAGCGCGTCATGGACACGGTGTTAGCCGGACTGAAGTGGCAGACGTGCCTTGTTTACCTGGATGACGTCGTTGTCTTCGCCGGAAATTTCGACGATCACCTTAGGCGGCTTGCGACAGTGTTAGAAGCCATCAAGTCATCAGGGCTCACTCTGAAGCCGGAAAAGTGCCGCTTCGCTTACGATGAGCTTTTGTTCCTAGGCCACGTGATCAGCAAATCAGGAGTACGCCCCGACCCACAGAAGACAGCTGCCATCGCAAAGTTCCCGCAGCCCATCGACAAGAAGGCAGTGCGTAGATTCCTTGGCATGTGTGCCTACTACAGGCGCTTTGTCAAGGATTTTTCACGCATCGCGGAGCCGCTTACGCATCTAACCAAAGGTGATGTCGAGTTCAAGTGGGAAACGCCGCAGGCCGATGCATTTCAAGAACTCAAACGACGCATGCAGTCGCCGCCGGTACTTGCACACTTCGACGAGAACGCCGATACCGAAATCCACACTGACGCCAGTAGCCTAGGCCTCGGTGCCGTCCTAGTCCAGAGGAAAGACGGACTTGAACGGGTGATATCGTATGCTAGCCGGTCGCTGTCAAAAGCGGAAGGCAATTATTCTACGACTGAAAAGGAATGCCTCGCCATCATTTGGGCTACAGGAAAGTTCCGCCCTTACCTATATGGGAGACCATTCAAAGTGGTCAGCGACCATCACGCGTTGTGTTGGCTAGCTAACTTAAAGGACCCTTCAGGACGGCTGGCGAGGTGGAGCCTCAGACTGCAGGAATATGACGTCACCGTAATATACAAGTCCGGAAGAAAACACTCTGACGCCGACTGCCTGTCACGCGCCCCCATCGATCCCCCGCCGCAAGACGACGAGGACGACGACGCCTTCCTTGGAATAATAAGCGCGGAAGACTTCGCCGAACAGCAACGAGCAGACCCGGAGCTAAAAGGCCTCATCGAGTATTTGGAAGGGAACACCGACATTGCCCCTAAGGCATTTAGGCGTGGGTTGTCTTCGTTCACACTACAAAACAACCTGCTCGTGAAGAAGAACTTCTCACCAGTCCGCGCCAGTTACCTTCTTGTTGTACCGTCAGCGCTGCGTCCAGAAGTACTGCACGCCCTACACGACGATCCAACCGCTGGGCACCTCGGATTCTCCCGGACGCTGTCGAGGATACAGGAAAGGTATTACTGGCCGCGTCTGACCGCCGACGTTGCCCGTTACGTCAAGACGTGTCGAGACTGTCAGCGACGCAAGACACCACCAACAAGGCCAGCAGGATTACTACAGCCAATCGAACCTCCTCGCCGACCATTCCAGCAGATTGGGATGGATTTGTTGGGGCCGTTTCCGATGTCAACATCCGGGAATAAATGGATCGTCGTGGCGACGGACTATCTCACCCGCTTCGCTGAAACTAAAGCTCTACCAAAAGGCAGCGCAGCCGAAGTGGCAAAATTTTTTGTCGAGACCATCCTGCTGCGACATGGTACCCCAGAAGTCCTCATCACTGATAGAGGAACGGCTTTTACAGCAGAGCTCACACAAGTCATTCTGCAATACAGCCAGACAAGCCACAGGAGGACAACTGCCTACCATCCGCAAACGAATGGTCTCACGGAGCGCCTGAACAAGACCCTCGCCGACATGCTAGCAATGTACGTCGACGTCGAGCACAAGACGTGGGACGCGGTCCTGCCATATGTAACCTTCGCTTACAACACGGCGGTGCAAGAAACGACACCGCTCACGCCGTTTAAGCTGGTTTACGGCAGGAACCCGACGACGACGCTCGACGCCATGCTGCCGCACGTCACTGACGAGGAGAATCTTGACGTCGCTACCTATCTCCAGCCCGCCGAAGAAGCCCGACAGCTCGCCCGCCTACGGATCAAGAACCAGCAGAGGACCGACAGCCGACACTACAACCTCCGACGACGCTTCGTCGAGTACCAGCCCGGCGACAGTGTTTGGGTGTGGACCCCGATACGCCGACGAGGACTCAGTGAAAAACTACTGCGACAATATTTCGGACCCTACAAGGTCATCAGACATATTGGCGCGCTGGACTATGAGGTCGTGCCAGACGGCATTTCGCATTCACAGCGATGCCGCGCACGATCTGAAGTGGTCCACGTGGTGCGTCTTAAACCCTTTTACGGACGCTGACGAACTTCCTTATTTTGTTGTTTTCTTTGCTAGGAGTGCTTTTCTTTTATTACTTTCGTTTGTTTGCGGCATCGGGTCGATGCTATTTAAGAGGGGGGGTATTGACACGTGTACTTATATTTAACGGGCGACCACATTCGCCGGCTAACAAATGTTATCGCACAGCGCTGGACGCGTCTGCATGTATCCGAAGTTTCTGGAAAGTTATCGATGCTTCTATCCGCTGTTTGTTGTCGCCGAACCTTGTGTTATCTGATTTCATCGCGTGACTCGAATGTTGTAGAACTTTGCGGAAGGCATGCGGGTCCCAGCGATTAGTCTGGAACATTCGATGGCTGCTGTATAAAAACCGACGCACTTGACCCGCTGAGCAGATTTCCGACGATCGCCGACCTTGTTCGCCGCTATCGTTGTGCTATAAGTGTAGCCTGTTCTTGTGGGCACAGGTTCGCCCAATAAAAGTTAGTTTTTGCCTTTCACAGTACCGCTACTGTGTTCTTAACGTCACCACCACGTGACAATATGCATTGATTATTGGCAGCGAGGAGTTACGGAGTCGCCACCTGTCGGAAGCGCCTCGCTGGCGTAGTATGAGGGATCACGCGGCCCGCTTCTCATAGGTTTTGCTGTCAGTGCTCACTGAAAACACCACGCGCGAGCTCTCCCGGACATTTATGTAAGTACTTATGAAACGAGAGAAGTTTTTTACTAACTAAATAATAATCGTGGGCAAACTGAAAGCACAGAATCGTTTACAGACGCTCTCTCTTTACCGAATACGTACAGTGAACGCCACTGCGCGCGGTCGCCGCGATGGAGTCTCCCGAACCGGCTTCTTGCGTGAAAGAGAGGTAAACGCTGAGAGTAAACTATGTGAAATATGTTCTTATAGTGTTTCTATAACTAAGTGGAGCGTAATAGAATGAAGCCTCAATACAGCGATCGCACAGATTCGCAGCGACCGACTGCGCGTCTGCATGCTTGTCCGCGCACTGTTTCGCTTTCGCCGCGTGCGCGTTTTTGCACCGTGCCATGAGCTTTAGGCCGCAGAATATGAGCATTTGACAGTATACAAGCAACCATTGCTGCGTGGGCGCTATCAGAGCTGTTCAAACATAATTTCATTGTAGAGACTTCGACGCCTGTGATGTGCCGTCGCGACGATTCAATCTTTTTTTTTTCTTCTATATTCTTGGACGTTCCAATATTATCTCTTGAGTTGTGTCGCACTGTATGTTTATCGGTGTTCTCAGCGTGCGATTTCCCGCTGCTTCTTTTTTGTAAAACAGTGTATTAATTCATAACACAAGCGCTAGCATGACCATATGTCATGCTTTTTCTTTAATGTGCTTCTTACCGCTCCCTTTCCACTCCAGTGAATTTGCCCGTATCCATAGCATCGGCAAGTTCATAGACCAAACCGTCATGAGATTAGTCGGGCGAGCGTCTCAGTGCGCGTTTTCCGAACATCGCAGACCCGGCGCCGTAGCAGAAATCTTCCTCGCGTTTGTGCTTGCTGCATACCCGAGTTGTAGCCGATGATTGTTTGCCGGTTTTATGTTTCGCGAGCCAAGCTTCACGCAGCTTCTTGTCCTGCGGCTACGTGTGAACAAGGCTGACACCAGGCTCCGTTGCGTACGTCCGGCATTGCGGCACTGAGCAGTAGCCTACCATGTTGTGCGCCGTCAAAGGCAGCCACTACCTATTGTAGTGCTTTCAAGCGTTGTAAAGGAGACACTCGAAGCGGGAAAATCTCGCCACTAAATGAGGACCGCAGCGTACGAGGGAGTTTAAACTCTCGTTTTCAGCTCGCTTCGGCGCTCCCGAAGCAGCCGACGCGGCCGCCATGGCCACGTGATCCCTAATAGCACGTCACGCCGACCGTGGCGCCAGCTTTTTTAGTGGTGGAGCTCGAGGCCAATATGGAGTACGTGGTGGTGCCGCGAAGCCGTGCGAATTATCGGGCATGTCCGAAAATTCGGGCGTCTGGAAAATCGGTCGTTAACTGCTCTCGAAATACTTCGTGCCGATGACACTGCGTCAATGACAATTCGTTGCGATTCCTCTGTTACTGGAGCCAGCGTTAACACGACTTTCGTTCCTTTTCAATAAAATTACAGCTAATTTTCCCTGATAGAAGCACAAATTCCCTGAGTTTTCCCTGAGTATTTCCAGACTATTGAAATTCCCTGAGAATTCCCGGTTGGTAGACACCCTGGTGTCTCCAAATTAGCTGAGTTTTTTGGGTTTTCCCTGAGCACCTTTGCAAAATTCCCTGAGTGATGCAGAACTAAGTTTTATGTCAAGACAGGCTGAAACCATATTGCCAGATGCTGTCACTCTCTAGTAAGCATATAAAAAAATATAAAAAAATTTAATCCAATTTGAATACTAAGGAGTAGTGTTTATGTTATTCAAAAAGAGAATAGAAGGGAGAGGTTAGTAAAAGGAGCAGCAAATAAAATTCTTCGAAGAAAATTGGAAATAGAGTCGGACATTCTCAAATACAAATGAAAAGGAGATGCATACAGAAGCTAATATTTTCGAATATGAGCCATTTCTATGAACTGATAGCGAGCTCAGTGGTATGAGGCCTGAACTTTTTCACAATTGAGATGCTCTCTCTACAGCTCGTAAGTCAACCTGAACTGTCCCGACATATTCTCAGCCCACGCACAACGCCTTAGTGTTGTGTTTCACTGCTTTAATGAGTTTATTTTAGTTTGATGACGGACACCTGCATCTCGGCATCAGCCAACACTGTTTTTTAAGCTCAAGCTCCTTCAAAACGGCGGCAGCACGCTTCCTTTCCCATTCATCCCTCAATGCGTAGGTCCTTTCTGTTCTTGTCCTCCTACCGCCACTCGTTCTCCCCACGGACCATTTGAAGCATCTTCTTGGTCAGTTGCACAGTCCACGTCCGATTTTTCTAACTCCCTAGGGGTTGGGAAAATGTCCGAAAAATCGGCCAGTTGGAAAAAATAAATGCATGCCATTTACTGCCCTTAAGGGCTCAAACCGCCACAGGCACATTCGAAAACGCTCTGAAGGCATGTAGGTACACGTATTAGGCATATCGGTGGTCGTGCTGTCACAAAAGATACCGGGTGCGCGCGCGTATAATTAAGGAATACATACTGTGTCCCGTGGCAACAGCCCCTTACAACGCTTGTTATGCTTCACTGCAATACTTTTGAGTATGCTTCACGAAATAACATTCCTGTACAGAGGCGAAGCTGACTTTCGGGAACCGGCATTATGTAATGCGCCTTGCTTTCCAAGCTTCTAAGCCAATCGTGAGGACCACAAAGCGGAGTCGGTGCTATTGCTGACACAAGCGAATTCTTTCAAAGAAAAACACGGCACCCAACGGCAAGAAGCTAAATAGCGAACGTAGAAGCAGCTAGGTCTAGCATTGCCGCAGTGGTGGCTACGGCTGCCAGCGGATCTGCGTGCGAGAGCACCGGTTCGAGGCGGCGAGGTAATCAAAACGGCAGCGGTGGTGACTTTGATTAATGCCGTTTCGGACCTGCGGTCACGGCAAAAAGTCCAGAAAATCGGACGGGGAACGTTTCTTGCGTCAGAAATTTGAGACGTTCTAATATATGACTCTATGGGGTACGTGATCGCACCGCGAAGCCGTCCAAATTATCCGGCATCCGGAAAGTCTGTCGTTGACAATACACTGGCAACTCCTCCAGCCAACGACAGGGCGTCAAAGACGATTAATTACGATTCCTGTCTGTTGCTCAAGCCAGCATTACCGCAACTTTCGACCCTTTCAATACAATCACAGCTAATTTTCCCTGATAGAGGCACAAATTCCCTGAGCTTTCCCTAAGTTTCTCCAGACTATCCAAAATCCCTGAAAATTCCCGGTTCTCCCGGTTTTCCCGGTTGGTAGACACCCTGGTTTATCCATGTCGTCGGCAACAGGGAAATGCACAATAACGTCAGCGTCCACAGTCTGGATGGTGCCAATAGTCTCGCCGTAGTGCAAAGCCAAAGTGTACGAATTTGGTTTAGAAATTAGCATTTCTGCAGCACCATGGTGAACCATGAGGAGGGCGAAAGGCAACAATATAGGTTGGCGGTGACTGAAGATGGCAGCAGGTGTAGACATGACCGTCGCTTCGGCAAGTGATGCGCATGAAAAAGGAACAAATACAGCACTGTGACAAGGAAGGTCAGTATCTGAAGCTACACAGCTCCTGCTAACATGATGAACTTGAAAGTCGTGAGATGGCAAATCGCACAAAATGGAGAACTGAACCTCAGCATGTGCACAGTCAACGACGGCATGATGGCACGACAGAAAATCCCAACGGAGAATCGCATCGCGGGAGCATCAAGTTAGCACCAAGAAATCAATCGAATATAAAATGTCTCGAATCAGCATTTTGGCAGTGCACATAGTGACTGGCTGAACTTGCTGTGCACTGGCTGTTCTAAGCAATAGTACTGAAGACATCATGGTCCCTTTCCGTAATGCATGACAAAGCTTCTCACTAATCACGCATACAGCAGCACCTATATCGACGAGCCCAAGAGATTTGATGCCATCAACGGACATTTCAATAATGTTAGTGGGGGAAAAACGAGGACTTTGATGTTCCGATGATGACGCAGTTCGTGCCTCAGGAACTGCGGAAATCAGTTTTCCGCTTCAGTAGTACTGGCACTGGGCCCACGCTGCATGGGTGAGAGTGAGCGCTGATGAGGGGAAGGCGAGCGACGAGTACCGTAGAGCTGTGACTGCGGTGCTGGTATGTCATCAGCAGCGTAGACTTCCAGTGGCGGCTGTTGAGGCATGCGGAATGGTCGGAAGCTGGAGCTGGGTGGTCGCGGGGTGCCCACGAAGGCCGGCATGCGCCGGCGGCAGAAGTGCGCTACATGTCCCGGGGCACCACAGGCGTAGCATATTGGGCGGTTGTCAGCAGTGCACCAAGAATTTGTACCCTGCTGCTGTGCACTGAAAAAGGTAGCCGCCGGCTGGCGAGGCGAAGATGGAGGAGAGAACACTGGCAGGCGAGGCGCTGAAGGCGGAGGAGAGAACCCCGGCAGACGAGGTGCCTGTACAACGGCGTCAGCGTACGTCAGAGGCGCGGCCACGAGAGCCGGCTGACACGGAGGTGGAAGAGCTCTGGTCACTTGCTCTTTAATTATCTGTCAGATCACTGGAGCCAAATATTGAGAGAGCTTCGCCGTGGTCGGCAAAATTTAGAGATGTCGCGCGACCTCCTCGCGCACAAATTCTTTTATTTGCGTCAGGAAAGTTGTGTGGTTGTCGCCAATAACCAACGCTGCTAACGAATCTTCCGTAGGCAGCGAGCGCCGAGCTAAGATGCGTTGTTTCCGTAGCTCATCAAAACTTTGGCACAAATTGATAACTTTGGCCACGATACGCGGATCCTTCGCTAACAACATTTGAAAGGCATCCTCGTCAATGCCTTTCATAATGTGCTTTATCTTGTCCTGTTCTGCCATTGACGAATTCACGCGTTTACGCAGGTCAATGACATCTTCGATATAACTTGTGAAAGTTTCACCGGGATGTTGCACACGCCCCCGTAAGCGTTGTTCTGCGCGAAGCTTGTGCACAGCGGGGCGCCCGAACACTTTTGCAAAACATGTCTTGAATGCGCTCCATGTTGTGAAATCGTGTTCGTGGTTTCAGAACCAGAGGTTCGCGACGCTGGTCAAGTAAAACAGCATGTTATGCAACTTGGTGGCATCATCCCACTTGTTATGCTGGCTCACCCATTCGTAAGATGACAACCAATCCTCCACGTCATGAGCATCGGTGCCACTAAAGATGGCAGGATCACACTGGCGCAACACACAAGAAACGATGACCGCCGCTGGCTGTGGTGCATCTTCCTGGGTGGTTTTGTCAGGCATGGTCGCAGCAGTCTGTAGTGTCCAGCTTCGGAGTTCCAGTTTCCGAGGTTACCCAGCACCTCCGCCAAATTAAAGGGGGTTTATTGCAGCTCGTTCGAGGTATCGCAAGTAGCTTTTGATGACGAGTCCAAGCCCTTTGCATCAGCAGCCCGAGCTCGGGTCTCGCGCCGCAGCGGTGGCAGTCTGCACAGCGCCACATGCATATTACCCGCTACACTACCAGTCAATTTATTTCCAGAAAATGTGATCAGCAATGTTCACTAAATTGCTAAACTCTGATTGTATGATATGTTTTCTAGAAGCTAGATCCCATGTGAACAAGAGGAGGAACGACGCATGTGCGATCGAGAGCAGCAGGCACCCACTATGACAGCTTCCAAGCATTAGTCAACTGCCCGTGTCACGTGAAAATGCCAGCACGCACTCAATTTCCTTTTCTGGTATTAGTGAATTTGCTAGTAGGTCATCGTATGTCGCATTCAAATCTATTGCCACTAACCCTATAGCAATAAACACTTACACCTTATCACCTATCTCTTTCATATCGCGTGTGGCCTAGTGCCGTTGGAAGCATGCTGCCCGCTTTTAATAGGCGATAATCCGGATGTGGAGCCGTTCCCTGCTGCAGGCAGGATTAAGTGAATGCCATGTTTCCCTCTGGTGGCATCATATTCCTGTGTCACCTACCAGCTTGATTTCATTCTGGTTTCCTGTTACGGTGTTATAACTTGGGTGCTATATAACTAGCTGCAAAAATGACAATGCATATCTTGGGCTATGGGAACCCCACCAGCTTGGCATGCATGTCGGCATGTTCTGCTGAAACGATTTGCGCCATGCTTTGCATTACATCAACTCCAGTTGAGTCCGCCTATCTTTAGTGACTTTAGGTCTTACGTTTTCCCGGTTGGTACTATCTTTCTCGCATTTTTTTTTTTTCAAAAAGTATGAAAGAGCTTCTACTGCGCTCTAGCACTAACCATAAATTTGGAACAAACCTGTGAGAAGTGATCTTGTGAGCTTCCGTGTATGCAAAGTGCATCTCCTCCTGAGAGTTGGCAGGCGGCAATGAACATTTTGTCGCGCACAACGAGAGCGCCAATGCAAATACAGCCCAAGAGGGCGCGCTTGCTTACCAGGTGTGTAGACAGCCTGCATGGACATTCCGGCAGCAGGTGCAGCGAAGGCTGGAGGCTGTGAGGCGCTGTAGAGGGACAGGATTGACTCCTTGGTGAGTACGTTGCGCCGCTCTGCAGTCTGGCCAAAGAAGGCCTTCTCCTCAGCACAGGGGTCCGATGCCGGAACAGCGGTGGCAACGGGGGCAGCACTTAAGAACTCGTCAAATGGATCTTCTTCTGTCTGTGGTCCACAAGCAGCGCTTCCAGATGAATCAATATCTGCGCCATTAGAGACCAGCACTGCTGTCAGGCAGACAACTTTGGCAACATTTTGAGCACATCTCGTTTAGTGGGTTATGATCAGAGTTACATAAGCACATACAATCACATACATTAGCTGCATAACGAAGCGGAGACAAATCCATGTTACTGCTCCTTACGAAGACTAATTCAAGATTTAACCGAAGGTTCATTCAAGGCAAGTTTACCTAAAGAATACCAATGAATCTGGACATTAAAGCTTTGCACTGCTTCACTTGGGAAACTGAAACTAACTCAGGGGTTCCTGAACTGTGGCCTAAGAAACCCAACAAGCTTTCATGTGGCTCCCAGCTTAAGTCGGCATACTCACTCACGAGTGCATCAACTTGTACACATCCCCCGCTCACTTCACAGGCTTGTAACAGAGCCTTACTGAGTGATGAAGGGTTTGGGCCGGTGAGTTCGAGTGGATGCGAGTATGAAAAGGAGCGAGTGCCGGTTAATGTGAGCACGAACGAAAGTCAGTGACTGAGTGGACGAGAATCAGTGTACGTGATATTGAGTGAGTACATAAGCCTACACAATATTGGGGAGCGAGTATGATTGACCATCTGCTTATACTGCCAATCTATGGTTCCACAAAGCCTGCTTCACTACATCCCTCCCCCTTCTTCACATGGTCCTATCTCAGCTTCATCACTATCAGCCTATTTTAAGTTCCCTGCACGACACAAGCCCTCTCCTAGCAACAGACCTAACAAGTTTCACTACACCACCCAAAAGCACACCAGTAATAGTGAGCTCTTCTGAAGTGTCCACAATCACTGGGTTCTTGCTGCCACCTTTTAAAACCAAGTGCTTGTGGGCACAATTTCAAAATTGATGTTTTTGGCTGCCTAGTGAAAAAGTAAAATTTAAAAAACACTGTTAATAAAACCCTTTTGAGCATATTTCTACAGCGTCAAAGCATTACTGAATTTAATTACTTTGAATAGTAAAAAAATATGGGGAATTTCATGATGATTAAATCGTCATCAGCACCAAAAGGCACACATTATCAGAAGTTGACCAGTCATTGACACTTAAGGGGTCAAAAGCCTGGAGGGCGATGCGCATATGTGGTTTCAAAACTGTGAGGAGCAACTGACGCGGGGAGAGTTCCGCCATCGGCTACTGGGCACCTGCACCAGTGCTGACCGCCGTGAATGAGCGGAACAAGCGATCCACACTGACGTCCAGCTTCCCAGTGAAAGTATTACCGCATTCGTCAAAGATATGACGCGCCTCTTCAGACAAGCAGACTGTTGTGTCTTCGTCATGCTAGTTCTGCGCATGCGCAGTATACTTCCGTTCCTTCTTTTCGCTCCCACTTCCCTTCCCACTTCAGAGGATGAAAGCTATCACACGCCCCTAAATAAACGTCTTCTATGTTCGAGCGGTCTGTGCCTCGTAACTGTTCGAGCCGCGTGCCGTGGAAATGCTAGAGTGGCGACGAGCCAGGATACCCCCCATTCGGTGAAAGAAGACCCTGAATCGGCAACCGCGAAGGCAGCCTCGCCGACGACAAGCATGGCTCATCATATGCTCCCTGCATTCAACGAAGATACAGATAAGTGGAAGCCGTATCTCATTAAGGCAGATGCCTACTTTGAAGCTAACGGAATCACCGATTCAGCCAAAAAGAGAGCACTTCTCGTGGCAGCATTGAGCACGCAAACCGTGCAAGTATTAGCCGGCAAGGTCGCACCGCGAGCCCCAAACGCATTGAGCTTTGAGCAAGTTGTCGAGGTGCTAAACGAGTACTATGATCTGAAGCGACATGAAATAACGGAAAGCTTCAAGTTTTTTAACCGCTGCCAGATGGAAGGAGAATCTGTCACGCAGTTTCTGGTGGAAATACGCCGCATAGCCGATAACTGCAATTTTGGCAACGCCCTGGAGCGGATGCTCAGGGATCGTATTGTATGCGGTGTGCGGTCAAAGGCCCTACAGAAGCAATTACTGGCAAAGGCCGACCTCACGCTAGCGGAGGCTGAAGCGCTCGCAATTTCAGCTGAAACTGCTGAGAATGATGCTATGAAAATGTCATCCGAGCCAAAGGCTTTATTGAAATTGCAGGCGGCTCGAAAAACGCCCTCCGGGGAAAACAGAAACGCTGAAAAACATCTAGAATGCGGAAGGTGCGGCAGCTCAAAACACGATGTCAGTTGCGGATGGGAAAATGCACGTTGCTATCGCTGTGGGCGTCGGGGACACCTTGCTAAGAAATGTCAGTCACCCTAACCGCGGAAGGTTAGCTACCAGAGCGATGCACGCAAATACACTGGCTATAACGGAAACAATGCCAATGGACGAGAGCAGTGACGAAGTCCACCTTTGGAAATTGGTTTCGGAACGTAAAAATTTTATCGAGCCGCCAATCCGCCGCTCATTTACATGGGGCGGCGTTCAAGTAGCCATGGAAGTCGACACCGGGTCGCCAGTATGTGTCATTTCTCGGGAACTGTACATGAAGCATCGAAACCATTGGCCTGCCCTGGAGCCGTCACGTGTGAAGTTATCTTGCTACGCAGGGCGGTTACCGGTGCTGGGCGACCTGACATTACGTGTGGGCTTCAAAGACGTGCTCGTGGACTGTCCCCTCAGAGTGCTCGACTGCGAAGGGCCAAGCCTTTGCGGAAGGGACCTGCTGACGCTGCTGGACAACGCTGGTGCACCGGTGCTACATGTGACACCGGCGTGCGGAGCCACAGAAACAAGCGAAATGGACACCTGCAAGGTTAAGGCCATTTTCACAGACTACCAGGACATTTTTACCACGGAACTCGGTCTAATGAAGGGTCCTCCAGCAAGCCTGCACCTCAAAGATGGAGCAATTCCAAAGTTTTGTAAGGCGAGATCTCTTCATTATGCTTTACGCGACAAGGTAGCTTTGGAGCTGGACCGACTCGTTTCCCTTGGCATCTTATCGCCAGTCAGCCATTCAGATTGGGCAACGCCCATAGTACCGGTGTTAAAGAATGATGGCTTGGTGCGGATTTGTGGCGATTTTAAAGTTACATTGAATCCGGTTTGCGCAATCGAACAGTATCCTATTCCTGTAATCGAGGATATGTTCGCAGCTTTAAGTGGCGGTGAATGTTTCAGCACCCTCGACTTGCGCGACGCTTACAGTCAGGTGCCTCTAGACGAAGGCGCACGCAAACTTTGCGTAATCAATACACACAAAGGCTTATTTTGCTATAACCGGCTTCCGTTCGGAATATCGTCTGCACCGTCGATCTTCCAGAGAAAAATCGACACGATTATCAGTGGCTTACCCGGAGTTCAAGCCTATCTTGATGATGTAATCGTGTCCGAGAAGAAAGGCGATAATGGAGAGCGACTGAAAGCCGTCTTAGAGCGTTTTCGGGATCATGGGGTTAAGTTACGCCATGACAAATGTAAATTTCGACAACCGGCAGTTATCTACCTCGGACATCGCATTGACGGCGAGGGCCTTCATCCAATAGAAAACAACGTGGAAGCTATCATGCGCACACCTTGTCCACGGAACGTGACCGAACTACGGGCGTTTATCGGAATGTTGACTTTCTACGCGGAATTTTTGCCCAACATGTCAACGTACCTAGCACCGCTGTATCGACTATTGGAAAAGAATGCACGGTGGCAATGGAACGCACCGCAAAAGGCCGCCTTCGATGCAGCAAAAGAAAGTCTGAAAAATGCGCCAATTTTTCAACATTTCGACCCTGCAAAGGAACTCAAGCTAGAGTGCGATGCGTCTTCACTGGGTGTCGGAGCAGTTCTGTTTCACTCTACCAACAACGTAAATAGACCGATAGGTTTTCGCTCAAGAACACTGACCCAAGCAGAGCGGAACTACTCCCAGTTAGAATGCGAAGCGTTGGCTTTGGTTTTCGGTGTAACAAAATTCCGGGACATTCTTCTAGGTCGTGAATTTACGTTGGTTACGGATCATCAACCACTCGTCAGCCTGCTGAGACCCGACCGCCAGACACTGACTATGGCGGCTGCGCGAATTCAACGCTGGGCGCTGTACCTCAGAGGCTACAAATACAAGCTTCAGTATGTTCCTGGGAAACAACTACTGAACTCGGATGCCCTCAGCAGACTACCACAGCAGACCACCGGAGACGGAGGTGAAGGTGAGCCCCCGGAGTACGTACTCGCACTCGAAAGCTTAGATGAAGGTGTGGTCTCAACGCGTGAACTGAAGGACCTAACGGCCGTCGACTCGACATTGCGTAAGGTTCAAGATTACGTGTTACGCGGTTGGCCAAAAAGCAAGACAAACATTAAGCCCGATTTAGCACCTTATTATGAGCGTAGGCTAGAATTGTCCTTGGCCCACGACCTCGTGTACTGGGGAAATCGCGTCGTCATACCAAGTGACGCCAGAGAGCGTTTCCTACAACTTCTTCACGAAACCCACCAAGGATCATCGGCTATGAAAGCCGTGGCACGCTCCCTATTTTGGTGGCCAGGGCTTGACCGCGAAATAGAGCAGCGCGCGGCCAACTGCGGAAATTGCATAGCAAATTTACCTATGCCACCGGCCGCACCTCCCCTAAACTGGCCGAAGACGGAAGAACGGTGGTCTCGGATTCATATCGACTTCGCAGGACCCGTAACCGGGAAGATGGTCCTAGTTGTAGTGGACGCGCACTCCAAATGGATCGAAGCAATTCCTATGAAGCATGTGCTAAGAGATTTATTAGCAACGGGTGCGAACGGGTAGCTGTCACAAGCGTTCGGCGAAAGACAGCAACCACGAGCTCATGCCGGTGGCGATAGTGCTGTGGCGCAGGCGGCTACTCTTCTTCGTTACAATCGCCCTCCGCAGAAAAAGGCGCCATCCTGGCGGCTTAAGGCGAAGAGACTACTATTGGGTCGTAGTACGGCTTAATGCGAGAGACGTGGACAAGTTCGCGGCCGCGATGGCGTAGGTCCGTCGATGGCGTGAGGGGCTCTACGATGTAATTGACGGAGGACGTTTGCTCGAGAACGCGGTAGGGTCCTAGGTACTTTGTGACAAGTTTTGAGGAGAGGCCGGGTGTAGTAGCGGGTACCCGAAGCCATACGAGAGAGCCAGGCAAAAAAGTTGGTGCAGAACGGCCTGCAGGTTGACGGGATTGCTGCTGCCACTGGTCCTCGGTGGAAAAAGAGCGGGCAAGCTGGCGGCATTCCTCGGCATGACGAGCAGCTTCAGATAGCGGAGTACTTTCGGAGGCGTCAGGTGTATATGACAGAATGGTATCGAGAGTAGTAGAAGGTTCTCGTCCGTATAGGAGAAAGTAAGGGGAAAAACCAGTAGTTGCTTGGGTCGCAGTATTGTACGCATACGTCACGAAAGGGAGAACTTGGTCCCAGTTTGAATGATCAGAGGCGACGTACATGGAGAGCATATCGCCAAGAGTACGGTTGAAGCGCTCGGTCATGCCGTTAGTTTGCGGATGGTACGCTGTACTGGTGCGGTGAACGATTCGGCATTCGTCGAGTAGTGCCTTCAAAGCCTCGGAAAGAAAGGCGCGGCCTCTATCGCTCAGAAGTTCGCGAGGGGCACCGTGGCGAAGAACGAAATGTCGTAACAGAAACGATGCAACGTCGCGGGCGGTGGCAGTCGGCAGAGCAGCTGTTTCAGCATAGCGGGTCAAGTGATCCACTGCAACAATAATCCAGCGGTTGCCTGCTGGAGTGGAGGGTAGCGGTCCGTACATGTCTATACCAACACGATCAAAGGGCCGACGAGGGCAGGGCAGGGGTTGTGACGGGTAGACTTGTCCGGGAGGTAATTTTCGGCGTTGGCACTGAGCACAGGAGCGAATGAACTTTCTGACGTAGTTATACATGCCGCGCCAATAAAATCGGATGCGTAGCCGAGCATAGGTCTTGAAGAGGCCGGCATGTGCGCACTGAGGGTCTGCGTGGAAAGCGTCGCAGATAAGGTCACGGAGATGGCGGGGTATCACGAGAAGCCACTTGCGACCGTCAGAGAGGTAATTACGACGATAAAGAAGGCCGTCGCGAATGCAGAAGTGGGTAGCCTGGCGGCGAAGAGCGCGAGATGGTGAAGAGGTGGATGGATCAGAAAGGATGCTGATGAGAGCACTGATCCAGGGATCCTTGCGCTGCTCCGACGGCATGTTGCGCAGTGCATGAGATGGAACTGTGGGCTCAAGGGCGGATAGGCAAGCGCAGTCAGCGGAGACCGGTGAGCGAGAAAGGGCGTCAGCGTCCGTGTGTTTGCGGCCGGAACGGTAGAGGACGCGGATGTCGTACTCCTGTAGCTTAAGGGCCCAGCGAGCAAGTCGGCCAGATGGGTCTTTAAGGGTAGACAGCCAACAAAGGGCGTGATGGTCAGTGACGACATCGAAAGCGTGGCCATACAAATAAGGACGGAATTTTCCAAGGGCCCAAATAATGGCTAAACACTCTTTCTCTGTAACAGAGTAATTAGCCTCGGCCTTCGTCAGAGTTCGGCTCGCGTAGGCAACGACATATTCATCAAAGCCCGCTTTTCGTTGTGCGAGTACGGCGCCAAGTCCGACGCCGCTGGCATCGGTGTGGACCTCTGTGGGCGCTGCAGGATCGAAGTGGCGGAGGATAGGTGGCGAGGTTAGCAGGTGGCGTAATTTCGTGAAGGCGTCATCACAGGCGGGTGACCAAGCGGAAAGTTCTTTGTCGCCACTTAGAAGGGCTGTCAGAGGTGCACTTATGGAAGCGAAATTTCGAATGAAACGTCGGAAGTATGAGCATAAACCAAGGAAACTTTGAAGCTCTTTTAACTTCTTTGGTTGCGGAAAGTCGGTGACAGCGCGGAGCTTGGCTGGATCCGGAAGGACGCCGTCTCGTGATACAACATGGCCAAGAATGGTGAGCTTTCGGGCGCCGAAACGACATTTCTTTAAGTTAAGTTGAAGTCCCGCGTCAGTGAGGCATTTGAGAACTTGCTCGAGACGGCTGAGATGGGCTCGGAAATCAGCAGAAAAGACAACTACGTCATCCAGGTAACATAAACATGTGTTCCATTTGAGGCCGCGTAAAATATTATCCATCATTCTCTCAAAAGTGGCTGGGGCATTGCACAGGCCGAAAGGCATTACGATGAATTCGTACAATCCATCAGGTGTTACAAATGCTGTTTTAGGTCGATCAGATGGTGCCAAGGGGACTTGCCAGTATCCGGAACGTAAATCCAGCGAAGAAAAGAACTCAGCTCCCTGCAAACAGTCGAGGGCGTCGTCGATGCGCGGTAACGGGTAAACGTCCTTGCGCGTTATCTTGTTCAGACGTCGGTAGTCGACGCAGAATCGAATAGAGCCATCCTTTTTCTTCACGAGGACGACCGGTGATGCCCAGGGACTGTTGGAAGGCTGCACAATGCCACGATTGAGCATGTCAGCAACCTGGTGGTCAATGACACGGCGTTCAGAGGCGGAAACTCGGTAAGGGCGCTGCCGTAAAGGTGCATGACTGCCGGTATCTATCTGGTGAAAAACGGTCGATGTGCGGCCCAAACCGGAAGCATGGCTGTCAAAAGAAGCGCTGAACCTCTGCAGGAGAGCAATAAGCTGGCTTCGTTCTGAAGATGACGTGCCATCGTCGATGGAGCAGTGGAAAGCGTCGAGGAGTGACTGATCAATCGCAGAGTCACAAGTAAGTGCGCCAAGGCCCGCAGAAGTAGAAACGGCAGGAGTGTCAAAGATGCAAAAGGTGTCGACCGGTTGAACAAGGCCTAGGCATTCACCATGAGATAAAGCTAAAGGGCAGGCTGTGGGATTGTCGACGACCATTTTCGTGACGCCATTGCGAAGAGTAAGGAGAGCAAAGGGCAGCGGAGAACATCGGCGGCGAATGAACAGCTCAGAGGGCGTAAAGAGAACAGTGGCATCAGAAATAGCGGCGCACGACACAGGCACAAGCAGGGAAGAGCGTGGAGGGACGGAATTGTCTTCGGACACAAACAGTTTAACACTGGAAGGGTCGTTTTCGATAGGCTCGACGTCGGGAAGTGCAGAAAGTTCGAGTTCGGCGTGACAACAGTCAATAACGGCGTTATTATTTGCAAGGAAGTCCCAGCCTAATATGATGTCATGGGAACAAGTGGGCAGCACGACGAATTCTACGGTATACAGTAGACCTTGGATGAAGACGCGAGCAGTACAGGCAGCGAGAGGCGTTATATTTTGAGCGTTCGCGGTTCGAAGGGAGAAGTCGGAGAGAGGCGTCAAAACCTTTCGTAGTGTGCGGCAGAGTTCGGCGGAAATTACGGATACGGCGGCTCCTGTATCTACAAGTGCCAGGACGGCGATTCCTTCAACAGAGACTTCAATGACGTTGGCTGGAGAGGGACGAGGACTTGGGCATTGCGACGTGGACGCAGTTCGTGCCTCGGGAACTGCGGCCATCAGTTTTCCTGCTCGGTGGACACGGGACGACGCCGCATCGGAGAAAGCGAGCGACGACGCGGAGATGGCGAGCGGCGAGTAGAGGCGGTTGGGCGGTCAGGGGAAAAGGAAGAGGTAGGAAGGCTGGAAGGCGAAGAGGAAAACGGAGCGGAGAAAGGTGGCGCTCGCCGGATGTTCTGAAGAGGAAGCATGCCACGACGACAATGGCGCGCCACGTGACCAGCACCACCGCAAGCAAAACATATTGGGCGGTCATCGAAGGTGCGCCACTGGTGGGGGTAAGGTCCGAGTCGCGGTTGAGGATTCGGAAAATGCTGTCGGTCGGGAAGCGACATAGGAGGAAAATGCCGGCGGTCGTGAAGCGGCATAGATGGCGGCAAAAATGTCGGTGGTCGTTGCATAGAGGGCGGCAGGGGCATTTGTGGACGAGATCGGGAAACTGCTTCAGCGTAAGTGAGAGGAGCCGTGACTGGTGAAACTCAACGGCTGGAGGAACGGCTTGAGAGACTTGTTCTTGAATGAAGTCGCGGATCGTAGGATGCAAAGCAGGGGGTGGTTCCTGGACAGAAGATATCAAAGATAGCTGGCGGGCGACCTCTGCGCGAACGAATTCCTGGATTTTTACGAAGAGAGCAGCATGGTTGTCGTCGACTCCAAGGCTTGATAGAGAGTCGGCGAGTGGGGTGGGACGTCGGGTGTGAAGCCGTTGCCTGCGCAACTCGTCGTAACTCTGGCACAATTCTATCACTTCAGCGACAGTGTGAGGACTCTTCGATAATAACATTTGAAATGCGTCGTCCTGAATACCCTTCATTATATGTTTTATCTTCTCCTCCTCTGACATCGACGCATTCACCCGTTTGCAAAGGTCGACAATGTCCTCAATGTAGCTTGTGAAGTTTTCTCCGGCCTCTTGGGCTCGTGTGCGCAAACGTTGTTCTGCACGAAGCTTTCTTACTGCAGGCGGACCGAAAACTTGGGTAAAGTTGGTCTTGAAGACCAACCACGAAGTGAGGTCGGCTTCATGGTTTAGAAACCATAGTTTCGCAACGTCCGTAAGATAAAATGCGACGTTTCTCAACTTGGTAGCGTCGTCCCACTGGTTATGGGCACTCACTCGCTCATAAGACGAGATCCAATCTTCAACGTCTTTGTCATCTGTGCCGGAGAAGATAGGGGGATCTCGCTGACGCAAGGCACCGGCACAAACCAAGGTGGCCGGCGCCATTGGAGGAGCTGGAGGAGTGCGTGCGTCGTCGGGCATGATCGGGGGTAGAGTGCGACTCCGAAGTTCCAGGGTGGTCGAAACCCAGCACGTCCACCACTTGCTAAGAGATTTATTAGCAACGGGTGCGAACGGGTAGCTGTCACAAGCGTTCGGCGAAAGACAGCAACCACGAGCTCATGCCGGTGGCGATAGTGCTGTGGCGCAGGCGGCTACTCTTCTTCGTTACACATGCAAATGTGGAAAGCACAATAAGGGCTCTGAGAAGCATATTTGCCCGTTTTGGTGTGCCACGTACAATAGTATCGGACAACGGCACACAGTTCACGAGTAAGGAATTTGCCACATTTACAGCAAAAAACAACATCACGCATCTGTGCACGGCACCTTTTCATCCACAGTCAAACGGAGCTGCTGAAAGGGCGGTGCGAACGATAAAGGAGGGCATTAAGAAAATGAAGGGAGGCGATCTCGGCGAGAAATTGGTACGGCTACTGGTCAATTATAGACGAACACCTCTGAAGACTGGGAAATCGCCTTCAGAGATGCTCCTCGGGTATAAAATAAGATCGCGCCTAGACACCTGCTTCCCTGTGACTGTTACAGGTCCAACTGAGGGGAGCCACGACTGGACACTGCCACCAGACAGCAGCGTGTATGTCCGCAATTACGGACAAGGAGAGAAGTGGATCCCTGGTCGTGTCAAATTGGCGACCGGAGCACGAATGGTAACCGTAGAGACTCCCACTGCCATTGTCAAGCGCCACGTCGATCAGGTGCGCCGCTGCTCGGATTCATCATCAAGGTTTCCGGATACGTCTGCTCATGGTCCAGGGTCCAACCAGACGCCAGGTCCCAGCACGGCCACCAATGCAACCACTTCCTTGGAAGCGGCCGCCCCAGTTAATTCTCCAGATGCAGCCCAAATTGCGGATGACAGCATTCAATCTCGCACCCCTCCTCTCCGAACTACCTTGAGTCCGGCCGAAGCTTCGCAGCAAGTCCTGCGCCGGTCAACGAGGCAGCGCAAGCCAGTGCAACGGTTCCATTTTTGAGGAGAGGGCAGTGTTGTGTCTTCGTCATGCTAGTTCTGCGCATGCGCAGTACACTTCCGTTCCTTCTTTCCGCTCCCACTTCCCTTCCCACTTCAGGGGATAAAAGCTATCACACGCCCCTAAATAAACGTCTTCTATGTTCGAGCGGTCTGTGCCTCGTAACTGCTCGGGCCGCGTGCCGTGGAAATGCTACACAGACCCACGAATGAACGAGGACAAGTTGAGTCACCTGATGTGAATGAAAGAGCAGCTCTTCACTGGTCTTGTGCGGAGCCCTCCAAAGACTGTCGCTGAATTTTTATCCGAGGCTGTAAATACGGAGAAGATGCTTCAGCATCGATCAAACTTTTACGAGTGGCGAGTGAACGTGAAACCACTACTGCCATTTTCACGGCCATTGGAAGCAACTATGACAACCTTCAAGAACTCATTCGCACTGTTGTGTGCAAAGAGATACAGAAGCTTTGCAGCATGCCACAAGCTATGGTAACCTCCATTGAGAATGTTATAGAAGGTGAAGAGCATCATGCGCTCCAGTCCACATCTTTCTTTTTGCTAACACCGTGCCTGCAATGACTGAATGCTGCCCTGTGACCTACGCAGAAGCCTTGAGACATCCGGCTTCATCTCCCCCGCTGTTTGTTCGTGCCACTGAGCCGGTTGCACTTTCACCAGCTCAACCAGCACAGTAAATCGAAGAACAGCACACGCCTCCAGCATTTCCCCATGCTGCTCCCCCGCTTGTGCTTCAGTCGGAGCAACCGGTACATTGCGCCAGTGATGTACCGGTACATTACGCCAGTGATGTACCGGTACATTACGCCAGTGCACCGCAGCGCCGTCCTCTGTGCATTCACTGTGGTGAGGCAAATCATCTGTACTGCCAGTACCCATACCAACCCCACGGGTTGAGGGCTTTTTTGCATATTCGCCACCACCCCGACTTGGCCAACAAGCTCGAGACAATGAAGACTATCTGGTCCAACAGTGCATGCCACTGCCTACCAGGCGGCAGCAGTCACGCTCACCGTTGTCAAGGTGATCATCACTGCTCCAGCGATAATTGAGCGCATGATCCCCAAGTCCCCGCCAGGAAAACTAACTACAGCTATTTTTGGGGGTGAGGCCACTGGCAGTAGACGTGCTGAAGTCCCCAGATCGACAAGAACAAGGAAGAGTAGGAATCCGACATCAACTGCAGCTGAATAGAATGAACGACTTTTGTTTGACATACCGGTGGTGATCAACGGTCATGCAGTAGGCACTTTAGTAGATCCCGGAGCAGACTATTCTATCTTAAGCAGGAAGATGGCGACGTTTCTAAAGAAAGTAATAACATCTTGGCATGGCTCGCAGATTCAGACCACTGGTCGTCACGTCGTCACCCCATTGGGAACCCCCACGATGAGTGTTCAAATTCGAGGATCAACATTCATAGCGATCTGCCTTGTCCTATGTGAATGTTCCCACAACATCATTCCGAGTGTCGACTTTCTGCAGGAATGCAGCACTATTATTGACCAACAAGGAGGTGTAATCACCTCAGCTGACCAAGCAATCAACGGCACGACTGCAAGCGATATGACGTGTCTCGTCTTTCTGCCAGAATTGAAATGCTTCCTAGTCTCCTAGTCGAAGTGACCTGCAGTGGAATGTGCAAAAGTGAAGTGGTCACAGAAAGTAACTAGTCGCATTTACTGACGCAAGGTGTTTGTATGGCTAGGAGTGTGCTACAGCTTTTTGATGGCCGATCTCAACTGCTTGTCAACAATTTTAGTAACAAGCATCGACACATTTCCAGTGGTACTTCAATAGTGTTTGGAGACGAAAAAGTGAATGTGGCTGAATGTTTTGACCCTGAAGCAGTGGGGTGACAAGTCAATGGGCAACATGAGATTATTATGAGCTATCGAAAGACAACCAGGCAGCACTGCGCAAGCTCTTGTTTGAATTTTGGGCATGCTTCGCAGTTCGTCTGAGGTATGGCCCGTTTCAATTACAAGACACAGGATCATCATGTGTGACGACGCATGCCCAATATGCCAGCAGCCCTACCATGTGTCGGCAAAAAAATTCGAAGCAATTTGTATGCAAGTACAATAGATGCTTCAAATGGCATTATTGACCCTTCCAACAGCTCACAGTCATCTCCAGTTGATAAAATGCGGCGTGCCCAGTATCGTTTGTTACCCGATTTGAAAAGCAGGTACTGGCAGATCAAGGTAGACAAATGAGACCATGAAAAAAAACTGCCTTTGTGACTCCCGAAAGCCACTACGAATTTCCAGTGCTTCCTTTCAGTTTATGTTCAGCCCCAGCAACTTTCCAGCGAATGATGGACACTGTTGCTGCTGGACTGAAGTGGTAGACTTGTCTTGTGTATCTTAATGACGTAGTAGTTCTTTTCTGAAACATCTGAGCAACATATTCGTCAGCTGCGGAATTTGCTAGAAGCACTCTGATCGGCTGATCTATCAATTAAGTAACACTTTGGCTATGCTCTAAGAGCTTAAGTTTTTCAGACACGTCGTAAGCGCCAGAGGAGTCTGACCCGATACCAACAAGCTTGCCGCTGTAGCAGCATTTCCTCTTTCTGCCAACAAGAAGGCCATGCGGCGTTGCCTGGGCTTGTGTGCACATTATCGTCGTTTCATTGAAAATTTTTCAAAGATAGCGGAACCCCTGGCTCGCCTTACAAGGGATGACATGCCATTTGCCTGGATGAATGAGCAACAGGCAGCCTTCAGTGAACTACGGCAATGCATACAGTCAGCACCCCTCCTTGCACATTTTGACGACAAGGCTGACACCAAAGTGCATTCTGATGCCAGTAACACCAGTCTTGGTGCAGTACTCGTTCAATGTCAAGAAGGCATTGAAAGAGTAATAGCTTATGCCAGCCGCTCACTATCATGCACCGGGGCGAACTACACCACAGAAGAGAGTGTCTTACGGCCATGTGGGTGATCACAAAGTTTCACCCTTATCTCTTGGTCATCCCTTCAAAGTGGTGATAGACCACCATGCTCTATATTCGTTGGCTAACATTCGTAACCCTTTAGGATGACCGGCACGGTGAAGCTTGCAGCTACAGGAATTTGACATCACTATCGTTTATAAATCTGGTTGCAAGCACTAAGTCGTCGATACACTGTCATGTGCACCCACCACATCTGTCAGTTGAGAGTCAGAGGACAATGATGGCTTCCTGGGTGCCATCACCGCATCGGACTTGATCAGATGGCAGTGTGACGATGCTGATTTTCGACCTATCATCCATCACCCAACAACCATAATATGCTACCTATATCGCGTGTTGATGTCCTTTTGTCTACGAGACAATGTGCTGTATAAGAAAAGCCCTGTTTGAATGACCAAGTCT
Organism: Dermacentor andersoni; assembly: GCF_023375885.2. NCBI lineage: Eukaryota > Metazoa > Arthropoda > Arachnida > Ixodida > Ixodidae > Dermacentor > Dermacentor andersoni. The sequence goes on from NC_092822.1 coordinate 1,351,569, forward strand.
ACTTTGTGGTGGTTCCAAATGACTTGAGGGACGATGTTCTTTTCACTTGCCATGACATGCCCACATCTGGCCACTTGCACTCCTCACAAGTATTTACCAGATTGCACGCAATGTATTACCGACCCGGGCTTTAGACAGGCATCAAACACTATTTCAAAGCAGACTCAGTTGTTGTTACCTACTGAACCACCTCATAAGCCATTCGACCAAGTTGAAATGGACATTCAGGCCTTTTCCTCTATCAACCAATGGCAACAAATGGGTGATCATCGCGACTGACTATTTAACCCGTTATACCAAGACAGGAATGAAGGAAACCACGTTTATTCTAAATTAGAATGCACCAAGGGCGCTGCGGTGGAAAGGGAGGGGGTATTATTGCAAAAGGAGAAGGGTGAGGCTGCCTCTGTTTTATTAACAAACGTCCTGGAGGCAGCTAAGTGGGGGCCGCGTGACTCTAGTGTCTGTAGTAGAGACGATCGCCAACCAAGACAGGAGCGCTCCCGCAAACCACGGCTTCCGCAGTAGTGCAATTCCTTGTGTTGCATCGTACTGCATCATGGTGCCACTTCCACCATAATCACAGACAAAGGGACGGCATTCCCAGCACAGCTCATCGACGAAAATTTTCAACTGAGCAATGCCAGGCATTGAAAGACGACTGCTTACCATCCACAGTCCAATGAACTTACAGTGTGGGGTTCTCCTCCGTGCTCTTGGGACAAAGGAACGACAGCACAGTAGTGCAAACAATCACAAGGGCATTTATTGCACCTTTCATAGATCAATGCCAGCTAGCAGAGTTGCTATCCACAAAGCATGCCGATGGGCGCGTGACAAATCTAGAAGTTCGACTCACCGCGACCAGATAGCGAGCGAATATGTTCACCCCATGCTGGATCCCAACGCCTAGTCGTTCACGTGTACGGTCACACAAACGGTGGCGCGTTCCAAGGCGGCCACGCGAGATGGTCTTGCAGAAGCATGGATCGGCGCATGCGCGGCACGGCACGTCCGCACTGCTTGCTGTCCCAAACCAAAGAGGAAGCGCCTTGTCTTTCGGTGCCCAAGTAACCCCGCCTGTCGGCGGCGTTAGCAGCACATCAATTGCGCCATCTCTCGTACTGCACCTCAACCACTCCGACCGCCGCGGGCGCCAGGCCACGCGAGCCGTGCGGGAAAACAACATATCAGGGGACGCGTGAGAGTCGCGCATCCCCACAACAGAGAGACACCAGCCACCTAACTACTGATGCTAAAGAATTTCCTGACTGTGCTGAGGAAGCTTGTCAGCTCGCACAGGTACACAATGTTTAGCAGCAGCACATAGATGCACAACATTATAATGCCTCTGCTGTACTTTCGACTTTCCTACAGCTGTAGCTGTGGTCTATGTGTAAGCATCTACCTTGATGTTTCTTTTTCTCTTTCTTACACCATTTCTGAAGCATTGAGCCAATGCTCTCTCCGAGGAAGGGAGAAAATGCCACCTGCAGTAGTGGGCACAGTGAAAGGCAAGCAAGGACTAGAAGAAAGAAGTGTACGAGCTACCCACCTCGCTCTGTAGCCAGGCTCCACTGATGTGTTTTTCAGGAGCCTACTGCTCTCAATATATGCCACCACTTCCTTTTCAGGATACGTGACAACACAAGCTAAATTATTTAGTGCGATGTGTATAGCAGTCGTCAGTTTACAGGCCTGTCAACATTGCTTACAGAAATCTTGCAAGTGCTTGACGCTCATTTGTGCATAGCCTGCGGTTTGTGTGTGTGCAGACGGGCAACGACCCATGCTTTTGCTTTTATCAATTTTAATATATTTAGCACTTATTGCTACTCTGTCTTCACCCAGACTGCATTTCTCAGGGTCTGCATCATTCAATAAAACAATTGGAATCGTTTACCTGGCTTGAACTTGACAGGCAGCGGAACCCTACGTCTTCACAGAACCTCACTTCTGCAACAGCTGGGTGCCCTTACAATGGTTTATGTGTGTGCCGAAGAGACAAACATTGAGCGCTTCACTGAATGATGAAGATTTAAAAAATTCAACTTTGCTGCGAAATTTCAGTAAGAACAAGAAAGGGGCATGCCATAAGTATGCCTTTATACAGTTAAACCTCGATATAATGAACTGCACTATAACAAAGGATTTAACTTTTTATACCTGGTCCATACACACCATGTATATTGAACCTCAGTATAACGAAGTGTCGTTATACGTGATTTACATATGTTTTTACATGATTTCAACATAAAATTTCACTGCCGCCACAAAGGAATGTTGATGCCAGGAATGGAAACTGCTGCGCATGCATATGGTTAAAGGGCTGAATTACATGCTATTGCTTGCAAGCACACCTCTCAAATCGCGTGCCGCGCGACGCATCGAAGCAGAGCAGTGTCCTCCCCAGTAGCGAGAAATTCAGTTAGTACCGGCCTCCAAAATCTCCCAGTATGCAGCATGCCACCCGATTTTGCAGGTTATAACTGGAGAGTGTGGTGTTGACACAGTGTATCATGCATTTGTATCAACGCATTCTACATCGTGCATAGTTCTGTATCCAGTGCATCAGCCCTGGATGTGGTGTTTCTTTTTTGGCCGATTATTCCTGCCTCATGTGGCAATATTAGTGAAACATGATCGATTAGCAGTACTAGCAGAAAACAAGATCGTCTTGTTGTCATGTTTCATATAAAGTCCAACTGCAATAAGATCCCACGGCACCATGAGTGCACTATGCTGCGAGCCCAAGAAAAAGATCATGAAGGGCAAAGAAGGAGGGGTGAGCACATGGCAACATTATACGCAGCCCATGCATCCTGTCTTGGAGGTAATTTGTGGTAGGTGCAAAAGCTGAGCAAGTCGAGATGGCTAGTGGCTTCACTCGAGTTTCGGAGATTCACTGAAACAAGAGACAACCCCCCTGTGCTCTTCATCACGCCAGCGTTAGGGCAGGAAGCATTCACAGAGACCGAGTAAGATCGGTTCCTGTTTGTGTGTGCATCCCACCATCGTTAATTTCATTAGTAAGCATATGTTTACTGCAATCTATACGGCCTCTAAAATTACAAACCCTTGCGCAGTTGTCCAGTTCTTTGCTATTGTTATCTATGGTTCGCCTCTCAAACGAAACTGGTACTTTTACTGGCTTAAATTTTAGATGCCGTGCTGGATCTTGCTCGATTTCTCAAACACGACACATGAGCACAATGTTGCAAATTTACAAAAAACATGCTGGTCGAGAACAAAGGGTTCTCACCCGTCATTTCGCTTTTAGGCAATCTTTAAGTGAAGCTTTTCTTGCAGTATCCAGCGAGTTTTGATGCTACATTATGTGGCCTGTGTAGAGAGCGTTCCGCTGACAGATTGATCTCGGGCAACACTATCAGCCGCGGCGGCGAAGTGGAAGCAAAAGCTTCGCATGCTTCACTTTATGCCTGCAATGTGAAGATATTGTTACGAGCTACCTCCTTGGACAAACGAATAAGACGACGATGGCTGGGTCATTGCACGTGTTCAGCCATCTTGGCCATCCCTGTAAATCGTCTACTTATATTAATGTTTTGCTTTCATCTATGTGATGCCCCATCACACACTGGTGGAGTTGCGGGGTACTCTTACCACACGATGGAGCTTCGAGGCGGTAGGCACTGCGATGCGACCACCATGGCAGACCAGCTGGAATCTGCGTCTGCCCCGCAGACTACGATTGTTTTAGTTCACCCTCGAGACCTTGGAACATTCAACGGGACCGATGACACAGACGTTGAGGAGTGGCTGACAATACGAACGGGTGAGCGATCACAATCACTGGGACCTGACGGTCATGCTGACCAATGTGGTCTGCTATCTGAGTGGAACAGCAAAGTTAGGGTATGACAATTGTGAAGCCGAACTTGGGAGCTGGGATACATTTAAGCAAAAGCTCCATGACCTGCACAGTAAGGCTTCCAGTCGCAAAATCGCTGCAAAGAAACCACTGTCAACTCGAGCTCAAACGTCCATGGAGTCGTACCTGCCGTACATACAGGATGTGCTGGCGTCTGATAAGGTTGGCCACGTCATGAAGGGGATAACGGACGATGCATTCAATCTGATTGTGTGCATAAATTGTGCTATCATCGGTGCCATGATCGAGAAGTGCCAGCGCTTCGAGCAGGCCAAAGCCATCATATTGAACGACCATTCGCCCGGCTTCCCAACACGGCTGCAATGTCTTCATGTACAGAGCGGCCGCCATCTCGCCTTTCACCGCCTTCAGCCAAATTGACGAGGATTCTCCACTACAAAATAAAAGCGATGGCTCCAGCTGGCCTCTTTGCCAGCTCTAACACCAGCGACTCAAACGCACCAGCGGTTTCACTCGTTCAAGCCATCGTGCAAAACGAACTAGCAAATCTCGAGGTTCATGCTGCTTGCACCATGGACAGTCATACATCCACTTCTGGGACCCCAACATCGTTCCCTAGTTATCACAGGTTCATGCCACGATCTTGGAACCCTACTGATTGGAGAACTGAAGACGATCAACCTATTTGCTTTAACTGCCGCCGTGTTGGACACATTGCTTGCTACTGTAACAATGGCTGGTCGTTCCTGCAACATATTCCATCCTTTGTCCATGGTCGCTGCCTAGATCACGGACCTTTTGCGTCACCATCTGTGGCAAACCCATACAATCCTTATGCTGCCACGACATGGCCAGCCACTAGCCGGCACCTACAGGTCACCAGTGGCATTCGCAACCTCTCCACCGTTTGTCCTCCCGCTCCCCACCACCTTGCTGTGCCATGTCGCCGAGCAGCCATGGCTCTTTCACTCCGGAAAACTAGATGACGCAGTGGCCGGAGGTAACACTGCATCAACGACTTCACCCCAAAACCCTCTAGTTACTCTGCCGACTTGACAAAGCATGCTGGACATTGACATTCATGGCGTGACCATCTGTGCAGTTGTCGGCACTGGTGCTCATATTTCTGTAATGAGCTCTGGTATTTGCCATTGCCTAAAGAAGGTGGTCACACACCTCCTGTATCCCGCGATGTAAGAGTGGCCGATGGAGGAACTCCCACCGTCCTTGGAATGCGCACCGCCCACATCACCATCGCCGGTCACCCAACTTCTGTTTTATTTGCCATTCTTGAGCAATGTCCTTTGATGCTATACTTGGTATGGACTTTCTAACAACTTATTCTGCTCTAATTGACTATGCAACTGTACCCTTGCAGCTCGAACTACCTCACCTAGCCAATGTTCCAACCATGCCTTCAGCCTGTCTCTGCTCTCTCGACTATGTGCGCATGCCCCCCCAAGCCGCCATGAATATTTCCATGATCTCGAGCCCACCTGTAGCTGATGGCAATTACGTGCTCTCCCCGGTAACAGACATTCTGCTCACCAGAAGCGTCGCTGTGTCTAACACCCTCATGACCGTAACCGGCAATCGCATCTGCATTCCCATTTTAAGCTTCAGCGCCTCTCAACTGATTCCAGCAGGCATGTCGTTTGCCACCATCACTGCTGCCAAAGACTGCGAAATCTGCACTTTGGATCCCTCTTGTCCCTTCAGTTCATCCATTTGTACCACAACCAGTTCGCGCTGTGATGCCTTTGACGGAATGAGCCCTGCTGACCTTTCTCCTGCTCAAGCTACTGACCTTTGCCACCTCCTGGAGTCATACCATAACATTTTCGACTTCAACGATCAACCTTTGAGCCAAGCATCTGTTGTCTAGCATCAAATCGACACAAGGGACATGACCCCTACGCGCCGCCGTCCTTATCATGTCTCCCTCGCCGAACGTGTGTTGTCCATGGCAAAGTTGACAATATGCTCACAAAAGGCGTTATCGAACCTTCTTCCAGTCCATGGTTGTCCTCTGTGGTGCTAGTCAAAAATTAAGATGGCAACTTCATTTACCGCAAAATAACTAACCACACTAATTCTGATAAGCTTCAAGAAGATCCTAGAAGCATATCCAACTGTTGTGATAAATGGCTCATGCGACTAAACATTAATAAATGTAAAACAATGCATGTATCAAGCTGCACTAACACTGACAACACGCGTGTTTACTTACTTCACGAATCTTCTCTTGAATCCGTCAACTCGCACAAATACCTAGGTGTCCATATTTCACGTAACTTATGGCATACGCACATCAAACACGTCACTAATAACGCTAACTGGGTTCTTGGATACTTGCGTCGAAATTTCTCTGCTGCGTCTATGCCAATAAAGCTTACCCTTTACAAAACATTAGTGCGACCAAAGCTAGAATATGCATCCACCGTGTGGAATCCCTATCAAATCACCCTGATAAACACACTAGAATCCATCCAGAATCGCGCAGCACGTTTCATCTTATCGAACTATTCCCGTTACGCCAGCGTTACTTCCATGAAAAACACACTTACATTACCGGAGCTTTCATTGCACCGTAAATGTTTTAGACTCTTTTCCACAGGCTGTATCACCACAACCCACTATTAAAGGATCATCTTATTACTCGCCCTTCATACATTTCATCCCGTTTCGATCACATGTTTAAAGTTGGTGTTCCATATTTTAGAACAAAAATGCGTCATGGTTTTTTTATTCCTAAGACCAATGCCGACTGGAACGACCTTCCTCCCTCCATCGCTGCTATTTCTGACGTTGGCAATTTCAAGACTGCTGTATTTTCTGCTGTTTTGTAATACCTATTATTGTATAATTATGCAATGTTTTTTTCACTTACCACTCCTTTCTGTAATGCCTTCAGGCCAGGAAAGTATCCGAAATAAATAAATAAATAAATAAATAAATAAATAAATAAATAAATAAACTGGCACTTTTGTGTTGACTACTGACACTAGAAAAACATCACGCGCAAGGACGTACATCCACTGCCCCGAATCGATAATGCCTTCGACTGCATCCACAGAGCCACATACTTTTCCTCTATTGACCTGCGCTCCAGATACTGGCAGATTACCACTGATGTCATGGAGCGTGGAAAGACTGCGTTCACCACACTAGATGGACTTTACCAGATCAAAGTTATGGCTTTTGGATTGTGTAATGCCCCTGCAACCCTCAAGTGAATGATAGATTCTCTCCTTAGGGGCTATGAGTGGTCTATTTGTCTTTGCTACCTAGATAGTGTGATTGTCTTTACGCCTACTTTTGGACAGAGACCAGACGAACTTAATATATCATGCCTGAAAAAGTTAAGAAAAAAAAAGAGGCCTCAATAATTATTCATAATGCATGTAAATAAGCCAGAAACTTTAAACTTCGCCACACAATGCACTCAAAATGCTGCCTATTCCTTCAAGGTGGAAAATTTCTGAAATGCACAGTTCTCTTGGGACATTGGGAGACCTAGCTAATAACAGCAGCATATGATACCTCTGAATACCTGCTTACAATTTTTTTTTCTAGAAGCTGTATTCGGTCAACATGCATTTACCATCACACATAAACTTGGCATAATGTTCCCCCTGTGTTCACAAAATTTGACCTCAGTTGTACGAGTAGTTTTATTACACCAGCGCAGCAGTCTATGTTTTACATTGCTCTTAAAACACATTAATAATGCTATGGACCACTTGCATACGTATTCTGCTGGAAAAAGCGCATTTAACCCACCAATTTGGAACATTGCCTATGTGGTAGCCTGTGTTGGCTTCTGGTTTCGGTTCGTTTACATCAGGGCGCCACTCAGCGCCAAAAGCTGTAAGTTGCCTCCGCAGAAATAAACATTAATTCTTTGTCTGGTCCCCGACTGAAGCAGTCCGGCTCTTTCTTGCGACACTGCGCGCTCGGCCGTTTAGGGCTCATGCCGTAAACCTTTCGTCCGGCCGCCCCGTCGAAGCTACAACAAACTGGCGACGAGGTAAACCACTCCCTTTAATTTTACGTCCCCTTGCTTTTCTACTTCTGCTGCTCCCCTGCTTCCGGCATGCAAGACGCTACGTCCACTTCGACGTCGTCCACCGCAACTCCCCCGCCTTTGTTCTCGGTGCCCAGCATGGCGTTCGCACCCCCCATGCCGCCTTTCCTTGCAATACCCGGTACTCCTTCGGTACCGTGGCTTACATGGAAACGTTCTTTTTGCACGTTTCTCCAGGCGACCGGTTGTGAAGCACTACAGGACGAGAGGAACAAATCCATTTTGCTGAGTAACTTAGGCTTTGAGGGACAGCGTCTCTACTAAGACCTCGTGTCGCAAACGGACCAGACGGCTACTACGTTCGAAGACGTTCTCCGCATCTTCGACCAGCACTACGAAGAAAGCACCAATCCCCTGGTGCACCACATTATCTTCCGGGACAGGAAGTAACTACCTGGGGAAACCTTCCAGGACTTTGTCACTGCGCTACAAAGGCTAGCGCCTGCTTGTGCGTTCAGCGCTTGACACGACGAGTCTCTTCGCGACCAAATCCTCCAAGGCATTGCATCAACAAGAGTACAAGAAAGGCCACTATACGAAGGATTGTCCCTCACGCTCAAGAAAGCCGACGAAATCGGACGAAGCGTGGAGCAAGTTGACAAGGAACTTCAAGTCTTCAGCAGCTCGTCTGTTCAGCGCGTCTCGACGCAACGCCAAGATGGCGTCGCCAGCCATCTCCTTCCTCGCCCAGGCGCGCAAGATGGCGGTCCCCGCCCCCCCCCTCTCCCTCGACCCGCACCTTCAAAATAGCGATCAACGGTGTGGCGGACAGTCGCATCCTCGAGCGACCGGCCAACGTGACGCCTGGCCCGAACTCTGCGAAGCCAGTCGAGAGTTCGCACCCCATTGTTACCGATGTGGCTCACCTCACCACATCGCATCCGATCCAGCCTGTCCGGCAAAGCACGTTACCTGCCGTGCATGCGGAAAAGTGGAACACTACGCTTCAGTTTGCCCTTCGAGGAACCGAACGCAGCGACAGTCTCCTGCTCGAACGCAGCTTGTTTCCGTAACGCTGATACAGAATCAGCCACTACAGTCCTGTTTGTGCTTACAATTCAAGCACTGAATTACCGTCCAGCAACAATTCGCGCCGAAGTCCTCATTGCGAATACTACACTCTAGTTGCTCGTGGACACAGGAGCTACGGTGTCGCTGATGAACAGCTCCCTTTATGAAGAACATTCCAAGGTTTTTCCATTATCTCCTTCGACTCAAGAATTATTCGCAGCAAGAAATACTGCATTCAGGACGTTTCTCCGTGCACGTCAAGTATCGCTACAAGGCTGCAGTAGTGACATTTCACGTCACGAACCAAGGCACTTCTCTTCTGGGCTTAGACGCTATTCAAGCTTTGGGCATTGATATTCAAGGGTCTTCGCTAACATGTCAACAAGTATCAGGACTTCCAACTGACCCAAGCGTCCAGCTTCCGTCTCTTCCACCCAACGCTCCTGCAGAGTTCGCCTATCTGTTCTCAGGACAATTGGGTCTTGTAAAGGGCTTCGTCCATGACGTTCGTCTCCGACCTTCAGTACAACCAGTCCCAGCGAAACTGCGTCCTCAACCTCTGGTTCTCCAGGAGCAAGTCTCTGCCGAACTGCAATGCGTGGAATCAGCTGATGTCATCGAACGAGTCACTGCGTCTGAGTGGATTTCTCCGCTAGTCATCGTTCGAAAGAAGGACAATTCCATTCGACTTTGCGTCGATCTTCGAGACCCCAACAAGGCTACCATCATTGACGCCTCCACTCCCAAGGGCTGACGAACTATTGCATCGACTTGCTGGTGCTCCTGTCTTTAGTAAGTTGGACTTGCAGTCCGCTTATCATCAGGTTTTATTGTCCGAAAAAAGCCGTGAGCTTACTACTTTTATAACTCATGACGGTCTTTTCCACTTCAAGCGTGTGTGTTTCGGTTTGGCATCTGCGCCATCCGCTTTTCAGCAGATCATATCTGTTTTAAAAGACTGTCCAGGCACCTTGTGTTACCTTGATGATGTTGTATGGGGTCACACTCAACGTGACCACGACAGAAATTTGCAAACCGTCCTGTCTAGGATAAGTAATGCAGGCATGCAGCTTAACCACAAGTGCGTATTCAGTGTCCCAGAATTAACTTTCTTAGGACATAAAATTTTCGTAAACGGCATTTCGCCGATGGATAGTAAAATTCAGGCAATCGTGGAGGCACCACAGCCTAAGGACAAAAAGGCTCTACATTCATTTCTGGGCCTCACAGGATATTATGCTAAATTTATCCCACCGTATGCAGACGTAGTGGAACCACTAAGGAAGCTCCTAAGGCAAGGGCAAGCCTTTGTCTGGGATCGGGATACTGAATGCAGCTTCCAGGCAATTAAAGACGTACTTGCATCACGCCCGGTGGTACGCATGTTTCAACCGCATCTGCCTATTGTTGTGACGGTTGATGCTTCTGACGTTGGAATAGGAGCCGTCCTACAGCAAAAATGCGGAAATGAGCTTTTTACAGTAGCTTTTGCTTCTCGTACGTTATCTTCGGCAGAACGACGGTACTCCGTGGGCGAACGGGAAGCATTGGCATGTCTGTTTGCGTGTGAACACTGGCATGTTTACTTGTGGGGTCGACAGTTCACTCAACGAACTGATCACCAAGCTCTAGTCGCATTGCTACTTCAAAAGGGTCCTGGACAGCGACCATTAAAAATTTCAAGGTGGAATGCAAGATTGCTATATTACAATTTCTCCATTGATTTCTCCAATTTCTCCAGTGACCAAAATGTCATTGCTGACGCATTGTCACGCCTACCTGCCCCTCCCGAATGCGAGCCAGCACTAGATGAGGAAATAGTGTCTTTAGTTTCATCTTGTATTACAAAGGAGGAATTCCAAGCAGCCACACAAGCAGATCCAGTGTGCCAAGCATTGAAAGACAAAATAGTAAAAAGATGGAGGACTGCAGCAGACCTTCCGCCAGAGTTACAAGCGTATGCTGCTGTACAGTCCGAATTGTCCTACATGGATAATCTGCTTCTCCGAGGTGAACTTATCGTTCCTCCTGCTTCCTTGCGTCAGACACTCCTATCCATTGCTCATGAAGGTCACTTAGGCATCACGAAAACCACGCTCAGATTGAGAGGCATCTACTGGTGGCCTCACATGGATAGGCAAGTTGAGGAACTTGTGGGAAACTGCTCTGTGTGCCAACAAGCAGATAAATCTGCCAAACCATCTTTTGCTCCATTAAAACCTGTCGAATGGCCATTAAGACCATGGGAAAAGTTAGCCATAGACATAATAGGCCCTCTTGATCGTGCTCCACAGTATGCACGTTTTGCTTTGGTCATGGTTGACTATCATTCCAAGTGGCCCGAAGTTGCTTTTATGCCTTCCGTCACATCGGAAGCAATCATGCACAGTCTCATGTCCATATTCAGCAGAGAAGGATTTCCTGATGCTATAGTGTCCGACAATGGACCACAATTTGTTTCTGCACAGTTTGAAAACTTCCTGAAGGAAAAAGGCATTAAGAGGAAGCTTTAGCTCGGGCCCAACTCCGAAGCGGCCTATTCAAATACATGTAAAAACGCAAAAACGTTTTTCTGAGATAACCCCTGGACTGATTTTAATGAAATTTGTTGCATTTGAGAGGGAAAGTGAAATTCTAGTGACTGTTTGTCACGGAATTTCTGTTTAGGTGCTGAATTTTGTTAAAGAGGTTTTCAAAAATTCAAAAGTTTGAAAAAAATAGAAGCATGAAGTTTACAAATTCATAACTCTGCATCAAGAGCAGATATCGCGGTTCTGTAAACGACATCCATTCGACCATTGAAAGCGGACAAATTTCATGTCATCTTATATCTTACGTGAATTTGTTACGTTGTTTACAAAGGTTCTGCAAAAGCTGTATTTCCATATTACTAAATTTTTTTTAGATTCATGTATAGCATATCAATTTTGTCCGCTTTAGATGCGCTATTAGATGCAATTCAAAGAATTGTATTATCCTTTTTCGTTTTAGAGTTACAGAGTTGTAAACTTGATAGTTTCCTTTTTTAAAGATTTGCAATATTTGTCAAATTTTAATAAAATATTAAGGACCTAAATAAAAAGTCACTAGACTAAGTTTTTTTTTAAAAGCAACAAACCTCGTCAAATTTGGTACAGTGGTTGCCGAGAAAAACGAATTCTCCTTTTACATGTATTTAGATAGGAGCACCCGAGCTAAAGCTTCCTCTTAAGCATTTCTTGTCTTCTCTTTACTACCCACAGGCCAATGGCCAGGTAGAAAGATTTAACCGTGTCCTAAAAGAATTCATAGAGATTGCTGTTTTGGAACAGCGAGACCTCAGACTTGCGGTCTTAGAATACTTGGCAATTTACAGGTTTACTCCACATATGACTACCGGTGTGTCTCCAGCTATGCTGCTCCATAGTCGACAACCACGAACTCGGTTGGACGTTGCAAACATGCTTCCAATTCATCCTGAATTTGCTTCTCCAAAGTTGAGCCAGGAAGTGCAGAGTAGAGTACGTGAAAACCAGGAAAATACTAAAAAGTATGTGGATCGTCGTCGCACAACCAAATCTCCTCAGCCAGGCGATTTGGTAGGATACGTACTTCATGGAAATTTGGTCCTAAATACTCCGGTCCGTTCAAGATTTATCGCAAAGCAGGTCGAAGTACGTTCCAGCTTGAAAATGGCGAGCATTGGAATGCGTCTAAACTGGTGAAGTACTCGGTACGTCAGGGTGAAACAACAAATGAAAGGAGCCATTTCAATGACGGGACATCCTTTGAAGATAGTTTTCCACCTTTTCTTCCAGTTCCTACTGGCACCCATTTTCCTGCTGCAACCACTTCTTTGCAACCACCTGTCTCACCACCATCACCGGGTTCACCCCGTGCAGAAAAGTCTCCTGAACGTCCGTGCAACACTGCCCCTGAAGGCACTCGGGACTCTTGACACACCTTCCAGTCCCTGTACGAGTAACACTTCTGCTGTTCCTCCTCTACAACCTGAACCAGTCCTCCGTAGGTCTACACGCCATAGACAACCTCCAGAACGGTTTAAGGATTATGTTTCCAAGTAGATTTCTGCTTTGGGTTACTGTCTACAGAGGTTTCAACCCTCCCATACGAATTCGGCTCTTAACACCAAAAGTCTTTCCTTACATGTTTGTTAGGTAAATAGGACATAAGTAGTATCCTTCAAATGGGGGGATTTCTGGCAGCATAAAGGGTGCTATGTGCACGCTGAACTTACTGCTATACTGCAGATTTATCAGTGGATCCTAGTGGTAGGAACACTTTTCTTCATTTCTTAGCATCCCCGCAGAAGGGATACCATACATTTCTTGTACATTACATTTATTGCAGCATAAACGCGTAGTATGCACATTTTCACTACGGTAATAGCTGCCATACGAATTTGTCTTTAATGCCAAAATTTTTTTTAACAATAAGTTGTTAGCATGCTTACGAGGGGACTATCCCAACTTGGGAGTGTAAAGTGCTTGTACACACAATCTCCAATCCACGACAGCCACAGAGACTGTCTCGAGTCAGGCTCAGGGCGAATGAGCCACCCATCAGTGCTGTCCCAGGGGGCACACAGATGTTTGTACTGTCTACTTTTGTACTTTGTGAATGTTTTTCATGTGTGATCTGTGTGTGCAAGGCTGCATCTCATCGTCTGCCCAAGACGGGTACTGAAACTCTGCACAACTGGAGTGCAAGAGTTCATTTTCAGTTTTCATGTGCGTTTTTTCTCAAATGGGGAAGCCAAAGACGACATTTTCTATTGTGTAAAGACGTCATCACTAAACATGTGTGTTACAGTGCTAACATGTGTTCTTCTTTGACTCGTGACTTACTTTTGTTGTGAGGAGAGCGAGTAGCGCATTTTCCTTTCAAGGGAGAGGTGATGTGGTATCCTGTGTTGGCTTCTGGTTTCGGTTTTAGGTAGTTTATGTCAGGGCGCCACTCAGCGCCAAACGCTGTAAGCTGCCTCCACAGAAATAAGCATTCATTCCTTGTCTGGTCCCCAACTGAAGCAGTCCGGCTCTTTCTTGCGGCGCTGCGTGCCCAGCCGTTTAGGCCTCATGCCGTAAACCTTTCGTCCGGCTGCCCCGTCGAAGCTACAACAGCCTACACATTGTCCATACCATGACTATAATTTTCCCCAGATAAAAACAAGATATCTTGTTTAGGTCACCGAGGACACTAGAGAAACAAACTACGAATCATGTACAGTGCATGAAAACATGGAAAAACAGTGGTTTAGTAATTATCTGCAACATGTGCATCCAAAGCAGGAAAATGAAAGTTTTGCAATGCACTGTGCTTACAGTTCTCCTTATTTTTCACAGAACTTCAAGTCTGTATCTCATGCTGTTCTGGAGCCTGTAAAACATTGCAATTAGCGGCAGTATGACACCCTTTCCAGAGTGTCATACTGCCGCTAATTGAAACGCTTTGAATTGAAATTACTTGAGTGAGTACATTTTTACGAAGGCTGTAATGAACCCACACAGAATAAACAGAATAAATAAACATTTACCGCTTGTCCCTCAAAAAGCGCCGAACTCTTGCTGACAAATTTTAGTAAGGAGCGCCGACACATCGTTAGAGGCACTGCTGTCGCCTATTTCGACGAAGTGACAGAAATACAAGACTGCCACTTAGCGCAGGAGTCGGTCTCTACAATCCACACAGCTGCACCTATTGTAGACGTTAATCCGACGTTAACGGCCGTTGAGCGGAACAGTCTTCTTGAGCTCATCAATCAGTACCAGGGCTGTTTCTCCTCTGCGTCAAGAGTTGGTCAAACGCCACTTACCAAACACCGCATCATTACTGATGTCGACGCCAGACCCATCCGACAAAACCCTTATTGTGTGGCCCCAAAGGAACGCGAAGCAATACAAAAACGAGTGAAGACGATGCTGGAAGATGGCGTTATTCGACCATATAATAGTCCGTGGGCATCACCTGTAGTTTTAGTGAAGAAGAAGGACGGTAGCCTGCGCTTCTGCGTCGACTATCGGAAGCTCAATCAGGTCACAAAGAAGGACGTTTATCCACTGCCACGTATTGATGATTCCTTGGATAGGTTGCAAAACTTGTGCTACTTTTCCTCAATGGACTTGAAAAGCGGTTATTGGCAGATCGAAGTGGATGAGAGAGACCGTGAGAAAACAGCCTTTGTGACGCCTGACGGACTTTATGAATTTCAGGTACTTCCTTTCGGTTTGTGTTCGGCGCCAGCAACATTTCAGCGTCTAATGGACACTGTGCTCTCCGGACTCAAATGGCAAACATGCCTGGTGTACTTGGATGACGTGATTGTATTTTCCGCAACGTTTGACGAACACTTACGAAGGCTGAAAACTGTTTTTGAAGCGATACGCTCTGCCGGTCTCACTTTGAAGCCTGAGAAGTGCCATTTTGGTTTTCATGAGCTCCAGTTCCTCGGTCACGTCGTCAGTAGTCAAGGAGTCCGACCTGATCCGGATAAAATTGCCGCCGTCGCTAATTTCCCGATTCCATCAGACAAAAAAGCCGTGCGACGTTTTCTGGGACTCTGTGCATATTATCGGCGATTTATTGCGAATTTCTCCCATATCGCATGGCCGTTAACACAGCTAACCCGAGAAGATATGCCTTTTACTTGGGGCGAAGACCAGCAGCGGGCATTCCACGAGCTCCGGCAACGCATGCAATTGCCTCCCGTATTAGCACACTTCGATGAGGAAGCCCCGACGATATTGCATACAGACGCTAGTAATGTCGGTCTAGGGGCGGTGCTAGTACAATGGCAGGGCGACAGCGAAAAAGTGATTGCTTACGCCAGTAGGACACTATCCCGAGCCGAAGCTAACTACTCCATTACTGAATAAGAATGCCTCGCAATGGTATGGGCAGTTCTGAAATTTCAGCCGTATTTGTATGGTCGGTCTTTCACCGTCGTTAGTGATCACCATTCCCTCTGCTGGCTCATTAATTTGAAAGATCCTTCCGGCCGGCTCGCACACTGGAGTCTTCGACTCCAAGAGTTCGACTTTGTTGTTACATACAAGTCGGGAAAACGGCACGCAGACGCCAACTGCCTTTCTCGGTCTCCTGTTGAGCCGGCAGCACAAGACGATGACAACACGGTTTTTCTGGGACTCGTGGATATTGCCGATCTTTCACGCCAGCAACGGGATGACATTGAATTGCTGCCGCTTATTGATTACCTCGAAGGATGAACCAACAGCGTGCCGAGGCTCTTTGCAAGAGGGGTGGCATCATACTGCTTGCGTCGCAACGTCCTCTACAAGAAGAACTTCTCGCCTAGCGGCAGCAACTGCTTACTTGTTGTTCCATCACCGCTTCGACGTGAAATCTTACACGCCTGCCACAACGAGCCGACTGCTGGGCACTTGGGCTACACTCGCACATTGGCACGGATTCGGCAGAATTACTACTGGCCGAGACTTACTGCGGTCGTTAAACGTTACGTTCAGACACGTCTGGATTGCCAACGTCGTAAACCGCCATCCGTCAAACCAGCCGGCTTACTGCACCCTGTTGACGTACCGGCCACACCATTTGCACAAGTAGGCATGGACTTTCTGGGCCCCTTCCCAACGTCTACTACTGGTAATAGGTGGATAATCGTTGCCACGGATTATCTCACTAGATATGCCGAGACAAGTGCCCTGCAACGGGCAACAGCAGATGAAGCGGCACGATTTTTTCTGGAATCCATCGTTTTAAGGCATGGCGCTCCCGCAGTAGTCGTCAGGGACAGAGGTACTGCGTTCATAGCCCAGTTTTTAGATATCGTTCTACGTCTAAGTGGTACTGCCCACCGGAAGACAACAGCGTATCACCCTCAAACGAACGGACTGACAGAACGACTCAATAGGACATTGGCTGATATGATAAGCATGTACGTAGATGTAGAGCATAGAAACTGGGACGAGGTTTTACCTTATGTCACCTTCGCGTACAATACGGCTCGTCAAGAGACCACTCGCAAGACGGCCTTCAGTCTCGTATACGGCCGTGAGGTTACAACAACATTAGACGCAATGCTCCCTCATGAATTTGACGACAACGAGACGGGTGCTGAAGAGATAACACATTGAGCAGAGGCAGCTAGGCAGCTTGCGCGTCTGCGAATCCACGAACAGCAGGACTGTGACGCCAGATGCTACAATCTTCGGCACAAAGTTGTAACATACAACATCGGCGACAAAGTGTGGGTCTGGACACCTATTCGACAGCATGGGCTCTCTGAAAAGCTCCTACGCAAATACTTCGGGCCCTACATAGTTCTCCGACACATCAGTGACGTCAACTACGAAGTCGTTCCAGACAGCTCGCACTGTTCAAAGCGCCGACGGCGTTTACCCAAGGTCGTTCACGTGCTGCGTATGAAGCCGTACTATGAGGACTGCCAAGACTGCGCAGTTCTTTACCGCTGCTTTCCAAGCCTCTATCATCGGCACGACGGTCTTTTCTAAAGGGGGAGCAAATGACAACTATATTTGGCAGAACCATAATTCAGCAGGTATGCGCCAGTGGGGACGACGCTGAAGTAGCGTGGGTTTTTAGGTGAAGCGGGGAAAACGAAGAAGACGTTGTTGTTGTTCCCTTGGACGACTGATAAAGTGCGTTTCTTGGCGGTGCTGCTATGCATACTCGTCGATCCCACGTCGTTACAATATAAACAATGTACCCAGCACAGTTTACCAAGGATACCGGGAAAAAACAACTAAATGCCATGTATAACTAACAAAAATTGGAATAAAGCAAGTATTTAGTAACTGTTTTCAGAGCACATAAGAAGCCCACACAGTTCAAATTTTTGGTACACGTCAACAAAAAGTGGCCCCCATTTCTTCAAAATATGAAACACCTGCTGTTCTTGCTCCTGCTAGGAAATAAGTACTAGCATAACTCTTATTTAGACACAACCCGAAAATGAAATCGACAGTCAGAAGTGACACATTTGCTATTGAAATGGCTCTGCATGTTCGATCAAGCTAATTTTCACAAACATACCTCTGATAAGTCAAGATTACACAATGAAATTCAATAGACCTGTAAGAGGATTGACAAGATTTCTGATGGTGATCAAAGACAGCCTGCAACGCTATGTAGATTATCTCTGGACAGATATTCTACAGTTTTGGCATTTCATAATCCAACAATTTCATGCCATAAGGCACACTAATCATTGCGTGTGGCTGATTATACTTTATCCGGATCCCTCTCCTCGTCCGTAGATTAAAGGGGCCCTGAACCAGCCCTCAGATTTGGTGAAATAACATAGTCCGCAGGTAGCATACACTGCTGTGAACATATCAGCCAAGTTATGCTGCCACACGCGGTGCGTGGAGCTTGCAAGAGGAGCGCGAAGTAACCTTTCTTTCAAATGCTCACTTTTCAACAGAAGCCTGCTGCTCAGTCTCTTCTGGGCGCTTTATTTCGTAATAAAGCGGATTCCCATACACGGCTGCTATTGGCAGCAGCGGTCTGCTACAAAGCTTAGATACCGCAGCCACCTTGGTGTGCTGGCACGAGTCCAGTGGCTAAGCACGCTGCGGCTCGCTGAGGAAAACCGGGTTTGGCTTGCATTTAGCACGTCGTAGGCACCATTATCAGAAATAGTGATGTCTACATTAACATCTAAATTAAAATTTGAACCGAGTGCCACAATGATATTTAGAAAGCGGAGCATCATGGGCACGTCCCACTCCCCTGTAGCCTTTGCAGTGCAAGGCATTGAAGAAGGAATGGGAGCACAGCGGAGGCCATGTTTCATCGCCAATAACTCTACTTCTGCTGAATACGAAGTACTTTTTCCGGCAAAGTATTTCCAGGGTGTCTACCAAGTTGACATTTCCAAATTCCCCGAGTTCTCCAGGTTTTCCCTGAGCACCTTTGCAAAATTCCCTGAATGAGCCAGAACTTTGTTTTACGTCAAGACAGGCTGACACCACGTTGTCTGATGCTGTCACTCTCTAGTAAGCATGCTGAAAAAAAAATGACTTAATCCAGTTTGAATAGTAAGGAGTAATATCTATTTTATTTAAAAAGAAAACAGAAGGAAGGTGTTAGTAAAATGCACAGCGAAAGAAATGGTAAAACCCATTCCAAATTGAGTCGAACATTTTCATGAAAAGGAGATGCATACATAAGTAAATATTTTTTTAATATGAGCTATTTCTATCAACTGATAGCAAGCTCATCTGTATGAGGCCTGAACTTTGTCACAACTAAGGTTCTCTCTCAGCAGCTGGGAAGTCAACCTCAACTGTCCTGGCATACTCTCAGCCCGTACACATCTCAGTGTTGGGTTTCACTGCTTAAAACAGTTTATTTTGGTTTGGATGAGGGACATCTGCATCTCGGCGTCTACCAACACTTAGATTTTTTTAGCTCAAGCTCCTTCAAAAAGGCGGCGGCACGCTTCCGTTCCCGTTGATTTAATTCCTCAGTGAGTCGGTCCTTTCTGTTCTCATCCTCCTTCTACCACGCTTTCACCACATGGATCATTTGAAGCATCCTCTTGGTCAGTTGTACAGTCAACGTCCGATTTTTCTGATTCCCTAGGGGCTGCAAAAACATCCGAAAATTGGGCAGTCCAAAAGTAATGAATGCCTGTCTTTAACTACCCTTAAGGGCTGAAATTGACCCAGGCACGCCCGAAAAAGCTCTTAAGGCCTGCCAGTACACTTACTAGGCATATCGGTGCTCGTACTGTGACAGGAGATGGGGGTGCACGTGTGTATAATTAAGGAATACATACTGTGGCCCGTGACAATTGCCCCTTCCCACGCTTGTGCTTCACCGCCTAACAATACTGTACTGAGGCGAAGCTAACTTTCAGAGACTGGCATTACGCAACGCGCTGTGCTCTGCGAGCTTCAAAGCCAATCGCGAGGATTACAAAGGCAGAGTCAGTGCCATTGCTGACAGCGACGAATTCTTTCAATGAAAAACACGGCATCGCATGGCAAGAAGCTTAAAGGGACACTAAAGGTTACCAGAAAGTAGAGTTAAAGCGGTAGAGCAATGTTCTAGGACGTCTAAGGCGTCAATATAATCGCGAACAGAGCTTTAGTAACCGAGAAATTGAGGTAAATGCATGACACGATTTGAGACCCCCCAGCGACATTCCGGTACTAGCCCGATGACGAAAGCACTCCTCATAATTTGTGTTACTAATACTCAACTACTCGTATTAAAAATATCATTTCATTCGATTATAAGACGGAAAAAAATGCTACTTGTCTACGTCTATTCGATTCTAAGAAAAAATAACATTTTGACGTTACCCTTCACTAATATGGGTGTTCGAAAGGTTTCGTTTTCGCTCGACTCTGCGCGCTCGACTCTGCGCCACGCACGCTTTGGAGTTTCAGTAGTTTCGTTATCGCGTCGTGCTGTGAGGGTTCTGCTGGCTCGCGAAACTTTCATTTGGAACAAGCAGCGAGAATGCCACGTCCATGTGATGTCGTGGGAAGCCCTCGTTGCTTTCCCGCTCCGGAGAGCCGGTGTCGAGGCCGCCGTCATAGTACGCAACGACTCCGGCAGTGCGAGCCCTCAGCAGCAGGTCGCGCTCGTCGGTGCTCAAATCGCTGAAGTTGAGCCCACCATCGCGAGCCAATCTGTCGGTGTCAGGGTCCATTGCGACGAGCGTCGAAGTTTGCGTCATAGAATGAAGTACCAGCTTGTGGGCGTCTTGCGCTGGAGTTTGAGGTATAGTAGCGGCGCCTGGTGGCGGTGCGGGAAACGACATCTGGGTCGTGCCAGCTTGGGTCGTATTGAGCCCTGGCTGTGGCGAAGCACGTTTCTAGGCCGAGTTTTGAGTCATTCGCACTTTTTTATGCCCTGTTGCGAGTGCGAAAAGGCTCGTCACTTCTCACAGACCACGCCAACCCCGCTGCGAGCTCGCCGCAGCCTATAGTTTAACGAAAACGGACTCTCCGTGAGACGTAATGCTGGAAGCAGAAGGAATCGGCGACGGTGTTCCGGAGAGACCTAGCTCAGCCTCGAAAAAGCGTCGCCGTCGTCACTTCTGCGTCGTGGGCTGCCATGAACAAGACGGCCTGAATCCCAACATCAGATTCTACCGTTTTCCTTCAAGGCCTCACGAAGTAGAGCGTCGGGCGCGCTGCATAGCTGCAGTTCGTCGCGCTGAGTAAGCGAAACTTCGTGCCATGCTGACTGCTTCGCCTGTCTTGAAGCTTGCTTATCTGCGTTCAAAATTTCGGTCTTTTGCACCTACGAGTACCGACAGCAGACCGACATAGCAGCAGGCATGGCTGGTAATTCACGATTCGAGACCCGGCCACAGCGACAATTAACAATTCGACCGATGCGAAGTGGTGAAGTGTGTGCAAATGAGCACAAATGGTCGGGCTCATTCGATGACAACTCACTACTACTCTACGAGCAGCACAGGTTAAGAGAGTTAAATGCCCTCATCCTTGATCTCAAGCCAGCACGTTGAGGCAGCGCAGCAAGGCAATATTGATTTCAGCACATCGATGTTCGAGCGCTGTCATTAAAAGCTACATCAAGCGAGCAGCGCACGAGCTCGCGCTGCAGCGCGATTCGCACGTACGTGCGAGCTCACATGCGTTGCATCAGTTTAGCGGCATGCAGTCAACAAAAATTGCAGGAGGCCCGCTGTTTGGCGGCATGTCGAAAGACCGCTGCCGTCGCGGCGCGTACGATCGTGCGCTCGAGCAGTTCGTACATCGCAGCGCGTACCGTCGTGTGCTCGAGCAGTTCCGTACACATGATGTCTGCTTATCGCTGTTGTGAATTCATTTATAACACGCATTTCCTCGCGTTTGCGCGCCTGAATCTAGCAGCTAGCGTGCAAACCTTACCTGTAGTTCCACTTCGTACGCGCCTCGCTTCACTTGCGATTGACACCGTGCTAAACTTCGCCGCCTAATTCTTGAACGGCGCACACGTATTCGGCACTGCATAATTTCTTGCCTTTACGCAGCGTGCCACCCCTGAAAAAATCTTCGGCGCCCAATATACGCAGCAGGCCGTGCTACAACACAACCGAAAGTGGCGGGTCCATATTGTAAACGTGCTTTCCGAAGCAGACGACCGAGCTTGGTACGACCCATTTTAGGACAGAGGGCGCTTTTTAGCACCTTTCTCGCAGCGCCCCCTGGGCAATCTTTCGCTCTGCTGTCGGCTCTGTCTTGGCTCTGTTTCTGGCCGCGCGTTTGCGTTTTGCGCAGAAAAGCCATAGCGCCGTCTGCGGACGCCGTTCTACTCACCGATGGCGCAACGTCACTATGAGACCATGATGTCAGTACTCCTCGATCGGAGGGCGGGCGATTTGAACTGCGCTAGAGGTACGCGGACGCTTCAGAACGCATTTTCTCTTAAAATAAGTCTCTCCTTGGCACGAAACAAGCGTTTCGAGGTTTCTGTGATGGTATTTCAATAGTCCACGTTGACTTAATAGTAACCTTTAGTGTCCCTTTAATAGCGAACATAGAAGCAGCTAGGCCTAACGTTGCCGCGGTGGTGGTTACGGCTGCCAGCGGATCTGCGTGCGAGCGTGCCGGTTCGAGGCGGCGAGATAATCAAAATAGCGGCAGTGGCGGCTTTGATTAATGCCATTTCTGACCTGCAGTCAGGGCA